>NW_026570994.1:21024118-21041618 GCF_026225935.1 Boleophthalmus pectinirostris
AGAAAGTCCTACAGAGTTCAACAGAGTTCAACAAAGACCTACAGAGTCCTACAGAGTCTTACAAAGTCCTACAGTCCTCCAAAGAGTCGATGTGGAGTCCTACAGAGTCCAAGAAAGTCCTACAGGGTCCAACAGAATCCTACAAAGTCCTACAGAGTCCTACAAAGTCCTACAGAGTCCAACAGAATCCTACAAAGTCCTACAGAGTCCAGTGGAGTCCAGCAGAGTCCCACAGAGTTCAACAGAGTCCAAGAGAGTCCAGCAGAGTCCTACAAAGTCCTACAGAGTCCTACAGAGTCCAACAGAGTCCAGCAGAGTCCTACAAATTCAAACCTAGTTCAACAGAGTCCACCAAAGTCCTACAGAGTCCTACAGAGTTCTACAAAGTCCTGCAGAGTCCTACAAAGTCCAACAAAGTCCAACAGAGTCCTACAGAGTCCTACAGAGTCCAACAGAGTCCCAAAAAGTCCTACAAAGTCCTACAGAGTCCTACAGAGTCCACAGAGTCCTACAGAGTCCCACAGAGTCCTACAGAGTCCAACAAGTCCTACAGAGTCCAGAGTCCACAGAGTCCCAAAGAGTCCTACAGAGTCCTACAGAGTTCTACAGAGTCCCACAGAGTCAAGTCAACAGAGTCCCAAAGAGTCCTACAAAGTCCTACAGAGTCTACAGACAGAGTACAGAGTCCAGAGTCCTACAGAGTCCACAAAGTCCTACAGAGTCCTACAGAGTCCAACAGAGTCCTACTAAACCAGGACTAAACAAGGGAATAAACCAGGGACTAAACTAGGACTAAACCAAATCCAAACCAAGATTAATCTGGGCCTAAACAAGAAATAAATCAGATTTGAACCAGACCTAAACCAGGACGAAGCCAGACTGGAACCTGGGGCTAAAGCAGGATTAACTAGGGACTAAACCTGATATGAACCAGGACTAAATCAAGACTAAACCAGGACTAAACCAAGGACAGAAAAAGGACTAAACTAGGACGAAATCAGGACTAAACCATATCTAAACCAGGGCTAAGCCAGGGACTGAACCAGATCAGATGTCTGGGGCTAAACTAGGACTAAATTAGGGGCTAAACCAGATGTGAACCAGGATTAAACCAGGACTAAACCAGGGCTAAACAAGGGAATAAACCAGGGACTAATCTAAATCCAAACCAGGTACTAAACCAGAACAAAACCAGGGACTAAGCGGAATAAGTCAGGAATAAACTAGGGACTAAACCAGAACTAAAACAGGGATTAAACCAGGGAATAAACCAGGGACTAAACCAGAACTAAACCAGGGACTAAACCAGGGACTAAACCAGGATTAAACCAGGGACTTAACAAGGACTAACCCAGGAATAAATCAGGGGACTAAACCAGATCTGAACCAGACCTAAACCAGATCGGAACCTGGGGCTAAACCAAGGACCAAAAGAGGGACTAAACCAAAATCAAACAAGGGACTAAATCAGAACTAAACCAGGGACTAAGACAAGAATAAACCAAGACTAAACCAGGAATAAACCAGGGCAATGAAGTATTTTCCGGTCTTATTTTATTTTTAATTGTTTTTAATCAAATCTACTTTAAGAATTCTAAGATAAACACAAAAACGTTGAATACAAAACATCCCCACACGCTGTCGCAGAAACCGCATTTGACGTTGAGTGACAAACGCTGTGAAATGTAAACAGAATAGGCCAGTGTCTCGTCCGACCGCATCCCCGTCTTTACCCACAGTCCTTTGCTGCACAGAGCGCTCTTTATCGCCTGTACGTCCATTGTGTTTGCACATGGTGTAGGCAGCAGTCGCTCGTCTTAAACAAGGCTAAACTCTATGTCGTTTCTGGACGTTCATTACCGTTTTGGACTTTTGTGAACTGACTGGACGGTTGTTGACGAGACGCTAAAAAACAACAGAGCTCTGTGTGTCGGCAGACGCTCCGCCAAAACAGATGTGCCCAATTACGGGATAAATGCTGTAAGAAAATGTCCAAAATGCTAAGAAACAAGTAAAAAATACCCCCAAATAAACATAAATATACACCTAAAACAAATATTACACTTTTTTTACTTAATTAAAATAGAATTACAGTTTGTTTCTTTTAAATTGACAAAATGCTGTAAGAAAATGTCCAAAATGTAAGAAACAAGTGAAAAATACCCCCAATAAAAATATAAATATACACCTAAAACAAATATAACACTTTTAAATTAAAATAGAATTACAGTTTGTTTCTTTTTAATAAATGCTAAAAAATGTAATAAAACAAGTGAAAAATACAAATAAATATAAATATACACCTAATAACACTTTTTTACTTCATTAAAATAGTTACAGTTTGTCTTTTCTAAATTGTAAATGTTAAAAAATGTAAAATGAAACAAGTGACAAATATTCAAAATAAATATAAATATAAACATTTTAAATATGTAAAATAAGTATTACGTTTTTCTTACTTTGAATTACAGTTTGTCTCTTTTCCAAATGAGAACTAACTAACGACTAACTACTGGGACTAAAACAAGAATAAACCAGGGACTAAACCAGAACTAAACCAGGGACTAAACCAGGACTAAACAAGGAGTAAATCAGGGACTAAACCAGGACTAAACTAGTGACTAAAGCAAATCTAAACCAGGATTAATCTAGGCCTAAATCAGGGACTAAACAAGGACTAAATTTGATATAAACCAGGAGTAAACCAGGACTAAACCTGAGACTAAACCACGACTAAACCAGGACTTAACTAGGGCTAAACCAGGACTAAATCAGGGACTAAACTAGGGACTAAACCAGGACTAAATCAGGACTAATCCAGGACTAAACCAGGACTAAACCAGGACTAAACCAGGACTAAACCAGGACTAAACCAGGACTAAATCAGGGACTAAGCCAAGACTAAATCAGGGACTAAACCAGGAATAACTCAGTGACTAAACTAGGACTAAACAAGGACTAAACCAAATTCAAACTAGGATTAATCCGGCCCTAAATCAGGGACAAAACAAGGAATAAATTTGATCTAAAAAAGGACTAAACCAGGGACTAAGTCAGGCATAAACCAGGACTAAACCAGGAAATCAATCCTTATAAAAACACTTTTGGAAATATAAAATATTACGTCTCTCTAAACAGTTGGGGTTGTGCACTGCCATGAGTCTGACGATACAAAACATATCATAATATACATGTTATGATTTGATATATCCTTATATATTCCGATATATTCCGATACTAAAACATAGAACGATATATTGTGATTTATCAATAATTACTTCTATTAATACAGTCAACTGCACCTTCACAAGAACACAATTGTATGGAATATAATTGAGACAAATGTTTAAATCATCAAAAGAGTGAATGTAACTAATGAATTTTTGTGAAAAATTATTGAAAAAATCTATTCGGACACATTTTTAATCTATTTGAGTATTGTGCAATGAAGTATCACGATATATCACTGAATCGATTTTTTCTTACACCTGTACTAAACCAGGACTAAACACAGACTAAACCAGGACTAAACACAGACTAAACCAGGACTAAACACAGACTAAACCAGGACTAAACACAGACTAAACCAGGACTAAACACAGACTAAACCAGGACTAAACACAGACTAAACCAGGACTAAACACAGACTAAACCAGGACTAAACCAGGACTAAACACAGACTAAACCAGGACTAAACACAGACTAAACCAGGACTAAACCAGGACTAAACACAGACTAAACCAGGACTAAACACAGACTAAACTAGGACTAAACAGACTAAACCAGGACTAAACACAGACTAAACCAGGACTAAACCAGGACTAAACACAGACTAAACCAGGACTAAACCAGGACTAAACACAGACTAAATCAGGACTAAACCAGACTAAACCAGACTAAACACAGACTAAACCAGACTAAAAGACTAAACAGGACTAAACACAGACTAAACACAGACTAAACAGACTAAACACAGATAAACACCAGACTAAACCAGGACTAAACACAGACTAAACCAGGACTAAACCAGACTAACTAAACACAGGACTAAACACTAAAACTAAGACTAAACCAGGACTAAACACAGACTAAACCAGGACTAAACCAGACTAAACACCAGACTAAACCAGGACTAAACACAGAGTAAACCGGGACTAAACCAGGACTAAACTAGGACTAAACCAGGACTAAATCAGGACTAAACCAGGGCTATATCAGAAATAAAACAGAACTAAAATTAGGACAAAACTAGGACTAAACCAAGACTAAACCAGGTTTAACCTCTTGAGACCCTGCGTCTTCATATTTTTTTGCCTCTTATTGTGGAGATATCACAACACTGAACCAATTTCAGTGAAACAAAAATCAACAAGAATCTTCTACAGCAGCTCCCAAAACAAAAAACAGCAGGGTAAAGTTTATATCCAAATGTTATGAATGAAACCAACGTATTTATGTACAATTATGTCTCTGTCTTCATGTGGCATTAAAATTTGACACATTTTAGTGATCACAGCAGACGAGAGCATCAGGAAATGTCACGTCCTCGTTTGACGACATTGGGACGATGTAATCTTATTGATTGTATTGATTTTTGTTAGATAAACTTGGGAATATTTAGATGAGTTTATAGTGTTGTAGTCAAAACCGCACTAATCCAGACTAAGACCAGTCCGAGACCACAGAGTCCCGAGACCAGCACAAGACCAAGACCTCTGAGGGTCGAGACTGAGACTTTTAAAGGCCAAAACTGACACAAGACCGTGACCAAGCGCCATCAAGACCGAGACAAGACCGTAAAAACGCGGTCTTGAGGCCGGTCACGAGACCAAGACCGATTTACGACGCTCGAGTTTACAGTTGTCAATAGTTAATTTAAGCGGTACATTTGCTTAAAGTAAAGTTTTAACATATTTAAAAAGTTTATAGGCGTAAACACTTGTTAGATGGTGAAGATAACGATTTTTTTTTACCAATGGTGTCTATTTGTGTGCAAGTAGAAATAAAAAATAAAATTAAAATAAAAAATGCACACCAGACAAAAGGTCTCAAGAGGCTAAACCGGGTCTAAACCAGCACTTTTACTATTTTTATGTGAGGAAGTTTTTATTTGTTAAACTTGTATTGACCCAGTAGAAGCAGCCTACGCCGTACTTTGCTTTTCCGTTCTTTATTTTGCCTGAAACAGCTTGAAAACCGTAGCCTACACGTTTCATACCAAAATACGACCTCTTTGTGATTATTTACGACATTAATAAACCAATATCATCTTCGTAATGTTTAATTTAATCAGATTTTTGACGGGAAAATGCACAGACGGAGGCAGACGGCTTCGTAAATCAGCGGCTCCATCTTCCCCATTTACTGCTGTTTCCACGGCAACAGCTCCCCCCTCCCTTTACCCTCGCTTCATGCGGACCGTACCACTCGGGAAATAGGGGACGACGGCAAAACATGACCGATTAAACTCACAAACTCGACACGAGTTATGAAAAACATCGAGCTAAACTTAATCAGAAACGTGTTAAAGCTAAATTAAACGTGTTAAACGGGTGGAATTTGGATTTAAAGTGGAATTTTTGTTGTTGTTATTGCTGTAAAAACCCCTATTTCGATTCTTGAGTCAACAATCCCTCGAACTGTCAAAATCGCTTGTTGCTTCTAACCTAGCCTTAAAAGTAGTTAGCGATCTAGCTCTAGGCGCAGATAGCCGCATTTTAGCCACACAAAAAAAGCTTAAAAGTTCATTTCTAACCAGGATTTGCCACGTTTTTCATTTTAGGATAGCGCCGCGGTGTTGTCGGACGGAGGAGGACCGAGCGGGGCGTGCGTGCTGGCTGTCCCCGACCCCCGAAAAGCCGAAAAGCGATCGCAACCGCCGCTTTTTTTGGGGAGGATTTTGCGTCTACAGCTGGACGTGACAAGCGAGACGACGTCAGGTAAGAGCACGCGGGTTGTATCTTAGTCAAACCTCGCATTTTTTGGGGGTATTTCTAACACGTTTTTTTTTTTTTTTTTTTTTTTTCCCCTTTTTTTTTTTTTTTTTTTGCCGTTTCAACTGTGTGTAAAATGGCTCGTAGGTAATGGAGCGAAAAATCTGCGTAGGTAGCGTGAGGTCGGACGTGTTTAAAGTGGACACGGCTCTACAAAAAATAAATTAATAAATAAATAAATCACGGCACTCTATAGGCGGAAAAAAAGTGAAAATAAAACAGCACCCATTACGTCATGTTTGTCTGCACCCTGCCTCTTTCCCGGGACACGCTTTTTGGCTTTTTACCGCAGTAGCGAACTTGCACATCCCATTAAAAAAAAAAAAAAAAAAAAAAAAAAAAAAAAGTACAACACGATTTCTCATTTATTTATTATTACGCTAAAAATACATTGATTTGATACATCGATGACCGCTAATTCAATGTAATTAACGCACTTTTACGTGTAATTAACAGTGCATACGCTAAAAAAAGTACGTATATTTTGTTGTTTTTTTATGTATCGAGCTGTTGCACACCTGTCTGGACTGTGTAATTTTTGGTGTCGTAATTAACCTTGTTGATAGGTCAGGCATTGTAGTTTTGACATCGTAGCTAATAGTATGCCCCGTAATAAGGAAGCAAACGCAGCCATAACCTTGAGACACGTACTGAACATTTACGATGCACTTGGAATACTGTGTTACCTGCAAAATTATGTAAGAGGTGATAATGTTTTTGATATGGACACGTTTGCAGAGCGTGGTGCATAAATTCAAGATCGTAAAATAATCCCTTTTTATTGCTATTATTTATTACTTAGTCATTATTCAGGTACATAGTTGCCGGAGTCTGTCGTTCTAAGAATAAGTCAGTTTATATTTTCTGAAGTTTGTCATATAGAGCGATATGTTTTTTTTTTAGTAAACTAAGGACTAAACTGGATCTGGACAAGGACTAAACCAGGACAAAACCAGCACTATGCAAGGACTAAACCAGGATTAATCCGGGACTAAATCAGGGACTAAACAAGGACTAATCCAGATCCAGGACAAAATAAACCAGGGACTAAACCAGGACTGAACAGGGACAAAATCAGGACTAAACCAGCACTATGCACAGACTAAACCAGATCTAAACCAGGATTAATTCCGGACTAAATCAGGGACTAAACCAGGAGTCAATCGGATACAAACCAGGACTAAACCAGAACTAAATAAACCCGGGACTAAACCAGGACTGAACAGGGACTAAACCAGGACCAAACCAGCACTATGCAAGGACTAAACCAGTATTAATCCAGATCTAAATCAGGGACTAAACAAGGATGAAATCAGATCCAATCCAGGACTAAACCAGGACTAAACCAGAACTAAGTGAGGGACTAAAACAAAAATAAATGAGGGCCTAAACCAGAACTAAGACAGGGACTAAACCAGCACTATGCATGGACTAAACCAGATCTAAACCAAGATTAATTTGGGACTAATCAGAGACTAAACAAGGAGTAAATCAGATTCAAACCAGCTGCTAAACCAGGACTAAACCAGATCTAAACCAGGGACTAAACCAGGAATAAACCAGGACTGAACTAGGAAGAAATCAGGGACTAAATCAACTCCAAACCAAGACTAAACCAGGAAATGTATACGTATAAAAACACTTATAATTTTGCACATAAAATATTGAGTTTCCCCTTATTTTGACCCAATTTTGCAATAATGGTTTTGCAGTTCTTCTTATCAAACAGGCCACTTGAAATCTTGCCTACTTTAAGAATTTTAAGATAAACACAAATTGTCAAATAGTTTAGCAAGCTCTTTTTTTTTTTCTATTTAAACAATTGCTGAAATATTGACCTGAATATTAACACACAGACTGTATAAAGAAACTGTTCGTATATATACAGTGCACATGTAACGATATCCGAATCTCTCGGTACGATATTATCACGATACTATCACGATATTTTGTGGACGCTGATATAATTGGAAATAGGAAACTTTTTTGCTTTTAAAACACCTTGACAAGAATTTGGTGTGATTTATTTCCGTCATAATCCCAAGAATTCAAGTGAAAAACATGTTTCTTCGTGTTGTCTGCGCTGAAATGAATCATGGGATATGTAGTTCCCGAAGTTTATCAACTGTTACTACTATAAAACAACGCATTTAAGTAAAGGAACTTGTAATTCGACATATTGTGACAGTCCCGTGATATTATTGTGAGACTTTTGACGATACGCTATCACGATAATCTAAACTCTTATTTATTTTGTGTTATAATGTTGTAAAACCATTAGCATTTAGTCCTGCTCATCATTTAAATCATTGAAAATATCTAAAACGTCGGCTTCACTTTGGCTCCAGTCGCCTTCATTCCAGAATTCTGAACGTTCTTATGACTTGGGATTTTAAAGGGTCTAAAAGTGCAATAAAAATACAACTCTTAACGTTCTCTCATTAAATCTGACCTTTTCAAAATAAGAGTTTGGCTTCGGGCAGTTTCGGCTTTTCATTGCAAGTTACAAGTTTAGTGCTGTTCATTTTTACAATTTATTAAGATTGAAAATTGTTTTTTAATGTTACCACAAAAAAAAACTAACAAAAAAAACATTAAACAACTATTAGTTTCATTTAGAGCTGTACAAAAAAAATCAGTTAAACCGTTAAGTTCAAATCAGTTTGTTTTAAAGAAAATAAATTGATTTCTGTCACTTTCTCGTGTTGGAAATCGCGTCGGAATTGAAAGAAAGTCTCACCGCAGGCGCAGGAAGCTGGGTTTTAGAAATGATGTGTTGTTTTATCTCATAAAAACGAAGACAGATTTCTCTCGGTGCGTTAAATATGATTACTGACAGCGACGAGTTTCTGTGATTTGCAAAACGTTTTTAGCGGAGAGGGGAAAAAACAAACGAAAATTGAAGCGTTTGGGAAAAAATTAATTTTATTTTTAGGCAAAATCACCCAGCGCGAGTTTAATTTAAAACAATTAGATGAAAATTTGACTAAAATCACTTCACGTCCAGCTGAATGAGACACTGTTTTATGTTTATTTTATTTTATTCAATATGACGACTTAAAAATAATAGACTTTGTTGTTAAGATCTCATACGGGGGGGTTTACAGATTACAGACGAGGCATTTTTTTTGTTATATTTTAAAAAAGAAAATGAAATTGAAAATCTCCAGATACTGAAACCCATTAATTGTCCGTGACTGCATCAACTAAGTCGTTAATCATGTTTTCTTTCACAGTCAGTCCTGAGTGATTAATACCATCTCTTTCTAAAACTGTAATTATTCATTCATTCAGTTTTTTTGCTTTTGCTTTTTAGAGAAGAAATCATCAGTTTTGTGTTCAGGCCAAATCACCCAGCCCTAGTTTAATTTAAAACAAAATTAGACTAAAATTAGACTAAAATCACTTCTGCTAAAGCCAAACGGCACTCTGTAGTTTTGTTCTCTCATAAAATTACTTAAACATAATACATTTTTGTCAAGATTTCACATGGACGGGCCTATAAATCACAGACAAACCCTTTTTTGTGTACAGTCGTCCCTTTTTTAGTGCAATTTTGCTGACTTTTTTTAAACAGTGTATAAGTGTGTTATTGTGTTCCTCCCCCTGCGTCCTGATTGGCTGTAGACCGCTGTCAATCACTCACCTCCGTGCCATGTCTCCTGTTCAGTACAGAATGTGTTCAGACAAATTTACATAAATGTTCGATCTCTAGTCCTGTTTTAGTCCTGTTTTAGTCCTGGTTCAGTCCTGGTTTAGTCCTGTTTTAGTCCTAGTTCAGTCCTGGTTTAGTCCTGTTTTAGTTCTAGTTCAGTCCTGGTTTAGTCCTGTTTTCCTGTTTTAGTCCTAGTTCAGTCCTGGTTTAGTCCTGTTTTAGTCCTGGTTCAGTCCTGGTTTAGTCCTGTTTTAGTCCTGGTTTAGTCCTGTTTTAGTCCTGGTTTAGTCCTAGTTCATTCCTAGTTCAGTCCTGTTTTAGTCCTGGTTTAGTCCTGGTTTAGTCCTGTTTTAGTCCTGGTTTAGTCCTAGTTCAGTCCTCGTGTTAGTCCTGGTTTAGACCTGGTTCAGTCCTGTTTTAGTCCTGCTTTAGTCCTAGTTCAGTCCTGGTTTAGTCCTAGTTCAGTCCTGGTTTAGTCCTGTTTTAGTCCTAGTTCAGTCCTGGTTTAGTCCTAGTTCATTCCTAGTGTAGTCCTGGTTCAGTCCTGGTTTAGTCCTGTTTTAGTCCTAGTTCAGTCCTGGTTTAGTCCTGTTTTAGTCCTAGTTCAGTCCTGGTTTAGTCCTGTTTTAGTCCTAGTTTAGTCCTAGTTCAGTCCTGGTGTAGTCCTGGTTCAGTCCTGGTTTAGTCCTGGTTCATTCCTTGTTTAGTCCTGTTTTTTTGGTTTTGTTTTGTTTTTTTTATCAAAATTGAAAATCTCCATATGTCGAAACCCATTCATTGTCCGTGACTGCATCAACTCAGTCGTTAATCATTTGGTCTTTCACATTCTGTTCTGAGTGATTAATACCATCTCTTTCTAAAACTGTAGTTCAAAAACAGTTTCATTTGACAGAGAAGACGCTGCACTTTGTGGACAGTAATTACCAAAATATGAACAATAAACCACGTGAATACTCATTTGAAAGCAATTTTTACGATAGAATTTTTAATCTTAATCTCAGCGTGACGAGATGAGAAAAACACCACTCAAATTCTTTATAACAAGTTTACAGTGCACCTCCATTTTTAGAAATCACCTTTGAAAATATCGTTATATCGTGTCGTTTAATGTGATGATACAGTATCAATATCGTGGGCTGCTGTATCGATATATCACCTAGAGTAATTTTTGGTTTATTTTACTAATGTTACTAATGTTTTACTAATATTTAACTAATGTTATTTTGTGTAAGTTACAAAAGTGTTGACATTTTCATTGTTTTGACAAGTAAATTTGATGTTTTTCATATTTTATTATTATTATTTGCACAAAACTGTGTAAACTTTTAGTATTACAGCCATGATTTAGTCTTTTTTTCACTGAACTGTGTGTATTTTACTGAATTATTTTGTTACAGCTGCAGTTTTGTTGCTTATTTAGACAAAGGAAACTTTTTTGATGATTAAAATGTTTGTGTTTCAGTTTAACTTTGCACAAGACGTGGTTTAACAAAGACTTTTAGTATCACAGCCACGATTTAGTTTTTATTTTTTTATTGAACCGTATCGAAATATATCGTATCGAATCGAGATATGTATCGCATCGGCAACTGCGTAATGATACCCCGCCTTGCAACTATTCCAAAAAATCATGTAACTTTTTGGTTGTGGGTTCCGTCGCCTTCTTGTTTCCATGGATACGTGATTAGTCTGCCTGGAATGTTCCACAGTGTGACTTTAAACAGCATTACTTTACATTTATTCAATTACAGATGGTGTTTTTAACTCAAAAATACCAAGAAAAACCAAAAAAACTGGCATTCTGGGTGCGATTGTTGCCGCCTCTCCGCAGATCTGACCTGTAACTTGGTCTGGTTTGGTTTCCACGCCAATAGAAAGGTTTAATGCCGCACTGTGAAACATTCCAGACGAAGTAATAGTAATAATAATAATAATAATAATAATGTCCACGGGGAAAAGCGTTTGACGGACGTAGAAAAGTTCCGCAATTCACTTTTTAAAACAACTTTATTTCTGATCGTTTTGACGCACGTTTTTAATCAAAGGTTTAAAACGTAATGGTGCAGCAGTGAAGTGAAGGAGCACATCCCCGTAACGTTTGATATGTGATCACTTCTAATAATAGCAGAAGGACACATGCTTTTCTATTGATCTGCCTGCGCTGGCCTACTTTCAGCTCCTGTGTTTGGCATGGCAACTGCGTATTACACAATGGACAGATTCTGATACCGCGATGGGAATAAAAACACTTTATTTACATTTTACACATTAAATCGTACAAGTTTCTTTTCTGTTCCCATGTGGGTTTATATGTGTGTAATCCTCAGTGGTCCAAGAGAGTACACTGGTCTAAAGTTACGTTCAGACCGCAGGGTTTAACGATCAATTCCGATTTTTTTTTTTTTTTTTTGTGAAATCGGATTTTTTTGTGTGTGAGGTTGTTCACATTTCCGATTAAATGTATGTAGGGCTGTCGCAAAAAGTGAATCGGCGCGGTACTAAGAGGCCCAGAGTCCCGCACGGGTCCGTTTTTAGAGACCTGCACCCGCCCGTTACCACCCGTGCAAGTGATAAACCAGTCCTGGTTTAGTCCTGGTTTAGTCTGTTAGTCCTGTTTTAGTCCTGGTTTAGTCCTGTTTAGTCCTGGTTTAGTCCTGTTAGTCTGTTTAGTCTTGGTTTGTCCTGTTTAGTCCTGGTTTAGTTCTGTTTTAGTCCTGGTTCAGTCCTGTTTTAGTCCGGGTTTAGTCATGGTTTAGTCCTGGTTTTAGTCCTGTTTTGTTTCCTGGTTTAGTCCTGATTTTAGTCCTGGTTTTAGTCCTGGTTTAGTCCTGGTTCAGTCCTGTTTAAGTCCTGTTTTAGTCCTCTTTTAGTCCTGTTTTAGTCCTGTTTTAGTCCTGTTTAGTCCTGTTTTTTAGTCCTGTTTAAGTCCTGTTTTAGTCCTCTTTTAGTCCTCTTTTAGTCCTGTTTTAGTCCTGATTTAGTCCTGGTTTAGTCCATTTCCATTTTTCATTTAAACACAAAATCAAAAATTGTGAAGAAAATAGTTGTTTTTTCATTTTCTTATTTTTAGTTTTATTTTGAAAAAACGAAATGAACGAATGAGATTCTCGAAATACAGTTTATTTAATATTCAAAGTTTATTTTATTCATTTTATATTTTAAACATCCCAAAACTGCTCCAAGATTCATATTTGTAGCCTGTATTTATTTCCAATTTGAACAGTTTTTGCATAAATTATCAATAACAAAGTGTGTTTTTTGAGAGAGAAATGCTGATTAAATGCATCTTTTGAATAATCGTGATTTCAATATTGACCAAAAATAATCGTGATAATGATTTTTTACGTAATCGAGCAGCCAAACACACAAAAAAAACACAACTCCAGATCGAATCTATTAAAACACAGCTCAGAAAACAACAAATATAAACCCTAATACTGAAACATCCACAGATGATTTGATTTGTTTTCCTTTGGTCGATATAAAAGGCCGTGTGGGGTTGTTTGGGGTTGTTTGGGGTCAAGTGGGGCGTCAGTACAAAAGAGGAAGGAAGGGGCCTGGAGCTGTGTTTGTTTTCCTCTTTACAAATCTATTTAGGATCGGACGCTATCAGTGGATTCGGGAACAGCTACGTGGAAAAACAATGAAGGGATCTCACAAAATACAAGAATCTGAAGGTGCGTTTTGTAATTTTTGTCGTTTGTTTGTTTCTGTGGAGGTGATAAGATTAAAATTAAACCGTAAAACAGAATTATGCCTAAAAATCTATAATAAATGTGCAGTATTGTTTAAAAAATACAAAGTACACTAATAAAATGAATAAATTACAGTTTAGTTTCTATTTATAATGAGTCATAGAAGCTCGTGACTCAACAGGCCGATCGCTTTGTCATAAATGTTCCAGAGTACGTCATTAAACTTTCATTTTTTTGCATTTATTTAAGTTATTTAAGTGTTGCCAAAATGTGTATTAAATTTGCCTCGCTTAGCATCTCCATGGAGACGAGCGGGTGGCGGACCCTCAACCAGAAAAGTTACATAGTGCAGCTTTAAAGGACCCGTATCACGTAATTTTTTATTTTTTTTAAATTTATGTACTAATGTTGTTTCCTCGTCACAGTCAGACCTGGAGTTGTGTTTTGTTTCATTCACACATGTTAGACACACAAAATGCTCTGTTCCACCTTGTGATGTCACATGGTAATACAGGAAGTGCTCCATACACCTTCACTAGAATCATTTGGATAATTTCAGCCCTGGAATTTCCTGTCTCTTCTAAACAAAAAGTAAAAGGAGGTAGGACTGTCGCGGTTAGGGAGTTTCTCCTGCTCAACAGTATGTGATGATATTGCACCACCCCACATCTCCCGGTGTTATAATAATCCCTACGGCTCTGAAAACTCTCTGATGATGATGATGCTGCTGCAGATGCACATGTACTTTGGTTGTCGTGTGGATATAGTGTGTGTGTAGTGTGTGTGTAGTGTGTGTAGTGTGTGTGTAGTGTGTGTGTAGTGTGTGTGTAGTGTGTGTGTGTGTGTGTAGTGTGTGTGTAGTGTGTGTGTAGTCTGGGAGAAGGAACATTTGACTTTGGAACAAGTGCCGCTGCTTCTCTCCAGCTCTCACTGTGGCAGCTCGGGTCAGAGTCCTGCTCCAGGTCGGGTCAGAGTCCTGCTCCAGGTCGGGTCACAGTCCTGCTCCAGGTCGGGTCACAGTCCTGCTCCAGGTCGGGTCAGAGTCCTGCTCCAGGTCGGGTATCTGCGGACTTAAGAGACAGAGCCCCAAGCACGAGCACGTGGAGCAGGTGTCCGCAAAGCGCGATCGAGCGACGGCTGCACTTACCTGCGTGCGGCTCGGAGCTGCTGCGGTCCTTTCGCCTGCGGTCACCTGACGGTCTATGTGGACTAGGGATGGGCATTCGATTAAATTTTCTTAATCGATTAATCATTAACGTTTTTTATATTAAAATTATCATCATTATTATTGCTATCTGCACGACTAATCTGCATAAATAAATTCAACTTTACGACATATAAACCGTAACGACTCTAGAGCCACATCAGCTGTTTGACATTATAATGTGTTTAATTCAGTTTTGTGCAACTTTCACTGAAACGAAACTTAAAACCACATCGCTAATTTGCGTAAACTAAGCGAAGAAAAAAACAGCTCTTGTGTCGCTGATGCGGCATGACTCAGGTGAATACAGGTCAGTGTGACCAGATTTGTGTTTGTTAAAACCAGGACAGCGTACGGGGGGAGGGGGCGGGGCCTCGTCATCCACATTGAGCGACTCTCACCTGGTAAAACTTTTTCCCACTGGACACAGAAACATATGTGCTGCTTTATCCACTGTGCACATGGACTCACACTTGTCCCAACGCAACGGAAAGTGTGGAATTTCTTGTACAAATCCTGGTTAAATCCACATTTGTGCTTCGGTTCGTTACAGACTGACCCACTGTTTGTGTCTCGCTCCTTCTGATGCAGAGACACATGTACACACCTGTTTGGTCACGATACACACAGCAACCTACACTCGGTTTGTCGATTAAAATGAACGTAATCGATGAAATTCTTAATGATCAATTTTCAATTAATTGACTAATCATGCCCATCCCTAATGTGGACACACCTTTAGTCCTGGGTTAGTCCTGGGTTAGTCCTGGGTTAGTCCTGGGTTAGTCCTGGGTTAGTCCTGGGTTAGTCCTGGGTTAGTCCTGGGTTAGTCCTGGGTTAGAGTCCTGGGTGAGTCCTGGGTTAGTCCTGGGTTAGTCCTGAGTCCTGGGTTAGTCCTGGGTTAGTCCTGGGTGAGTCCTGGGTTAGAGTCCTGGGTTAGTCCTGGGTTAGTCCTGGGTGAGTCCTGGGTTAGTCCTGGGTTAGTCCTGGGTGAGTCCTGGGTTAGTCCTGGGTTAGTCCTGGGTTAGTCCTGGGTGAGTCCTGGGTTAGTCCTGGGTTAGTCCTGGGTTAGTCCTGGGTGAGTCCTGGGTGAGTCCTGGGTTAGTCCTGGGTTAGTCCTGGGTTAGTCCTGGGTTAGTCCTGGGTGAGTCCTGGGTTAGTCCTGGGTGAGTCCTGGGTTAGTCCTGGGTTAGTCCTGGGTTAGTCCTGGGTTAGTCCTGGGTTAGTCCTGGGTTAGTCCTGGGTTAGTCCTGGGTTAGTCCTGGGTTAGTCCTGGGTGAGTCCTGGGTGAGTCCTGGGTTAGTCCTGGGTTAGTCCTGGGTTAGTCCTGGGGTAGTCCTGGGTTAGTCCTGGGTGAGTCCTGGGTGAGTCCTGGGTGAGTCCTGGGTTAGTCCTGGGTTAGTCCTGGGTTAGTCCTGGGTCCTGGGTTAGTCCTGGGTTAGTCCTGGGGGTGAGTCCTGGTGAGTCCTGGGTGAGTCCTGGGTGAGTCCTGGGTGAGTCCTGGGTGAGTAGTCCTGGGTTAGTCCTGGGTTAGTCCTGGGTTAGTCCTGGGTGAGTCCTGGGTTATCACGGTCACAAGTGGAATGTTAACAGGTCTGGGCGGGTTCGCGTCTCTAAAAATGGACCTGTGCATGTTGTTGGCCCAACATGCACCGCAGTGATTCATTTTTCCGGTTTTTGCAACAGCCTTAAAAGGAGCTGTTACCTTGAAAATGACTATTTTGCAACATCACAAGTTGGAACAGAGCATTTTGATCTTTGGAGATACAGACAACGACAAAGCAGAATGAAAAAACCCAACTACTAGGTCTGTTTTTGAGGAGGTAACAACATTATAACACGATTTAGAATGTATTTTTTGTTTAAAATGTGAACTTTGAACAGAAATCTACAATGAAAAATCCAAATTATGCCATTTCTAGCTTTATTTTGTGCAATTCTTCTTCAAAATTGGCTCTGCAGTCATTATATCAAACCTACAGTATGTTGACACTTTCACTCTATAATACTCGACATATGCTGAGCCCATCTGGTCCCAAACATACAGACGTACATACAGACCGCACGAGATGTAACCGATGGAAACCAGCGCCGTAGATGAGAAATCTCTATACCTCTATCGCTGTTTTTTAATTTTATTTATTTATTTATTCATAGCGTCTGACATCACCTGACACAGTGACCTTTCCGCGTGGCCTGGAAAGCTCGCGTCTCCGCAGGATCCGTACCCCACTGAGCTCTGTTCATTAGCGAGTCCAAAACACGCGCGGCGAGGCTGAGCACAACAGGGCCGCGGCGTAGGAGGAGGCGAAATGATCGAGCGCGATCATCAGAAAGGGACGCTCTGATTTGAGATTGTTGACGTTAAAGATCCGATATTACACAAAACTGATTCTCGTGAGGTTTAAAGTCGTGTTATAATGTTGTTTCCTGCTCCAAAACAGACCTGGACTCACACACGTTTGAGTAAATCTTTGTTATTCTTCGTCTTTCTACATTTCCAAAGCTCAAAATGCTCTGTTCCTCCTTGTGATGTCATGAAGCGGTAGTTTTATTAGTAGGGTTGTAACGATATCCAAATCTCTCTGTACGATATTATCACGATACGCATCTCACGCTACGATATTTTTTGCGATATTTTGGAGAGGCTGATGTAATTGTAGATAGGACACTTTTTTTGCTTTTAAAATACCTACATACATACATATTTCTTCATGCTGTCTGTGCTGAAATGAATCATGGGAGATGTAGTTCTTGATGTTTATAAGCTGTTACTACTTGGAACTTGTGATTCGATATATTGTGACAGCCCACGATATTATTGTGAGACTTTCGATATCACGATATTTCCGTTATTGTTGCATCCCGATTTAACTTCACTTCAGAACATGTTTGTAGAAGACAGGAGATTTTGTTGTTTATGGAGGAAAAAATGATGGTACTTCAAAAAATG
>NW_026570994.1:21046618-21094118 GCF_026225935.1 Boleophthalmus pectinirostris
AGAGGAGGTAGAGAGATAGGGAGGAGAGAGAGAGGAGGAGAGAGAGAATAGAGGGAGGAGAGAGGGAGAAAGGAGAGAGAGAAGAGCAGTAGAAGGAGGGAGATAGAAAGAGAAAGGAGAGGAGGGAGAGAGATAGGGAGGAGAGAGAGAGGAGGAGAGAGAAAAGAGGGAGAGAGAAGGAAGGAGGAGAGAGAGAATAGAGGGAGGAGAGAGGGAGAAAGGAGAGAGAGAAGAGCAGTAGAAGGAGGGAGATAGAAAGAGAAAGGAGAGGAGGGAGAGAGATAGGGAGGAGAGAGAAAAGAGGGAGAGAAGAGGAGGGGAGAAGAGAGGGTGGAGAGAGGGAGAAGGGAGAGACACACGAGTGGGAGGAGGAGAGGAGAGAGAGGAGGAGGGAGGAATGGAGAGGGAGAAAGGGGAGGAGGGAAATAGAAAGAGAGAGGAGAGGAGGAAGAGAGAGAAGGGAGGGAGAAAGAGGTGGAGAGAGATAGAGAGGATGAGATTGGAGAGAGAAAAGACGAGGAGAGAGAGAGAAGAAAGGAAGGAGAGAGAGCAGGAGAGGAGGAGAAGAGAGAGAGGAGGGAGGGAGGAAGGGAGAGGGAGAACGGGGTGGAGAGAGTGAATAGGGAGGAGGGAGATAGAAAGAGAGAGGAGAGAGGAGTGAGAAAAGAGGAGGAGGAGGATGGAGAGAAGAGAAGGAGGAGAGAGAGAGAAGAGAAGGAGGAGAGAGTGAGAAAGGAAAAAAGAAGCGAGGGAGGAAAGAGGGAGGAAGGAGAGGAGAAAGGGAGAACAGAGGTGGAGGGAGTAAATAGGGAGGAGGGAGAGGAGAGGAAGGAAGGAGGGGAAGAGAGAGAAGAAAGGAAGTAGAGAGAGGAGGAGGGAGGATAGAGAAAGAAGGAGAAGAGAGGGAGGAGGGAGGAGGAGGAGGGAGGAGGGAGGAGAGGGAAGCGTCTGGGGAGCAGCTCAGAGCCAGACAGGTCTAATGACACTGATGCAATAACAGCAGAAGGGCGTTCACATGACGAGATCCGCTCGGACCGTCCATCCTGAGTCACGCGTCAAACACGACCGACGACGTGGAAACATTTACCGCTCGCCGAAAACCCCGCAGGCCGGTGTTTCTGTCGCCACGGTAACGCACTCACGCATTAGGTTTAATATGATTGTACAAAGTCATTCCAAACTTTGGAACGTGGATTTCTCCGGCACTGAGTCATTGATTCGTTTTTTTTATTTTCGAGTTTGAACCAAGAGAGAAACAGTAATCATAAACATACTACGCACTGTAAACAAATATTTATCGAAAAAGGAGCGGGAAGAAGAAAAACTTAACTTCCTCGTTCACACTTGTTCAAATTTGAGTTGTTTTCGTGATGGAAGATAATTTGTTTCATCAGATTTTGAATTTTAAATGCTGCTGAAATTCTCACTTTGAAATTTTTTTGTCTGACAAAACTCGTTTGAATAGTTTTTTATTATGAATTTTCATTGTGTACATTTTCAAAGTGTATAAAATTCAATACATATAAAAAAAAATAATAATCACCTTTCAAATATTCAGCGCAAAAACTTTCAAATCCTCAAAATTCAGAGTGTAAAATTTGAAAAAAAATTCACAGTAAAGATCTAAGAGGCCAAGGCAGAAGCAATCGATCCAAAGTTATCTGATCTAACTTGGTAACAAACAGGAAACAGTGCAGTGAAGCGATCTGATTGGTCAGAATTCGCCTCATCGTGACCTCATCTCTTGATTTGTTAAGTGTAAGCCCCGCCCACAGATGCGAACAGCCAATAGGAAGCAGCCTCTGTCCCCCTCGCTCACTTGATCGATTGCTTCTGCCTCGGCATCTTGGATTTTTTGCCGTGTAATTTTTCACTGCGAATTTTACATTCTGAATTTCGACTGTTGAATTTGAGGGTTTGAAAATATCGAAATAAAATTCAGAATAAAAATAATCCAAACATCTTTTTTCAGAGTTAAAAAATTCAAAGTGAGAAATTCAGTGGTATTTGAAATTCAAAATCTGACGGAACAAATTTTCTTCCGTACAGTGTTTGTTCACGCTAATCTGATTGAAAACGGCGCCAGAGACGGAACGATCTGGTGCCTCCAGCTCCCACGAGTTCACCTGAGCACAGATCTGATCCGGCACCGTGTGGACACCTGAAAACTCTGATACTCTGATGTAGGAGCTCGAGTCGCGTCCTTATTGGACCACGTCACTGTGACTTGCACCTTTCCGATTCGCTGGGTTTAGTCCTGGTTTAGTCCTTGTTTAGTCCTTGTTTAGTCCTTAGTCCTGGTTTAGTCCTGATTTAGTCCTGGTTTAGTCCTGATTTAGTCCTGGTTTTAATCCTTGTTTAGACCTGATTTAGTCCTTGTTTAGTCCTGATTTAGTCCTGCTTTAGTCCTTGTTTAGTCCTGATTTAGTCCTGGTTTAGTCCTGATTTAGTCCTGGTTTAGTTCTTGTTTAGTCCTGGTTCAGTTTTTGTTTAATCCTTGTTTAGTCCTTGTTTAGTCCTGATTTAGTCCTGGTTTAGTCCTTGTTTAGTCCTAGTTTAGTCCTTGTTTAGTCATGGTTTAGTGCTGTTTTAGTCCTGGTTTAGTTCTGGTTTAGTCCTGGTTCAGTCCTGATTTAGTCCTGGTTTCGACCTGATTTAGTCCTGGTTTTGTCCTAGTTTAGACCTTGTTTAATCTTTGTTTAGTCCTTGTTTAGTCCTTGTTTAATCCTGGTTCAGTTCTTGTTTAGTCCTGATTTAGTCCTGGTTTAGTCCTTGTTTAGTCCTGATTTAGTCTGTTTAGTCCTTGATTTAGTCTTTGTTTAGTCCTTGTTTAGTCCTGGTTCAGTCCTTGTTTAGTCCTGGTTTAGTTTTTGTTTAATCCTTGTTTAGTCCTGGTTTAGTTATGATTTAGTCCTGGTTCAGTCCTTGTTTAGTCCTTGATTTAGTCCTGGTTTAGTCCTGGTTTAGATCTGGTTTAGTCCTGGGATAAAACTCCTTCCTGCTATTTGAACTGGTTATGATTTGGCGTCGCCTCTTCACAGATCTGCCCCGTAACACTCCTCGTCTCTATGGAATACCGTACACCGTGGAACATTAGAGACATCTCCATGGAAACGAGCAAAACACGTAACCTTCATTTGTGTCCCATTTGTGTCTTCGAGCAGAATTAAATAAAGACGATCGATTCAGAATGATCATTTCCGCGTAAACTCGAATTTTAATTACGTACTATTTCATTCAGAATAATTTAAAAACATGTAAACGTGGCGGCTCATTTGAATTTCTGTAATTCTGATCCACGTTTTGTCTGCACTTCCAGTAAAAGGACTCCCAGAGAACATTTGGGTTAATGGGTCGGAGTATTTTGGGGGCCGCGTCTCTCCCTCGGGACTCCATGTTAGAGCTGTTACAAGGACACATCTGCTCCACGTTACAGCACCCGGGTCACTCCAACATGGCCGCCACCGCCGACGCCGAAACCTGGTATAAACCCGATACAGGCCATAAAGCGGTATCAGATGACGTTTTATCAATATACGCCGCTCGATGAGATGGAGGAGAGCTTCGCTGTACTGTCATCGAACGATTAACCCCGATAAGAAAGGCCCCGGGAATCCAATTCTGTGGACCGAAGCGAGAAAATATACGAGCGAGGACGAGGAAACACAGGACGGTTTAATGCAGCGCAATAAATAAATAAATAAATAAATAAATAAATAAATAAAGCTTTTAAATGGAGTGAGTTTGCTGTACTAGTATCATAACTGTATGTAGTGATAATTGGAGATCACATGGACACACGTTTACTTTAATAACAGTGTTTTGTTTTTTTCAATTGACCGTTGAGGATTAATAAAGTGATTTAGTTAATTATACTTCTACTACTACTACTACTACTACTATTACTACTACTACTACTTTTACGACTACTATTGCTGCTACTACTATTACTACTACTACTAGCGTTACTACTACTTCTACTACTACTACTACTACTGTTACTGCTACTACTTCTACTACTACTACTACTACTACTACTACTACTTCTACTACTACTACTACTACTACTACTACTACTATTGCTACTACTTCTACTACTACTACTACTACTACTACTACTACTACTACTTACTACTGTACTACTACTACTACTACTACTACTACTACTACTACTACTACTACTACTACTACTACTCTACTACACTACTACTTACTACTACTTACTACTACTACTACTACTTACTACTACCTTACTACTATTGCTACTACTACTACAACTATTACTATTACTACTACTACTACTACTACTACTACTGCTACTACTACTACTACTACTGCTACTACTACTACTACTACTACTACTACTACTACTACTACTACTACTACTACTACTACTACTACTACTACTATTACCTCTACTACTGCTGCTACTACAGATACTATTAATACTCCTGCTACTATTACTACTAGTATTATTACTACTATTACTTAGTCCTGCTTTAGTCCCAGTTTAGTCCTGGTTTAGTCCTGTTTTAGTCCTGGTTTAGTCCTGATTTAGTCCTGGTTCAATCCTTTTCCGTCCTGGTTTAGTCCTGTTTTAGTCCTGGTTTAGTGTTTTAGTCCTGGTTTAGTCTTGATTTAGTCCTGGTTTAGTCCTGGTTTAGGTCCTGGTTTAGCCCTGGTTTTAGTCCTGTTTTAGTCCTGGTTTAGTCTTGATTTAGTCCTGGTTTTGTCCTGGTTTAGTCCTGGTTTAGTCCTGGTTTAGCCCTGGTTTAGCCCTTGTTTTAGTCCTGGTTTAGTCCTGTTTTAGTCCTGGTTTAGTCCTGGTTTAGCCCTGGTTTAGCCCTTGTTTTAGTCCTGGTTTTAGTCCTGGTTTTAGTCCTGTTTAGTCCTGGTTTAGTCCTTTAGTCCTGGTTTTAGTCCTGGTTTAGCCTTTAGTTTTAGTCCTGGTTTAGTCCTGGTTTTAGTCCTGGTTTAGTCCTGGTTTAGTCTGGTTTAGTCCTGGTTTTAGTCCTGGTTTAGCCCTGGTTTAGCCTTTTCCTGTTTTAGTCCTGGTTTTAGTCCTGGTTTAGTCTAGTCCTGGTTTAGTCTGGTTTTAGTCCTGTTTTAGTCCTGGTTTAGCCTGTTTTTAGTCCTGGTTTAGTCCTGGTTTTAGTCCTGTTTATCCTGGTTTAGTCCTGTTTTAGTCCTGGTTTAGTCTGGTTTAGTCCCTGGTTTTAGTCCTGGTTTAGTCCTGTTTTAGTCCTGGTTTCCTGTTAGTCCTGTTTTAATCCTGGTTTAACCCTTGTTTTAGTCCTGGTTTAGTCTTGATTTAGTCCTGGTTTAGTCCTGGTTTAGCCCTGGTTTTAGTCCTGGTTTAGTCCTGTTTTAGTCCTGGTCTAGTCCCGCTTTAGTCCCGTTTTAATCCTGGTTTAACCCTTGTTTTAGTCCTGGTTTAGTCTTGATTTAGCCCTGGTTTTGTCCTGGTTTAGTCCTGTTTAGTCCCTGGTTTTAGTCCTGTTTTTAGTCCTGGTTTAGTCTTGTTTTAGTCCTGGTTTAGTCCTGGTTTAGTCCTGTTTAGTCCTGGTTTAGTCCTGGTTTAGCCCTGGTTTAGCCCTTGTTTTAGTCCTGGTTTAGTCCTGTTTTAGTCCCTGGTTTAGTCCTGGTTTAGTCCTGGTTTAGCCCTGGTTTAGCCCTTGTTTTAGTCCTGGTTTAGTCCTGGTTTAGTCCTGGTTTTAGTCCTGGTTTAGTCCTGTTTAGTCCTGGTTTAGTCCTGGTTTAGTCCTGGTTTAGCCCTGGTTTAGCCCTTGTTTTAGTCCTGGTTTAGTCCTGGTTTAGTTCCTGGTTTTAGTCCTGTTTTAGTCCTGTTTTAGTCCTGTTTTTAGTCCTGGTTTAGCCCTGGTTTAGCCCTGGTTTTAGTCCTGGTTTAGTCTTGTTTAGTCCTGGTTTAGTCCTGGTTTAGCCCTGGTTTAGCCCTTGTTTTAGTCCTGGTTTAGTCCTGGTTTAGTCCTGGTTTAGCCCTTGTTTTAGTCCTGGTTTAGTCCTGGTTTAGTCCTGGTTTAGTCCTGGTTAGTCCTGGTTTAGTCCTGTTTAGTCCCTGTTTTTAGTCCTTTTAGTTCCTGGTTTAGTCCTGGTTTAGTCCTGGTTTAGTCCTGGTTTAGTCCTGAGTTTAGTCCTGGTTTAGCCTTGTTTTTAGTCCTGGTTTAGTCCTGGTTTAGTCCTGGTTTAGTCCTGGTTTAGTCCTGGTTTAGTCCTGGTTTAGTCCTGGTTTAGCCTGGTTTAGTCCTGTTTAGTCCTGGTTTAAGCCTGGTTTTAGTCCTGGTTAGTCCTGGTTAGTCCTGGTTTAGTCCTGGTTTAGCCCTGGTTTAGCCCTTGTTTTAGTCCTGGTTTAGTCCTGGTTTAGTCCTGATCTAATCTCTCTCTGTCCTGTCATTCTCTCTCTCTGTGTCGTCCCAATACAAACCCCTGCACCTCCATGAATCAGTCTCTCCTCTCGTCCCATTGGCTGCCCTCTCCTGTCGGGGGGCCGGTCCTCTCCTCCGATTGGCCGCCGTCTCCTCGTGGGCGGGCTCCGTTTTGTGGGCAGGAAGAGGGACGGTCCGTGTCTCTCTCTCCGCTGCGCTGCGTGCTATTCAGAAAGACAGGAGCAGGCAGGAGCGGAGTTGGGCGCACACTCTCGCTACTGCAGAATTCCAGTCTGGGCACGGGCCGATTCCACTTTCCGGATTGACAACTTTGGGAATTTTACGAGAGTTTAGTGGAAAAATACAGAAATCCAGACGGGAAAACAGTGAGGAGTTGGAGGTAAGAAGCGGGTTTTCGGATGGTGCATTGCTGCATAGGCTGGGTGGGGAGGTTGTGTCTACAGGACAAGACTAAAGCATGGGACAGCGGACTGGTTTTAGACCTGGTTTAGACCTGGTTTAGTCCTGGTTTAGTCCTGGTTTAGATCTAGTTTAGTCCTGGCATGATAGTGTTTCTGTATGTTTTGCTTTTGGAATAGGTTATGTTTTGATTAATAACTATTGCTGCAGTTTAGACCTGGTTTAGACCTGGTTTAGTCCTGGTTTAGTCTTGGTTCAGACCTGGTTCAGACCTGGTTCAGACCTGGTTTAGATCTAGTTTAGACCTGGTTTAGTCCTGGCATAATAATCCTTCTGTATGTCCTGCTTTTGGAATAGGTTATGTTTTGATTAATAACTATTACTGCAGTTTAGTCCTGATTTAGACCTGGTTTAGTCCTGGTTTAGATCTAGTTTAGACCTGGTTTAGTCCTGGTTCAGACCTGGTTTAGTCCTGGTTTAGTCCTTGTTTATATCGAATTTAGTCCTGAGGGTAAAAGTCCTTCGTGCTTTTGGAATCGGTTTTGATTTGGCGATTATTAACTTTTACTTTAGACCTGGTTTAGTCCTGGTTTAGTTCTGGTTTAGTCCTGGTTTAGTTCTTGTTTAGTTCCTGGTTAATCGTAATCTAGTCACTGAGTCGTTTTTGTTTGTTGATTTTCTGAATAAAAATTTCAAAACGTTAAACTGCAGTGGCGTGTACTGGACGGTTCAATCCTGCTTTAGTCCTAATTTAATCCTGGTTTAGTCCTGGTTTAGACCTGGTTTAGTCCTGGTTTAGATCTGTTTGAGTCGTGACACAATAGTCCTATTGTATGTCTTATTTTAAGAATTAGTTATGTTTTGATTAATAACTATTACTGCAGTTTAGTTTTAATTTAGTCCTGGTTTTGTCCTGGTTTAGTTCTGGTTTAGTCCTGGTTTAGTTCTTGTTTAGTTCCTGGTTAATCGTAATCTAGTCACTGAGTCGTTTTTGTTTGTTGATTTTCTGAATAAAAGTTTCAAAACGTTAAACTGCAGTGGCGTGTACTGGACGGTTCAGTCCTGCTTTAGTCCTAATTTAATCCTGGTTTAGTCCTGGTTTAGACCTGGTTTAGTCCTGGTTTAGACCTGGTTTAGTCCTGGTTTAGACCTGGTTTAGTCCTGGTTTAGACCTGGTTTAGTCCTGGTTTAGATCTGTTTGAGTCGTGACACAATAGTCCTATTGTATGTCTTATTTTAAGAATTAGTTATGTTTTGATTAATAACTATTACTGCAGTTTAGTTTTAATTTAGTCCTGGTTTAGTCCTGGTTTTGTCCTGGTTTAGACCTGGTTTTGTCCTGGTTTAGTTCTCGTTTAGTTCCTGGTTGATCGTAATCTCATCATTGAGTCGTTGATGTTTCTCCTGGTTAAGTTGATTTTCTGAATTAAAATTTCAAAACGTTAAACTGCAGTGGTGTGTACTGGACTTGGTTTAGTCCTGGTTTAGTCCTGGGTTAGTCCTGGGTTAGTCCTGGGTTAGTCCTGGTTTAGATCTGGTTTAGTCTTGACATAATAATCCTTCGGTATGTCCTGCTTTTGGAATTGGTTATGTTTTGATAAATAAATATTACTGCAGTTTAATTTTGCTTTAGTCCTGGTTTAGTCCTGGTTTAGTTGGTTTAGTCCTGGTTTAGGTCTATAGTCCTGGTTTAGTTCTGTAGTCCTGGTTTACTGAGTGAGATGCTTTGGTCTTGAAATGATTAAAGTTGCGATTAAGTTACTGCAGTGACCAGTACTGATGTTTTGTTTTTTTTATTAGTTGTGTATTTAGTCCTGGTTTAGTCCTGGTCTAGATCTGACTCAGTCCTGGTCCAGTCCTGGTCCAGTTCTGGTTCAGTCCTCTGTTTAGTCCTGTTGTTTTTGTACTGAAAGATAAAGTGATTATGTGTGATGGCATCAGTATCATGAGTTCTGCTGCTCTGCTCTGATTATTATATTATATAATCGTTTATTGTGAACCGGTCACTCCTGAAGTCCTGGTTTAGTACTAGTTTAGTCTTGTTTAGTCTTGGTTTAGTTCTGGTTTAGTCCTAGTTAAGTCATTTTTCTGCCTGGTTTAGTCTTAGTCTAGCTCTAGTTTAGTCCTGGCTTAGTTCTGGTTTAGTCCTGCATTAATTAGTCCTAGTTAAGTCTTTTTTTTTTCTGCCTGGTTTAGTTCTAGTTTAGGCCTGGTTTAGTCCTGGTTGAGTCCTGGTTTAGTGCCTGATTTAGTCCTAGTTAAGTCCTAGTTAAATCCTGGTTTAGTCCCAGTTTTGTTCTGGTTTAGTTCTGGTTTAGTTAGTCCTAGTTTAGTCAAAGTTAAGACTCTGTTTAGTCCTGGTTTAGACCTTCCTTAGTTAGTCCTAGTTAAATCCTAAATTAAGTTCTAGTTTAATCCTTGTTTAGACCTTGTTAAGTCCTTTTTTCGGCCCAGTTTAGTCCTTTTTAAAAAAAAGTTAAGACTCTGTTTAGTTCTGGTTTAGTCGGGGTTTAGTCCTCCCTTAGTTAGTCCTAGTTTAGTCAAAATTAAGACCCCGTTTAGTCCTGACTTAGTCCTGGTTTAGTCCTGGTTTGGTCCTAGTTTAGTCCTCCTTCAGATAGTCCTAGTTTAGTCAAAGTTAAGACTTTGTTTAGTCCTGGTTTAGACCTAGTTTAGTCCTGGTTTAGTCCTCCTTCATTCCTAGTCCTAGTTTAGTCAAATTCAAGACCCCGTTTAGTCCTGGTTTAGTCCTCGTTCAGTCCTAGTTGTAGATTAGTGAAAGTTAAGACCCTTTTTAGTCCTGGTATAGTCCTGGTGTAGTACTGGTTTAGTCGTCCTTCAGTTAGTCCTAGTTTAGTCAAAGTTAAGACCTGGTTTAGTCCCTTAAACGTGTGTGTTGCGTGTCGTCGTAGGGAGTAGTGTTCTCGTTCTTATATCAGATCCATTATCGCGGAGCTGCACACGTTTAAATGTCAGCGTTGCTTTTTGTCACTCGGGTTCTGTATTTTTCACTCTGTCGAGAAGAAAAAAAAACCTGTTATTTTGGTGACTCACGGAGAGGAAAGAGAAAGACGAATTTAGCTGGAAAAAGTGTGCGGTTTGAGTCTGAAGGAACGAACCAGACCAGAGACCAGAGACCAGAGACCAGAGGGACCAGAGACCAGGGACCAGAGACCAGACCAGGGACCAGAGACCAGAGACCAGAGACCAGACCAGAGACCAGAGACCAGAGACCAGACCAGAGACCAGAGACCAGAGACCAGACCAGAGACCAGAGACCAGAGGGACCAGAGACCAGACCAGACCAGAGACCAGAGACCAGAGACCAGAGACCAGACCAGAGACCAGAGACCAGAGACCAGAGACCAGACCAGAGACCAGGGACCAGAGACCAGACCAGAGGACCAGACCAGAGACCAGACCAGACCAGACCAGAGACCAGACCAGAGACCAGGACCAGAGACCAGACCAGAGACCAGGGACCAGAGACCAGAGACCAGAGACCAGAGACCAGAGACCAGAGACCAGAGACAGGGACCAGAGACCAAAACCAAGGACTAATGTTATAGTGATCTGTGATCTGTTTGTTTAGTCCTGGTTTTCCTCCTGGTTTAGTCCTGGTTTTCCCTAGTCCAGGACCTTTTTCCTGAGTCCTGGTTTAGTCTGATTTAAGTCCTGGTTTTTAGTTTGGTTCTAGTCAGGTTTAGTCCAGTTTAGTAGTTTTAGAGACCTGGTTTTAGTCCTCCTGTCCTTTAGTTTAGTTGTTTTGGTTTAGTCCTGGTTTAGTCCTCGCCTGGTTTAGTCCTCTGGTTTAGTAGTTTGGTTGTTTAGTCCTGGTTTAGTCTGGTTCTAGTCCTGGTTTTAGTCCTAGTCTGGTTAGTCCTTGTTTAGTCCTGGTTTAGATCTGGTTTAGTCCTCCTGTTTTAGTCTGGTTTTAGTCCTGGTTTAGTCTCGGGTTTAGTCCTGGTTTAGTTCTCCTCCTGTTCAGGTTTTAGTTCTGGTTTAGTCTTTGGTTTAGATCTGGTTTAGTCCTCCTCTCGTCCTGGTTTTCGTCCTGGTTTAATCCTCGTGTAATCCTGGTTTTAGTTTTGATTTAGTTCTGGTCTAGCCCTGGTCTCATCCTGGTCTAGCCCCAGTCTAGCCCTGGTTCAGTCTAGGTTTAGTCTATAGTTCCATATTTAACAGCATTCAGTTTGTGGTCACTCTCCCCACAGTTAAAGACCAAAAGGGTGGTTTATTCCTGGTCTAGTCCTGGTTTAGTCCCGGTTTAGTCCTGGTCTGTACAGTTCCACATTTATCCGTGTTTGTGGTCAGGTTTGTGGTCACTCTCCCCACAGTTAAAGACCAAAAGGGTGGTCTAGTCCCGGTCTAGCCTTGGTTTAGTCCTGGTTTAGTCCCGGTCTGTACAGTTCCACATTTATCCGTGTTTGTGGTCGGTTTGTGGTCACTCTCCCCACAGTTAAAGACCAAAAGGGTGGTCTAGTCCCGGTCTAGTCCCGGTTTAGCCACTGTTTAGTCCTGGTCTAGTCCTGGTCCAGTCCTGGTTTAGTCCTGGTTCAGTCCCTGTCTGTGCAGTTCCACATTTATCCGTGTTTGTGGTGGGTTCGTGGTCGGTCTCTCCACAGTTAAAGACCAAAAGGGTGGTTTATCCCTGGTCTAGCCCTGGTCTAGTCCTGGTCTAGTCCTGGTCTAGTCCTGGTTCAGTCCCGGTCTGTACAGTTCCACATTTATCCGTGTTTGTGGTGGGTTCGTGGTCGCTCTCCCCACAGTTAAAGACCAAAAGGGTGGTTTATCCCTGGTCTAGCCCTGGTTTATCCCTGGTCTAGTCCTGGTCTAGTCCTGGTCCAGTCCTGGTCTAGTCCTGGTTCAGTCCCGGTCTGTACAGTTCCACATTTATCCATGTTTGTGGTCGGTTTGTGGTCACTCTCCCCACAGTTAAAGACCAAAAGGGTGGTCTAGTCCCGGTCTAGCCTTGGTTTAGTCCTGGTTCAGTCCTGGTTTAGTCCTGGTCTAGTCCTGGTTCAGTCCCGGTCTGTACAGTTCCACATTTATCCGTGTTTGTGGTGGGTTTGTGGTCACTCTCCCCACAGTTAAAGACCAAAAGGGTGGTCTAGTCCCGGTCTAGCCTTGGTTTAGTCCTGGTCTAGTCCTGGTCTAGTCCTGGTCTAGTCCTGGTTCAGTCCCGGTCTGTACAGTTCCACATTTATCCGTGTTTGTGGTGGGTTTGTGGTCACTCTCCCCACAGTTAAAGACCAAAAGGGTGGTCTAGTCCCGGTCTAGCCTTGGTTTAGTCCTGGTCTAGTCCTGGTCTAGCCTTGGTTTAGCCTGGTTCAGTCCTGGTTCAGTCCTGGTCTAGTCCTGGTTCAGTCCCGGTCTGTACAGTTCCACATTTATCCGTGTTTGTGGTGGGTTCGTGGTCGGTCTCCCCACAGTTAAAGGCCAAACGGTGGTGTAACGTCTGGATGCAGATTGGGGGAAGTGACTTGTTTTCTCTATAATGGAACATCAGACCTGCCCTTCCTGTGGGGAAGAATGGATCCAGTCGTCACCGTGTGCAAATTCCCCGGAAAAAAAAAATATTGTGTTGTAGCTTGGAAACAGTTTTTTAATCTTCATTTTATTGGAATTGCTGAATCATCCTCGTCTTAGAATTTATTAGATATTTGTGGTTTGTGTTGGAATAGTCCTGGATTTAATTCTGGTTTAGTCCTGGTTTAATCTTCCTCTCATCCTGTTTTTAGTCCCAGTTTAGTCCTGGTTTAGATCTAGTTTAGATGTCCTGTAGTCGTGGTTTTAGTCTTGGTTTAGTCCTAGTTTAGTCCTGGTCTGGCCCTGGTTTAGTCCCTGATTTAGTCCTGGTTTAGTCTCTGGTTTAGTCCTTGTTTAGATCTGGTTAGTCCTGGTTTAGATCTGATTTAATACTGGTTTAGTCCTCCTCTCGTCCTGGTTTTAGTCCTGGTTTAGATCTAGTTTAGTCATCCTGTAGCCCTGGTTTAGTCCTGGTCTAGCCCTGGTCTAGATCTGATTTAGTCCTGGTTTAGTCCTCTTCTCATCCTGGTTTTAGTCTCTGGTTTAGTCCTCTTCTCGTCCTGGTTTTAGTCTCTGGTTTAGTTCTGGTTTACTCATGGTTTAGTCCTGGTTTTAGTCCTGGTTTAGTCTTTGGTTTATATCTGATTTAGTCCTGGTTTAGATCTGATTTAATCCTGGTTTAGTCCTTTTTCATCCTGGTCTTAGTTCTGGTTTAGTCTCTGGTTTAGTCCTGGTTTAGTTCTAGTTTTGTTCAGGTTTATCATCATTTTTAGCTCAATTTTTGTCTGTGTTCATACAGTTTTGTTTCACTTCTGCTGTTTTAGAACCAGAGGGTCGCCGGTTCAATTCCTGTCTGAACATATGCAGTTGTGTTGTCCTTGGGCAAGACACTTTACCTCTTTATCACTTACCTTTATATGAATGTGTTGAAGACTTTGGTATTACATTTTTCAGACAGTAACTATACAAGACTTTTGAGGATAAAGTCCTGGTTTAGTCCTGGTTCAGACCAGGATTTAGCTCTTCTTACAGTTTACGTGATGCTGATCAGATATTTTTTGTTGTCCCAAGAGTCAAAAAACTAATAGGAAAACACTCATTTAAATATAAAACTCCTTCTGATTGGAACGATTTTCCCTTCGTTTAAAAATGCCCTGGTTCGTTTAAAAAATTAGTTTAAAAATGCTCTGGTTCGTTTAAAAAATTAGTTTAAAAATGCTCTGGTTCGTTTAAAAAATTAGTTTAAAAATGCTCTGGTTCGTTTAAAAAATTAGTTTAAAAATGCTCTGGTTCGTTTAAAAAATTAGTTTAAAAATGCCCTGGTTCGTTTAAAAAATTAGTTTAAAAATGCTCTGGTTCAATTTTTACAGAACCCATGTCATTGTTTTTGATCATTTTGTTGAATTTTTGTTGTTCATCTTGTTGTGACTATCTTTGAACTCCGCTTTAGTTTTTTTTTTTCTCAAACTTGTTTTATTATATGTCAAACAGTCGAGTGTTTGTGGTTGTGCTGATTTTGTTGTTTTGATGCTTATTTGAATTTATGTTTCCTACTGTATCTGTATACTCATCTGTCTGATGAGATAAATACACACGTTTGAATAATCGTGATTTCAGTATTGACCAAAATAATCGTGATCCTGACTTTTTCCGTAATCGAGCAGCTCGACTAGATTCTGTTTTGTCGATTTAAAATGACTGCAGCTTTTCTAAACTCAGCGCTTTTAATCTGACAGTTCAACCCAAAATCCCGCGGGAAGCTTTTAGCACATTGCCCCGCGCCGAGTCGACCGGGGGGTATTTAGGTCACGGGGACAGTTCAATATCATGTGCAGGGGGCAAAAGGGCCGGCTGAGCTAAGGCTGAGTTAATGCTATTATCATATAAAGCGTCGCGATGTGCTGACGGCCGCGTTTTTCTATTGTCTTAGCGGCTCACTCGGGCCGCGCTGATCGCTAATGCTGCCACCTGAGGACAGCGCTCGGCTCGCGTCCCGCCCTGTTTCTCAAGTAGAGCACTTTTCAGACGTCTCCGTGTGATCGATCTCTTACTTATCGCTTAGAAGTCAGTTTTTTAAAGGTCCTAAATCACACAAAATGGACTCCTGTGAGCTTAAAGTCGTGTTATAATGTTGTTACCGCCTCAAAATCTTAAAATAGTTGAGTTATTAGTCTGTAAATGGTCAACAAAAATGGCTGGAATGTGTTTTTGTACATATGATAAATCAAAAAATGAATATAAAAGGTATGTAGATTGAATTACTTAGCAGTTTTAAGTTGCTTTAAGAGCTTTAAGTTGCATTACCGCTTCAAAATCTTTAAATAGTTTAGTTATTTACCTGTAAATGGCAACAAAAATGGTTGGAATGTGTTTTTGTACATATGATAAATTAAAAAAAAGTGTATTAAAGGTGTAAAGATTGAATTACTTAACAGTTTTAAGTTAACTTGCATTTAGTCATAGCTTTAGTAAGAACTTAATCCCAAAAGTTGTACTAAATTTAACGCATTAAAGCTTCTAAATGACACAAAATGGACACTTGTGAGCTTTAAATCATGTTTTTGTTATGTTTTTGTTCATATGATAATTGAAAAAAGGAATATAAAATGTGTACAGATTGAATTTCTGAACAGTTTTAAGTTGCTTAAAGAGCTTTAAGTCATGTTATAATGTTGTTACCGCCTCAAAATCTTAAAATAGTTTAGTTATTAAGCTGTAAATGGAAATAAAAATGGTTGGGACATGTTTTTGTACATATGATGATTGAAAAAAAGAATATAAAATGTGTACAGATTGAATTTCTTAACAGTTTTAAGTTGCTTTAAGAGCTTTAAGTCGTGTCAAAATGTTTAAATAGTTTAGTTATTAAACTGTAAATGGAAATAAAAAATGGTTTCAATGTGTTTTTGTACATACAGGATTCCCATGGTGTTTAAAAAGTCTTAAAAGAATTGAATTTATAGGTGTGCAACAATATCAAAATATTGATATATCGTATTATTTAATGTGATGATACAGTATCGATATCGTGAGCTGCTGTATCGATATATCACGAAGAGTATCTTTAAGTATATTTTACTAAATTATTTTGGTACAGCTACAGAAGGAAACTCATTTATACGACACATTTGACATAATGTCCTACCCCAATTGTTTTACATAAATGGCTGACTTATTTTTTATTTTATTTTATTTTATTATTATTATTTTTATTTTATGTATTTATTTATTTTATTATTTATTTATTTGTTTGTTTGTTTGTTTGTTTTTCTTGGCTTCACCTCCAGATTTTATTATAGTTCTGTGAGGTATATGAAGTTTCAAAACACAGTGGAGCACTTCCTGTATCACTGCATGACATCACAAGGTGGAACAGAGTGTTTTCAGTTTGAGAGAAGAACTCGGATATAACTTATAATGTTGTTTCCTCATCACAATTATTGGAATTACCAATCTCTACGGGAAAAAAATTGATGAAATGTAGATTCTAATTTGAAAACTACCACTTCATGACATCACAAGGTGGAAGAGAGCGTTTTGAGCTTTGAAGATGTGGACAGAGTAATTATAAAAAGTTACAAAACACAACTCCAGGTTTGTTTTTGAAGAGGAAACGACATTATAACACGACTTAAAGCTCACAAGAATCCAATTTGCGTAACACCGGACCTTTAAGAGACGTTCCCAATCGCGGCGTATTTTTTATTACATTTCCACTAATTAACATTTTATCTTGGCTCCGTATCCGCGTGTGCGTGTTTGGCCCCGAGGAGCAGACGTATGGAAAGTGAACGCTCGAATACAGAGGTTCATTGTAAAGGACCGAGAGGCAAACGCTCCGGTCGAACTCGGTAATGGAAACTGCCGCGCCGCTAATAATGCTAATTTAATCAAAACAACATTTACGTGAAGGAAGCTCGGTTTGAAGCTAACGCCATTAGCATCGTTAGCGTCATTAGCATCGTTAGCGTCATTAGCATTATTAGCATTGCATTAGCATTATTAGCATCGCAAGTGTGAAAATCCAGAGCTAAACTAATCCATGTATCAGTCGTTCATTCGGTTTTCAAAATAAAACCAAAAATAAGAAAACGAATAAACAACTATTTTCTTCATTATTTGAGTCCAAAACCAAAATGAAAAAAAACAAAAAAACATATAATGATTAATTTTTCAGTTTTCGATTTTGTGTTTAAATTAATACTTAAACTGAGATGCCGGACTTTTGCTCCACATATGGACTGAACCAGGACTAAAACAGGTCTAAACCAGGATTAAACTAGGTTTAAACTGGTCTCAGTCCTGGTCCAGGTCCCGGTCTCTATCATGTTCTGGTCCCGGTCTGGTCCCAGTCTCAGTCCCGGTCTCAGTTCTGGTCTGGTCCCCGGTCTCAGTCCCGGTCTCAGTTCTGGTCTGGTCCCCGGTCTCAGTCCCGGTCTCAGTCCTGGTCTCAGTCCTGGTCTGGTCACGGTCTCAGTCCCGGCCTCAGTCCCAGCCTCATTCCAGGTCTCATTCCTGGTCTCAGTCCCGGTCTGGTCCCAGTCTCAGTCCTGGTCTCAGTCCTGGTCTCAGTCCTGGTCTCAGTCCTGGTCTGGTCCCCGGTCTAAGTCCTGGTCTCAGTCCTGGTCTGGTCCCCGGCCTCAGTCCCAGCCGCATTCCATGTCTCATTCCTGGTCTCAGTCCTGGTCTGGTCCCAGTCTTAAGTCCTGGTCTCAGTCCTGGTCTGGTCTCAGTCCTGGTCTGGTCCCAGTCTTAAGTCCTGGTCTCAGTCCCGTTCTGGTTTAGTCCTGATTCAGTTGTGTTTTGTGTTTTGTTTCTTTCACCCATGTTTGAGTAAATCTTTATTTTTAGTCTGTCTACTTCTCCAAAGCTCAAAACGCTCTGTTCCACCTTGTGATGTCATGAAGTGGTAGTTTACAAGTGAACAGCTCCTTCTTTTACCTTTAGTTTAGTTGAGATTGGTAAATCCGGGGCTGAAATCCCAGGTCTAAACTAGGACTCAACCAGGTCTAACCCTAGTCTGACCAAGTACTTGAGACCTGACTCAAGATTTTATTTTATTTTTTTTTTTTTGCAGCCTTGGTCTTGTCTTGGCCTTGACCACATTTGGACTCGGTCTTGTCTCGGTCTTGAAGGTGCTTGGACTCGGTCTTGTCTCGGAGTGATAAAATGGAGATAGATTTATAAAAACATTGATATAAATGTGCCAAAATAACCGTAAATTACATTTTAAATGTTGAGAATTACAAAAATGGTCTCGATTTGGTCTTGATTTGATCTCGATGGTCTGTGGTCTTGGTCTTGTCTTGGTCTCGACCCTCAAAGGTCCTGGTCTCGGGACCCTGTGATCTTGGTCTTGATTAGAGCGCTCTCGACTACAACACGAGTCTAAAGGTTGAACCCAGGTCTAATCCAAGTCTAATCCAAGTCTAAACCAGGACTAAACCACCAGGACTATAATCCACCTCTTTTACATATTGACAACTGTAGACCAGGAAGACCCGGTCTAAACCAGGACTAAACCAGGATTCAACAACCCCTAAACCAGGTCTAAACGAGGAGTACATCTGAACTACATTAAGCCCACATCTAGACCAAGGCTAAAGCAGGTCTAAACTAGGTCTAAAGCAGGTCTAAAGCTAAGTCTAAACTAGGTCTAAAGCAGGTCTAAACTAGGTCTAAACTAGGTCTAAAGCAGGTCTAAACTAGGTCTAAAGCAGGTCTAAAGCAGGTCTAAACTAGGTCTAAAGCAGGTCTAAACTAGGTCTAAAGCAGGTCTAAACTAGGTCTAAAGCAGGTCTAAACTAGGTCTAAAGGTCTAAAGCAGGTCTAAACAAGGACTCAACAAGGTCTAAACAGAGACTAAACCAGATCTAAACCGGGCAAAAAAACTTGGAGTCCATCTGAACTACATTAAAGGTCTAAACCAAGGTCTAAACCAGGTCTAAACCAGATCTAAACCAGGACTTTTACATTTTTCCTGGAGGAAGTCTTCTCAGTTAAACTCGGTGTCGTTCGGACTCTTAAAACTCTTTTATTTTCTTTGTGTGATTCTCGTATTTACTTTGGTCTGTTTACTTTTCGTCGTTATGAGTTTGGTTAAAAAAACACGGGGCTGTGTGGACGACGCTTATCAGGAAAATATAACGACAACTAAACCGTAAAACTGTAGGCAAATTAAATAAACTGTCTGACACATTTCCTCAGACTAAACCAGGACTAAACCAGGACTAAACTAAACCAGGACTAAAGTAGGACTAAAGTAGGACTAAACCCAGGAACTAAACCAGAACTAAACCAGGGACTAAACCAGGACTAAACCAGGACTAAACTAAACCAGGGCTAAACCAGGACTAAACCAAAGGACTAAACTAAACCAGGACTAAACTAAACAGGGCTAAACTAAACCAGGAAACTAAACCAGGACTAAACCAAACCAGGACTAAAGTAAAGGACTAAACAGAACTAAGGACTAAAGTAGAAACTAAAACTAAACCAGGGCTAAACCAGAACTAAACCAGAACTAAACCAGGGCTAAACTAAACTAAACCAGGACTAAACCATAAACCAGTAAACAGAACTAAACCAGGACTTAACCGTTAGTAAATCTGAACTAAAGCGTAATAAAAAGATGGTACAAGACTAAACCAGAACTACACCAGGACTAAACCAGGACTTAACAAAGAACAAGCCAGAACTAACTCAGGACAAAATCAGGACTAAACCAGGACTTTACCAGGACTAAGCTAGGACTAAACCTGAACTAAACCATTAGTAAACCTGAACTTATATAGTATTAAACATGGTACAAGACTAAAACTGGACTAAACCAGGACTTAAAACTGGGCTAACTTAAGACAAAATTAGGACTAAACGAGAACTAACTCAGGATGAAATCAGAACTACACCAGGACTAAACCAGGACTACACCAGGACTAAACTAAGACTAAACCAGGACTAAACCAGCACTAAACTAGGACTAAACCAGGACTAAAACTGGACTAATTTAAAACAAAATTAGGATTAAATGAGAACTAACTCAGGACACAGTCAGGACTAAGCCAAAACTTAACCTGAACTAAAACAGGACTAAACCAGGACTTTACCAGGACTAAAACTGGACTAACTCAAGACAAAATAAGGACAAAACCAGAACTAACTCAGGTTTAACCAGGTCTAATCTAGGTCTAAACCAGGTCTAAATAAGGTCTAAACCAGGTCTAAACTAGGTCTAAACCAGGACTAAACCAGGTCTAAATCAGGACTAAAACAGGTCTGAACCAGGTCTAAACCAGGTCTAAACTAGGTCTAAACCAGGACTAAACCAGGTCTAAATCAGGACTAAAACAGGTCTGAACCAGGTCTAAACCAGGTCTAAACTAGGTCTAAACCAGGACTAAACCAGGTCTAAATCAGGACTAAAACAGGTCTGAACCAGGTCTAAACCAGGTCTAAACTAGGTCTAAACCAGGTCTAAATCAGGTCTAAACCAGGTCTAAACTAGGTCTAAACCAGGTCTAAACTAGGTCTAAACCAGGACTAAAACAGGTCTAAACAAGAATAAACCAGGAATTAACAAAGACTAAACAAGAACTAAACCAGGACTAAACCAGAACTAAACCAGGACTAAACCAGGATTAAACTAGGACTAAACCAGGACTAAACAAGGACTAAAGTAGGACTAAAGTAGAACTAAACCAGGCCTAAACTAAGACAAAACTAGGACTAAACCAGCTCTAAACCATTTCTAATTTCAACAAAAGTCCTTTTAAACTCGGACTAAACCCGGACTGAACCTGGCATGACTCAGCATTATTTCCTTTTGCCCACGAGCTGAAAAAAACCACCTCGTATTTTTTGTTATTTTTGCAAACGGAGCTCGGGGATATAAAACCCTTCCGTGGACTCTGCGGACGGCGTTAGATCCGACAGCGCCTGGATCACGGCCCTGACATTAGCAGCAGCTGGAGGGGGGCATTAGCTCGTCGCGTTTGGCTAATTGAACACGAGTCAGCAGGAAGTGAAAGTCGCGGCGGTGACCTCTGCACGTGCCGCGCGTTTATCTTCCCTTTGCCCCGAGACGTGATAAGAACCTGGTCCACGACTGGTGACAGGTGAAAAAAAAAAAAAAATTAAAGAGTCCAAAGTTATTTCAGACTTACTTTCACTTTCAGAGGCATGCTAACGCGCATTTCCTGATTCTTAGGCAGTAAAATTTGTGTTGTAATTTTATATACAGACAAGACATAATCTGATTTTAAGAGGTGCTAATCTAGACCTGGTTTAGACCTGGTTTAGATCAGGTCTAAACCAGGTCTAAACCAGGACAAAATCAGTTCTAAACCAGGACTAAATCAGGTCTAAAACAGGTCTAAACTTGGTCTAAAACAGGACTAAACCAGGACTAAACCAGGTCTAAACCAGGACAAAATCAGTTCTAAACCAGGACTAAATCAGGTCTAAAACAGGTCTAAACCAGGACTAAACCAGGACAAAATCAGTTCTAAACCAGGACTAAATCAAGTCTAAACCAGGTCTAAAACAGGACTGAACCAGATCTGAACCAAGACTTTACCAGGTCTAAACAGGATCTAAGCGAGGACTAAACCAAGACTAAACTAGAACTGAACCAGGACTAAACTAGATCTAAACCAGGACTAAACTGGAACTAAACCAGAACTAAAACGGATCTAAATCAAAATTAAACCAGTACTAAACCAGAACTAGGACTAAAGTAGAACTAAACCAAGACTAAACTAGAACTGAACCAGGATGAAACCAGAACTAATCCAAGACTAAACCAGGACTAAACTAGATCTAAACCAGTAGTAAACCAGAACTAAAGCAGAACTTAAACTCTGTCTAAACCAGGTCTATCCTCGGTCTAAACCAGGTCTAAACTCAGTCTAAACTCGGTCTAAACTCAGTCTAAACTCAGTCTAAACCAGGTCTAAACCCGGTCTAAACTGGGTCTAAACTCGGTCTAAACCAGGTCTAAACTCAGTCTAAACTCGGTCTAAACTCAGTCTAAACTCAGTCTAAACCAGGTCTAAACCAGGTCTAAACTCAGTCTAAACTCGGTCTAAACTCAGTCTAAACTCAGTCTAAACCAGGTCTAAACCAGGTCTAAACCCGGTCTAAACTGGGTCCGTGTTCGTCACGTCTGCGCGTGCTAAACTGGGTCTAAACTCGGTCTAAACCAGGTCTAAACTCGGTCTAAACTCAGTCTAAACCAGGTCTAAACCAGGTCTAAACCCGGTCTAAACCAGGTCTAAACTCAGTCTAAACTCGGTCTAAACTCGGTCTAAACTCGGCCTAAACCAGGTCTAAACTCGGTCTATCCTCGGTCTAAACCAGGTCTAAACTCAGTCTAAACTCGGTCTAAACTCAGTCTAAACTCAGTCTAAACCAGGTCTAAACCAGGTCTAAACCAGGTCTAAACCAGGTCTAAACTCGGTCTAAACTCGGTCTAAACCAGGTCTAAACCAGGTCTAAACCAGGTCTAAACTCGGTCTAAACTCAGTCTAAACTCAGTCTAAACCAGGTCTAAACCAGGTCTAAACCCGGTCTAAACTGGGTCTAAACTGGGTCTAAACTGGGTCTAAACTCGGTCTAAACCAGGTCTAAACTCGGTCTAAACTCAGTCTAAACTCAGTCTAAACTCAGTCTAAACCAGGTCTAAACCAGGTCTAAACTCGGTCTAAACTCAGTCTAAACTCAGTCTAAACCAGGTCTAAACCAGGTCTAAACCCGGTCTAAACCAGGTCTAAACCAGGTCTAAACTCGGTCTAAACCAGGTCTAAACTCGGTCTAAACTCTGTCTAAACTCGGTCTAAACTCGGTCTAAACCAGGTCTAAACTCGGTCTAAACCAGGTCTAAACTCGGTCTAAACTCTGTCTAAACTCGGTCTAAACTCGGTCTAAACCAGGTCTAAACTCGGTCTAAACTCTGTCTAAACAGTCTAAACTCGGTCTAAACCAGGTCTAAACTCGGTCTAAACTCGGTCTAAACCAGGTCTAAACTCGGTCTAAACTCAGTCTAAACTCAGTCTAAACCAGGTCTAAACCAGGTCTAAACCCGGTCTAAACCAGGTCTAAACCAGGTCTAAACTCGGTCTAAACCAGGTCTAAACTCGGTCTAAACCAGGTCTAAACTCGGTCTAAACTCTGTCTAAACTCGGTCTAAACTCGGTCTAAACCAGGTCTAAACTCGGTCTAAACTCTGTCTAAACAGTCTAAACTCGGTCTAAACCAGGTCTAAACTCGGTCTAAACTCGGTCTAAACCAGGTCTAAACTCGGTCTAAACTCAGTCTAAACTCAGTCTAAACCAGGTCTAAACCAGGTCTAAACTCGGTCTAAACTCGGTCTAAACCAGGTCTAAACTCGGTCTAAACTCAGTCTAAACTCAGTCTAAACCAGGTCTAAACCCGGTCTAAACTCGGTCTATCCTCGGTCTAAACCAGGTCTAAACTCAGTCTAAACTCGGTCTAAACTCGGTCTAAACCAGGTCTAAACTCGGTCTAAACTCAGTCTAAACTCAGTCTAAACCAGGTCAAAACCAGGTCTAAACTCAGTCTAAACTCAGTCTAAACCAGGTCTAAACTCAGTCTAAACCAGGTCTAAACTCGGTCTAAACTCGGTCTAAACTCAGTCTAAACCAGGTCTAAACCAGGTCTAAACCCGGTCTAAACTGGGTCCGTGTTCGTCACGTCTGCGCGCGCTTGAACCTCGCCTTGTTTTGAATTCCTTCCATGTTTGGAGTTGTTGTCGTTCGTTCTCGTGACCTTAAGTCACTTTTATCTCACATTTTGTTTTGGCTCCAGCAAAAGTCAAACAAGGATTTTCATTCAGAGCTTCACCTGCACCGAGTCACACGACACACGAAGAAATGTTTGTGTGAGGTAATTACAGCCGACAACTTCTGTTTATACGAGAACTAAAAAAGAACTAACCCAGGACTAAAGCAGGATTAAACTAGGACTAAATGTGGACTAAACCAGACGCATCAGAACCAGAAATAAACCAGGTGTCAAGTACTTAAATTCAGACTAGATCTAAAACTGGACTCAATATGTACAAAAAAAAAACTAACCCAGGACTAAATCAGGATTAAACTGGGACTAAACCGTAGTGTGGACTAAATGTGGACTAAATCAGAGGCATCAAAACCAGAAATGAACCAGGTGTAAAGTACTTAAATTCAGACTAGATCTAAAAATGGATGAGGACTAAACCAGGACTAGACCAGGATTATATATATGGACTAAATGTGGACTAAACTAGGCTAAATTCAGGTTTAAACCAGGTCTAAACCAGGACTATATCAGGATTAAACCAGGTCAAAACCAGGCTGAAACCAGGACTAAACCAGGACTATATCAGGACTAAACCAAAACTAAACCAGGACTAAATCAGGACTAAACCAAGTCTATGGCTGAACTAAATGTGGACTAAACCAGGACTAAACCAGGACTAAATCAGGACTAAACCAGGACTAAACCAGGACTAAATCAGGACTAAACCAGGACTAAACCAGGACTATATATATGGACTAAATGTGGGCTAAACTTGGCTAAAGTCAGGACTTGACCAGGTCTAAACCAGGAAGAAACCAGGCCGAAACCAGGACTAAAGCAGGACTAAACCAGGTCTATAGCTGAACTAAATGTGGACTAAACCAGGACTAAACTAGGACTTATTTAGCACTATATCAGGACTAAACAGGACTAAACCAGGTCTATGGCTGGACTAAATGTGGACTAAACCAGGACTATATCAGGACTAAACCAGGTCTATAGCGGGACTAAATATGGACTAGACCATCCTGAGATCAGGAACTAACTGAAGCTAAAGCAGGACTAAACCAGGACTTAACTAGATCTAAACCAGGACTAAATGAGGACTAAACCAGGTCTATAGCTGAACTAAATGTGGACTAAACCAGGACTAAACTAGGACTTATTTAGCACTATATCAGGACTAAACAGGACTAAACCAGGTCTAAACCAGGACTAAATGAGGACTAAACCAGGACTAAACTAGGACTTATTTAGCACTATATCAGGACTAAACAGGACTAAACCAGGTCTATGGCTGAACTAAATGTGGACTAAACCAGGACTATATCAGGACTAAACCAGGTCTATAGCGGGACTAAATATGGACTAGACCATCCTGAGATCAGGAACTAACTGAAGCTAAACCAGGACTAAACCAGGACTTAACTAGATCTAAACCAGGACTAAATCATGACTTAACCAGGACTATATCAGGACTAAACCAGGACTAAACCAGGTCTATAGCTGAACTAAATGTGGACTAAACCAGACCTAAACCAGGTCTATGGCTGGACTAAATGTGAACTAAACCAGGACTATATCAGGACTAAACCAAAACTAAACCAGGACTATATCAGGACTAAACCAGGTCTATGGCGGGACTAAATATGGACTAGACCATCCTAAAATCAGGAGCTAACCGAAACTAAACCAGGACTTGACTAGATCTAAACCAGGACTAAACCAGGTCTGTAGCTGGACTAAATGTGGACTAAACCAGGACTAAACCAGGTCTGTAGCTGGACTAAATGTGGACTAAACCAGGACTAAACCAGGACTAACATCTGTGTAAATCCTCTGAGCTGTTCCTTCACAAAAAAGACTCAGATTTTAAACAATTCTATAATTTATATTTTAATTTGTGTATTATTTTACTTTCTCGTCTTAAACTTAATTAAAAAAAAAAAAACACCTTTGCACTTTTAACGTCAAATTTCGTGTGAATTTCCAAACCTTTTTTTTACAATCCTGCTCTGACTCAGTGTTGTGCTCGTCTCCACGGCAACGCAGAGTTTCTTAGCAACTATTGAAAACACCGGCTCGTCCAACTCCACCGAAATAACCTCTGTGAGCACGCGAGGCCGCTCCAGACGCTCGTGTCGGGCTTCAGGATACGACCAATGACGCCGTAAACTCCAATATTCACTTTAACGCTTTTTGGTTTTTGTTTTGAAAAGATTAAATGTGCAAAAAATATATAATTCAGATTTATTAAACTGAACTTAAAGGGCCCGTATGAGTCTGTTTTCTGATGTTCTAATGTGGTTTCCTCGTCATAAACAGACCTGGAGTTGTGTTTTGTTTCATTCACACTTTGTATATGGTTTAGTCCTGGTTTAGACCTGTTTAGTCCTGGTTTAGTCCTGGTTTAGTCCTGATATTCTGTGCTATCATGACGTTATAAAAAAAAGTGTGGAGAAAGTTGTGATGTGTTGGTGAAATGAAATAAAATGTAAAAGCAGCAAAACTGGGTCTAAATCAGGTCTAAATCAGGACTAAATCAGGACTAAACCAGGACTAAACCAGGACTAAACCAGGTCTAAACCAAGACTAAACCAAAAAATAAACCAGGTCTTTTCTAGAATAGAACCAGAGATAACTAAAACCTAACCAAGTCTGAACAAAAAAACAAAACAAAAAACAACATAGGGCTGAAACCAGGTCTAAACCAGGTCTAAACCAGGTCTAAAGCCGGACTTTACTAGGACCAAACTAAAGATGAAAAACCAGAACCTAAACAGGTCTGAAAAAACTTAACACAGGACCAAACCAAGACTAAACCAGGACAAAACTGAGACTAACCATGACTAAACCAAGTCCAAAGTTGGACTTTACTAGAACAAAACCTGAGATAAACCAGAACCAAACCAAGTTTGAACCAGGGCTGAACCAGGACTAAACCAGGTCTCAACCAGATCTAAACCAAGACTAAAGCCGAACTTTACTAGGACAAATCCAGAGATAAACCAGAACCTATAAACCAGGTCTGAATAAAATGAACTCAGTGCTGAACCAGGACTAAATCAGGACTAAACCAGGACTAATCCAGGACTAAACCAGGTCTAAACCAGGTTTCAACCAGGTCTAAACCAGATCTAAACCAGGTCTAAACCAAGTTTAAAGCCGGACTTGACTAGGACAAAACCAGAGATGAACCAAATCCAAACCAGGTCTGAAAAAAACTTAACACAGGGCTAAACCAAGACTAACCAGGACTAAACCAGGTCCAAACTGGGTCTAACTCAGGTCTAAACCAGATCTAAACCAGGTCTAAACCAAGTCTAAAGCCAGACTTTACTAGAACAAAACCAGAGATAAACCAAAACCTAACCAAGTCTGAACAAAATTAACACAGGGCTGAACCAGGACTCAACCAGAACTAAACCAGGAACTAAACCAGGAACTAAACCAGGAACTAAACCAGGACTAAACCAGGACTAAAAGAAAGAAATCAGGACTTTTCCGGAGAAAAAAGCAGAGATAAACAGAAACCTAACCAAGTCTGAACAAAATGAACTCAGGGCTGAACCAGAATTAAACTAGGACTAAACCAGAAATAAATCAGGGCCTAAACCAGGACTAAACCAGGTCTAAACAAGGTCTAAACCACGTCTAAATCAAGTCTAAAGCCGGACTTTACTAAAACAAAACCAGAGATAAACCACAGCCAGACGTCTGAAATAAATTAATGCAGGGCTGAACCAGGACTAAACTGGGACTAAACCAGGATCAAACTGGGACTAGACCAGGACTAAACCAAGAGTAAACCAGGTCTTTACTAGAAAAAAACTGAGATAAACCAAAACCTAACCAAGTCTGAACAAAATTAACACAGACTAAACCAGGACTAAACCAGGACTCAACCAGGGACTAAACTGGGACTAAACCAGGACTAAATCAGGGACTAAATCTGGGACTAAACTAGGACTAAACCAGGACTAAACCAAGACTAAACCAGAGAGTAAACCAGGTCTTTACTAGAAAAAAAACAGAGATAAACCAAAACCTAACCAAGTCTGAACAAAATTAACACAGACTAAACCAGGACTAAACCAGGACTCAACCAGGACTCAACCAGGACTAAACCAGACTCAACCAGGACTAAACCTCCTTCTCCACCTTTAACATTTATTTAATTGCCCATAATTTTCCGTGGTTAAATCCCTCTTTGCGTCTGATCCCGCAGAACTTCCAGCATTGTCCTTTTTGGTGCAGAACTGGGTTAGTGGGCTGACAGCTTCAATATGGCGTCTAAAAATAATCCGGATTAATTGAAAAAGGCTCGTATCTGAGCGACCGTCTCCTCTAGTGAGATTTTGTCGATGTCCCGGGAGACGTGTGAAATTAAATCCGACCAGAGGAAGAGGGAGGAAGCTGCTTATGGATGTAACATGATTAGAAAGGACAATGCGATTAAGAGTGGACAGAGGGACCGGATCTGGAAAAGGCCAAAGCAGCGGAATAATATTTTACATGATTCACGACGCGGTTCATTCACGACGAGACGCGATTTACGCAAAACGACACGAGACACGAGAACGGAACGACGAGAACGAGACATTTAGACTTTAACAAATATTATAAATACCACAAATACATCATTTAGACTGTAATAAATAAAATGGTCCTGGTTTGGTCTTGGATTGGTCTTAATTTGGTCATGGATCAGTCTTGGTTTGGAACTAGTTTGGTCTTGATTTAGTCTTAGATTAGTCTTGGTTTGGTCCTGGTTTGGACTTGGTTTGGTCTTAGATTAGTCTTGGTTTGGTCCTGGTTTGGTCCTGGTTTGGTCTTGATTTAGTCTTAGATCAGTCTTGGTCTGGTCTTGGTTTGGTCCTGGTTTGGTCTTGGTTTGGTCTTGGTTTAGTCTTGGTTTGGTCCTGGTTTGGTCTTGGTTTGGTCTTGTTTTTATCTTGGTTTGGTCTTGGTTTGATCTTGTTTTTATCTTGGTTTGGTCTTGTTTTTATCTTGGTTTGGTCCTGGTTTGGTCTTGGTTTGATCTTGTTTTTATCTTGGTTTGGTCCTGGTTTGGTCTTGGTTTGGTCCTGGTTTGATCTTGTTTTTATCTTGGTTTGGTCTTGTTTTGGTCTTGGTTTGGTCTTGATTTAGACTTAGATCGGTCTTGGTCTGGTCCTGGTTTGGTCCTGGTTTGGTCTTGTTTTGATCTTTTTTTGGTCTTGTTTTGGTCTTGGTTTGGTCCTGGTTTGGTCTTGATTTAGTCTTAGATTGGTCTTGGTTTGGTCCTGGTTTGGACTTGGTTTGGTCTTAGATTGGTCTTGGTTTGGTCCTGTTTTGGTCTTTTGGTCAGTGGTTTGGTCTTGATTTGGTCTTAGATCAGTCTTGGTTTGGTCCTGATTTGGTCTTAGATCAGTCTTGGTTTGGTCCTGTTTTTGGTCTTGGTTTGTCTTGGTTTGGTCCTGTTTTGGTCCTGGTTTGGTCCTGGTTTTGGTCTTGTTTTGGTCCTGGTTTTGGTCTTGTTTTGGTCCTGTTTTGGTCTTGGTTTGGTCCTGGTTTGGTCTTGGTTTGGTCTTGGTTTGGTCCTGTTTTGGACTTGTTTTGGTCCTGGTTTGGTCCTGGTTTGGTCTTGGTTTGGTCTTGGTTTGAAAACCCCTCTTTCTTTAGACAATAAACTGTGATTTCCTCATTAAATTTCTGTCCTTCTTCTTCAGTATCGATACCTGCAGAAAATGAGGCTCTAGTTTCGATATTTTTAGTTTTCATATCTGATTTTCGATACTTTTGACAGCTCTAGTTTCATCTCAACTTAAATCCGACACGTTTTTGAAGTTCCTGGGCGCGTCTTTTCCGATGCCGCTGTCGTCTGTACAGATCGACTCGCATTAGAACGAGAGGAAATGACCTTTAGCTACTGCGATGGGAGCCACACATCTGGAAGTGTTTTACAGCTAACTGCCCCGGAGAACGAGACCAAGACACCACCAAACCAAAACACACTGTAACGTACGCTGTCTTAAAGTCTCTGCGTCGGAGTTTTACGGCCTGAAAAACGTAAAAAAACAGAACTAGTTTCGTTTAAAAAAGTTCGCAGTCGCCCAAAGTTCTTCCTCTTTTACCTTTTGTGTTCTGATTATTCACTACGATGAGTTTATACGAGGTTTTCACGACTTTCAGAGACATTTCCGAGCGGAGTTTTGCGTTCACTGTAATGTTAACAACGACTAGTATGCTAACAGTGCACTCCTGAGTTTGAAAAAAAAAAAAAAAAAAAAAAGCTTAAGTTTGGTTTCTGGTTTAGTCCGTGATTTAGTTTTTGGTTTAGTCGTGCAGTAGTTTTGGTTCAGCCCAGTGTTCATTTTGTCCAACTAAAGTCCTGTCTTAGTCCTGGTTTAGTTCTGTCTTAGTCCTGGTTTAGTCCCTAGTTTAGTCCATGATTTAGTTTTTGGTTAAGTCCTTGGTTTAGTCCTGAAAGTTTTGGTTCAGTGCAGTGTTAATTTTGTCCTACTAAAGTCTTGTCTTTGTCCTAGTTTAGTTCCGGTTTAGTCCTGGTTGAGTCCTGATTTAGTCCTGGTTGAGTCCTGGTTTAGTCCCAGTTTAGTCCCTGGTTTACTCCATGGTTTAGTTTTTGGTTCAGTCCTTCGTTTAGTCCTGGAATAGTTTTTGTTCAGGCCAGTGTTCATTTTATCCTCGTAAGGCCTGGCTTAGTCTTGGTTTAGTCCTGGTTTGGTCTTGGTTTAGTCCTGGTTTAGTTTTTGGGTCAGCCCAGTGTTCTTTTTGGCCTTGTAAAATCCTATCTTAGTCCTGTCCTAGTCCTGGTTTAGTCCTGTCTTAGTCCTGGTTTAGTCCTGAACAAGTCCTGGTTTAGTCTTTGTTTAGTCCTGGTTCAGTTTTTGGGTCAATCCTTGGTTTAGTCCTAGAAAAGTTTTGTTCAGCCCAGTGTTCATTTTGTCCTCATAAAGTCCTGTCTTAGTCCTGTGTTAGTCCTGGTTTAGCTCTGGTATAGTCCTGCTTGAGTCCTGATTTAGTCTTGGTTTATCCAGGTTTAGTCCCTGGTTTAGTCCTTGGTTTAGTCCTGGAATAGTTTTGGTTCGGCCCAGTGCTCATTTTGTCCAAATAAAGTCCTGTCTTAGTCCTAGTTTAGTCCTGGTTTAGTCCTGGTTTAGTCCTGGTCCTGTTTAGTCCTGGTTTAGTCCTGGTTTAGTCCTGTTTAGTCCTGGTTTAGTCCTGGTTTAGTCCTGGTTTAGTTTAGGTCGAGTCCTGTGGTCATTTCGTTTAGACCTTTTTAGGTTCTGTGTTAAAGTCACTGTATCTGATTCTTTTTTCTGTCCAAAGTAAAGTTTTACATTCACAGTTATGTTAACAACAACTAGCATGCTAACAGTGCACTCCTGAGTTTAAAAAAAAGTCCAAGTTTAGACTCTGATTTAGTCCTGGTTTACTCCATGGTTTAGGTTTTGGTTCAGTCCTTGGTTTAGTCCTGGAATAGTTTTGATTCAGCCCAGTGCTCATTTTGTCCAACTAAAGTCCTGTCTTAGTCCTGGTTTAGTCCTGGTTTAGTCTTGCTTTAGTCCTGCTTGAGTCCTGATTTAGTCCTGGTTTAGTCCAGGTTTAGGTTTGGATCAATCCTGGGTTTTGTCCTGGAAAAGTTTTGTTCAGCCCAGTGCTCATTTTGTCCAGCTGAAGTCCTGTCTTAGTCCTGTTTAGTCCTGGTTTAGTCCTGGATTTAGTCCTGGTTTAGTCTTGTCTTAATCTCGGTTTGGTCTTGGTTTAGTCCTGGTTTAGTCTTTCGTTTTGTCCTGGAATCGTTTTGGTTCAGCCCAGTGTTCATTTTCTCCTTGTTAAATTCTGTCTCAGTCCTGTCTTAAACCTGCTTGAGTCCTGGTCTAGTCCTGGTTTAGTCCTGGTTTAGTCCTGGTTCAGCCCTGTGGTAATTTAATTTAGACCTTAATAAATTAAAGTGTTAAAATCTCTGTGTCTGATTCACTACGAAGACTTTATAAACACTTTTCACAACTTTCAGAAACCAGAGTGAACTTTTGCATTCACTGTCATATTAACAACAACAACTAGCATGCCAACAGTGCACTCCTGAGTAAAAAAAAATCTACCTTAACTTTTGTAATTAATTTCCTCGAATATCAAAGAATCCGAAGTTCAGGTAAAAACTAAACTTAAACATACATTTTGGAAAGTAATTCTCAACTTACCAAAAATGAAGTTTCGGATTTTTTCTTTTCGGACTTTCTTCTTTTGTTGTTTTTTTTTTGGTCTTTTTTGTCGTTTTTATCTCTAATTTTCAGTCGGTTTTGAGTGTGTAAAGTGCAAAGGTTCAGGTTTAATAGGCCCTGATGCTCTGCTGCTTTACTAGATTAACGGGAGTGTTATGGTAAACTGGGAAATCCCTCCTGGAAGTTCCCTCGTAAACAAAGAGACCCCTGTGTTTTTAAAGGACGCCTCAAACAAGGTGAAAAAGTCACGTTTACACTGGTTTGGTCCTGGTTTGGTTCTGGGTTCAGTCTTAATTTGGTCCTGGTTTGGTCTTAGTTTGCTTCTGGTTTGGTCCTAGTTTGATCTTGTTGTCTTGATCCTGTTTTGGTCCTGGTTTGGTCCTGGTTTAGTCTTTGTTTGGTCCTGATTTGGTCCTGGTTTGGTCTGGTTTGGTCTTTGGTTTGGTCCTTGTTTAGTCGCTGGTCTATCCTGGTTTAGTGCTTTAGTGTTAGTCCTGTCCTGGTTTAGTCTTAGTTTGGTCCTGGTTTGGTTCTAGTTTGGTCTTAGTTTGGTTCTGGTTTGGTCTTTATTTGGTCTTTGTTTGGTCCTGTGTTGGTCCTGGTTCGGTCTTGGTTTGGTCTTGGTTTGGTCCTGGTTTGGTCCTGGTTTGGGCTTAGTTTGGTTCTGGTTTGGTCCTAGTTTGGTCTTAGTTTGATCCTTGTGTAGTCGCTGGTCTTGTCCTGATTTAGTCCTGGTTTGGTCTTAGTTTGCTTCTGGTTTGGTCCTAGTTTGATCTTGTTGTCTTGGTCCTGTTTTGGTCCTGGTTTGGTCTTGGTTTGGTCTTAGTTTGCTTCTGGTTTGGTCCTAGTTTGATCTTGTTGTCTTGATCCTGTTTTGGTCCTGGTTTGGTCCTGGTTTAGTCACTGGTCTAGTCCTAGTTTAGTCTTTGTTTGGTCCTGATTTGGTCCTGGTTTGGTCTTGTTTGGTCTTTGTTTAGTCCTTGTTTAGTCGCTGGTCTTATCCTGGTCTAGTCCTGGTTTAGTGCTAGTCCTGTCCTGGTTTAGTCTTAGTTTGGTCCTGGTTTGGTTCTAGTTTGGTCTTAGTTTGGTTCTGGTTTGGTCTTTATTTGGTCTTTGTTTGGTCCTGTGTTGGTCCTGGTTCGGTCTTGGTTTGGTCTTGGTTTGGTCCTGGTTTGGTCCTGGTTTGGTTTGGTCCTGGTTTGGGCTTAGTTTGGTTCTGGTTTGGTCCTGGTTTGGTCTTAGTTTGGTCCTGTTTAGTCTTGGTTTGGTCTTTGTTTGGTCTTGTTTGGTCCTAGTTTAGTCTTGGTTTGGTCTTTGTTTGGTCTTGTTTGGTCCTAGTTTAGTCTTGGTTTGGTCTTTGTTTGGTCTTGTTTGGTCCTAGTTTAGTCTTGGTTTGGTCTTTGTTTGGTCTTGTTTGGTCCTAGTTTAGTCTTGGTTTGGTCTTTGTTTGGTCTAGTTTGTGGTCTTGTCTAGTTTAGTCCTGGATTGGTCTTGGTTTAGAGCTTCTCTAGTTCTGGTTTAGTCCTAGTTTTATCCTGCTTTAGTCTTGGTTTGGTCTTAGTTTGGTCTTGGTTTGGTCCTGGTTTGATCTTGGTTTGGTCTTTGTTTAGTACTTGTTTGGTCACTGGTCTAGTCCTGGCTTAGTGCTGGTCTTGTCTTGGTTTGGTCTTGATTTGGTCTTGATTTGGTCCTGGTTTGGTCCTGGTTTGGTCCTGGTTTGGTCTTGGTTTGGTCCTTGTTTCGTCGCTGGTCTAGTCCTGGTTTAGTGCTAGTCTTGTCCTGGTTTAGTCTTAGTTTGGTCCTGGTTTGGTCTTTATTTGGTCCTGGTTTGGTCTTGGTTTAGCCGTGGTTTGGTCTTGTTTTGGTCCTGGTTTGGTCTTTATTTGGTCCTGGTTTAGTCCTGGCTGGTCTTGGTTTGGTCTTGGTTAAGTCCTTGTTTAGTTGCAGGTCTAGTTCTGGTTTAGACCTGATACATCTTGGTCTAGTCCTGCTCTAGTCCTGGTTCAGTCCTGATACAGTCCGCCTGATATAGTTCTGGTCTTTTCCTGGTCTAGTCCTGCTCTAGTCCTGGTTTAGTCCTGGTTCAGTCCTGGTCTAGTCCTTGTGTAGTCCTGGTTTGTTGCTTGTTTAGTTTTTGTTTTCCTTGGTCTAATCTTGGTTTAGTCCTGGTTTAATCCAGGTTTAGTCCTAGTTTAGTCATGGTTGAGTCCTAGTCTAGTCCTACTCTAGTCCTGGTTTAGTCCTGAGACAGTCTGCCTGGTATAGTCCTGGTCCAGTCCTGGTTTAGTCCTGGTTCAGTCCTGGTCCAGTCCTTTTGTAGTCCTGGTTTGTTGCTGGTTTAGTCCTTGTTTAGTTTTTGTTTTCCTTGGTCTAGTCTTGGTTTAGTCCTGGTTAAATCTTGGTTTAGTTCTGGTTTAATCCAGGTTTAGTCCTAGTTTAGTCATGGTTGAGTCCTAGTCTAGTCCTGCTCTAGTCCTGGTTTAGTCCTGGTTCAGTCCTGGTCCAGTCCTTTTGTAGTCCTGGTTTGTTGCTGGTTTAGTCCTTGTTTTTGTTTTCCTTGGACTAGTCTTGGTTTAGTCCTGGTTAAATCCTGGTTTAGTCCTGGTTTAGTCCTTATTTCCTCAGGGTTTCGACCTTATTAAACCTTTATCTTAGTCCAGTCTTGGTTTTAAGTGTTTTTAAAGCTCAAAAGCAAAAATAAAAGACTTAAAACAAAAACACTCTTTGTTTTTATGAGCGGCCTCGCCTTCCTGCAGATCTGAACCGTAACTCTCCCCGACCCACGCCACCTTCCTTCTCTTCCGTCTCCCGTTTTTTTTTTTTTTTTTTTCTTTTAATACCTTTTCTCTCTCCGAGCCCGATAAATCCTGCCTGAACTTGTCGCGTAAACTGCAATCCCGCAAAATTTTCACCGCTCCGTCTTAAAATAACTCTCCCTTTCTCTGTTTTTTTTTGTCTTCGCAGATCTCGGAGTGAAAGTGCCTTTAAAGACCTCTGCTCCTACTTGAAGAAAAAAAAAAAAATCCAACGTTTAATCGGATAATTCCCGGACCAATCTCCCTCTTCTCTTCCCGTTTTTTTTTTTTTTTTTTGAACAAGCTCGAACAAAGAAAGCCATGTTGCATCCCTGCTTAAAATAGCTCCGCATCTAGAATAATCACTCACGTAACGGACATTTTGGGGACGGTTTCTCGGCCGGTCGCAACTATTTTAAACGCGAGCGATGCCACGTCTTAGTTTCGCATTTCCCACGTCGTAATTCGCCAAATAACGAACCGAAAACCTCCCATGTTCCCTTTAAAAAACGCTTACAGTCGTTCAACAGCGAGCGGACTTTCTTCGAAGCGGCGTTTTTAGCGTTTCCGGGGGTCGAGGATTTTTTTTGTTTGTTTTTTTTTTTTTTTTTTTTTTATTAAATCGATTTCGGTCGACCGGCGACGTCATGGCCCTGAACATAGCGTCGATACGGGACACGAAATGGCTGACGCTGGAGGTGTGCCGGCAGTTCCAGAGGGGCACGTGCTCCAGGAGCGACGAGGAGTGCAAGTTCGCCCATCCGCCCAAAAGCTGCACCGTGGACAACGGCAGAGTCATCGCCTGTTTCGACTCGCTAAAGGTGAGACGGTTTAAAGTTTTTGGTTCGCTGTTTGAGGCTGGAATATCATCAAAAATAATGAGTCCTGGTTTGGTCTTTGTTTAGTCCTGGTTCAGTTTTGGGGTCAATCCTTGGTTTAGTCCTAGAAAGGTTTTTGTTCGGCCCAGTGTTCATTTTGTCCTCATAAAGTCCTGTCTTAGTCCTGTCTTAGTCCTGATATAGTCCTGCTTGAGTCCTGATTTAGTCTTGGTTTAGTCCAGGTTTAGTCCCTGGTTTACTCCATGGTTTAGTTTTTGGTTCAGTCCTTGGTTTAGTCCTGGAATAGTTTTGGTTCGGCCCAGTGTTCATTTTGTCCATAAAGTCCTGTCTTAGTCCTTTCTTAGTCCTGGGTTAATCCTGTCTTAGTCCTGGTTATAGTCCTGCTTGAGTCCTGAGTTTGGTTTAGTCTGTTTTGTCCATTTAGTTTTTGGTTCAGTCCTTGGTTTAGTCCTGGAATAGTTTTGGTTTGGCCCAGTGCTCATTTTGTCCAAATTTAGTCCTTGTTTAGTCTTGGTTTAGTCCTTGTTTAGTCCTGGTTTAGTCCTGGTTTAGTCCTGGTTTAGTCCTTAGTCCTGGTTTAGTCCTGTTTAGTCCTTGTTTAGTCCTGGTTAGTCCTTGTTTAGTCTGGTTTTTTAGTCCTTGTTTAGTCCTGGTTTAGTCCTGGTTTAGTCCTGGTTTGTTTAGTTTAGTTTAGTCGAGTCCTGTGGTCATTTCGTTTAGACCTTTTTAGGTTCTGTGTTAAAGTCACTGTATCTGATTCTTTTTTCTGTCCAAAGTAAAGTTTTGCATTCACAGTTATGTTAACAACAACTAGCATGCTAACAGTGCACTCCTGAGTTTAAAAAAGTCCAAGTTTAGACTCTGATTTAGTCCTGGTTTACTCCATGGTTTAGGTTTTGGTTCAGTCCTTGGTTTAGTCCTGGAATAGTTTTGATTCAGCCCAGTGCTCATTTTGTCCAACTAAAGTCCTGTCTTAGTCCTGGTTTAGTCCTGGTTTAGTCTTGCTTTAGTCCTGCTTGAGTCCTGATTTAGTCCTGGTTTAGTCCAGGTTTAGGTTTGGATTAATCCTGGGTTTTGTCCTGGAAAAGTTTTGTTCAGCCCAGTGCTCATTTTGTCCAACTGAAGTCCTGTCTTAGTCCTGTCTTAGTCCTGTCTTAGTCCTGTTTAGTCCTGGTTTAGTCTTGTCTTTTAATCTCGGTTTGGTCTTGGTTTAGTCCTGGTTTAGTCCTGGTTTAGTCTTTGGTTTAGTCCCGGTTTAGTCAGTGCAGCCCAAAAGCTGCACCGTGGACAACGGCAGAGTCATCGCCTGTTTCGACTCGCTAAAGGTGAGACGGTTTAAAGTTTTTGGTTCGCGGTTTTGGGGCTGGAAAATCATCAAAAAAGTACGTCTCGATTCTTGAATTTCAGCGTTAAAGGGTCGATGTTTCGCTGTTTTCTGATCTGTTCTCGTGTTTCGTCGTCACAAACAAATCTGGAGTTGTGGTTCATTTGGTTTTCCGATTATTTGTGTTGTTTTGGGTTTTTTTTCAGACCAGGAGTTTGTTTTCGTACCTGACAAAGCCCCGTGTCGTTCGTTCATTTGGTTTTCAAAATAAAATGGAAAATAAGAAAATGAACGACTTTTACGTCTCATCTGGACTCAACCAGGACTGAATCAGGACTAAAACAGGACTAAACCAGGGCTAAACTGTTTTCAGTCCTGGTTTTGGTCCCGGTCTCAGTCCTGGTCTCAGTCCTGGTCTCAGTCCTGGTCTCAGTCCTGGTCTCAGTCCTGGTCTCAGTCCTGGTCTCAGTCCTGGTCTCAGTCTGTCTCAGTCCTAGTCTCAGTCTCTCTTCCTGGTCTCAGTCCTGGTCTCAGTCTAGTCTGGTCTCAGTCCTGGTCTCAGTCTCTCAGTCCTGTCTCTCCTGGTCTCTTCCTGGTCTCAGTCCTGGTCTCAGTCCTGGTCTCAGTCCTGGTCTCAGTCCTGGTCTCTTCCTGGTCTGCTCCCAGGCTTGTCCCTTTCTCAGTCCTGGTCTGGTCCTGATCTGATTCCAGTCTTGTCCCGGTCTCAGTCCTGGTCTCAGTCTTGGTCTTGTCCCGGTCTCAGTCCTGGTCTGGTCCTGATCTGATTCCAGTCTCAGTCCCAGTCTTGTCCCAGTCTCATTCCTGGTCTGGTCCTGGTGTCAGTCTTAGTCTTGTCCTGGTCTGGTCCCGGTCTGGTCCTGGTCTGATCCTGGTCTGGTCCTGATCTCAGTCCCGGTCTCAGTCCTGGTCTTGTAAAGGTCTCAGTCCTGGTCTGGTCCTGGTCTGGTCCCAGTCTGGTCCCAGTCTCAGTCCTGGTCTTCGTCCTGGTCTCAGTCTTGGTCTGGTCCCGGTCTCAGTCCTGGTCTGGTCCCGGTCTGGTCCTGGTCTGGTCCTGGTCTGGTCCCGGTCTCAGTCCTGGTCTCAGTCAGTCTCAGTTGTTGTTTGTTTGGTCCTGTTTAGTCCTAGTTTAGTCCTGGTTTATTCTTGGTTTAGTCCTAGTTTAGTCCTGGTTTATTCTTGGTTTAGTCCTAGTTTAGTCCTGGTTTATTCTTGGTTTAGTCCTAGTTTAGTCCTGGTCTAGTCTGTGTTAAATCTTGGTTTAGTCCTGGTGTAGGTCTTGGTTTAGTCCTAGTTTAGTCCTGGTCTAGTCTGTGTTAAATCTTGGTTTAGTCCTGGTGTAGGTCTTGTTCAGATCATTTTTAGTCCATGAATCACTGCTCTCTGAATATTTAGTTTTGACTTAAGGCCAGGAAGATTCCAAAACTACTACAAAGTGGTTCTTGTTTAGTCCTGTTTTAGTCCAGGTTCAGTCCTGTTTTAGTCCTGGTTTAGTCCAGGTTCATTCTTACTTTAGTCCTCTTTTAGCCCAGGTTCAGTCTCGTTTTAGTCTTGTTTTAGCCCAAGTTCAGTACAGGTTCAGTCCAGGTTCAGTCCTACTTTAGTCCTGGTTTAGTCCAGGTTCAGTCCTTGTTAAGTTCTGGTTTTGTCTTGTTTTAGTACCCGGTTTTAAATTATGTCCTATTACTTGTTTACCCATAAGTTAGTCCTGGTTCAGTCCTGGTTTAGACCTGGTTCAGTCCTGGTTCAGTCCTGGTTTAGACCTGAGTTAGTCCTGTTTTAGTCCTGTTTTGTCTTAGTCCTGGTTTAGACCTGAGTTAATCCTGGTTCAGTCCTATTTTAGTCCTGTTTAAGACTTGTTTTAGTCCTGGTTCAGTCCTGGTTTAGACCTGGTTTAGACCTGAGTTAGTCCTGGTTCAGTCCTGTTTTAGTCCTGTTTAAGACTTGTTTTAGTCCTGGTTTAGTCCTTTTTATTCAGTCTTTGTCGTTATATTTGGTGTCATCAGTTTGAGTTTTTGCTCTACTCGCTGTTGCTCGTTCTTTGTTGATTTACAGTCGCTCGGGTCGGTCGGTCTGTGGGTCTGTGGGTCTGTGGTCTGTGGGTCTGTGGGTCTGTGGGTCTGTGGGTCTGTGGATCTGTGGGTCTGTGGGTCTGTGGGTCTGTGGGTCTGTGGGTCGGTGGGTCTGGTGGGTCTGTGGGTCTGTGGGGTCGGTGTGGGTCGGTGTGTGGTCTGTGGGTCTGTGGGTCTGTGTCTGTGGTCTGGTGGGTCTGTGGGTCTGTGGGTCGGGGTCGGTGGGTGGGTCTGTGGGTCTGTGGGTCTGTGGTGGTCGGTGGTCTGTGGGTCTGTGGGTCGTGGGTCTGTGGGTCTGTGGGTCGTGGGTCTGTGGGTCTGTGGGTCGGTGGGGGTCTGTCGGTGGGTCTGTGGGTCTGTGGGTCGGTGTGGGTCTGTGTCTGTGGGTCTGTGGGTCTGTGGGTCTGTGGGTCTGTGGGTCTGTGGGTCTGTGGGTCTGTGGGTCGGTGGGTCTGTGGGTCGGTGGGTTCTGTGGGTCTGTCTGGGTCTGTGGGTCTGTGGGTCTGTGGGTCTGTGGGTCTGTGGGTCTGTGGGTCTGTGGGTCGGTGGGTCTGTGGGTCTGTGGGTCTGTGGGTCGGTGGGTCTGTGGGTCTGTGGGTCTGTGGGTCGTCTGTGGGTCTGTGGGTCTGTGGGTCTGGTGGGTCTGGTGGGTCTGGTGGGTCTGGTGGGTCTGTGGGTCTGTGGGTCTGTGGGTCTGTGGGTCTGTGGGTCTGTGGGTCTGTGGGTCTGTGTGTGGGTCTGGTGGGTCTGTGGGGTCTGGTCGGTCTGTGGGTCTGTGGTCGGTGTGGGTCTGTGGGTCTGTGGGTCTGTGGGGGTCTGTGGGTCTGGTGGGTCGGTGGGTCTGTGGGTCTGTGGTCCTGTGGGTCGGTGGTCGGTGGGGTCTGTGGGTCTGTGGGTCTGTGGGTCTGTGGGTCTGTGGGTCTGTGGTCTGGGGTCGTGGGTCTGTGGGTCTGTGGGTCGGTCTGTGGTCTGTGGGTCTGGTGGGTCTGTGGGTCTGTGGGTCTGTGGGTCTGTGGGTCTGTGGGTCTGTGGGTCTGTGGCTCGTTGGGGGGGAGTCTGGTCTTTGGATCTGTTTTAGTCTCTGATGTTGGACGTGGGCGCGGGGTGTTATCTGTCGGCTGGAATTAGCCCGTGCGTCTCTGGCCTGTGACCTCTGACCTTTGGCGCTGGCGGTCGGGGAGTCGCTCCGGAGTGAAAGTTACACGACGATAATAAATCAATTTTAACCACACGGGCTGAATTATGAGGGAGAAAAAACACAGTAACTTGAATTTTGGTACAATTTTAACACTACTTTTGGTGACTTTTCAATAGAATTAACAGTTATAAGTTTGTTTTTTGCTTTTCCAGTTAGAATTATTCGGGTCTTTCTGAATCCTGACAGTATGGTTTCGGTGTCACTGACGGACCTTGGGTTAGACCCGGTTTAGACCTGGTTTAGACCTGGTTTAGACCTGATTTAGACCATGGTTTCGAGCTGGTTTAGACCTTGTATAGACCTTGTTATAGACCTTGTTTAGAACTAGTTTAGACCTTGGTTAGACCTGGTTTAGACCTGGTTTAGACCTTGATCAGACCTCGTTTAGACCTTGTTTAGACCTTGTTTAGACCTTGTTTAGACCTTGTGTTTAGACCTAGTTTAGATCTTTTTTAGACCTTGTTTAGACCTTGTTTAGACCTTGTTTAGACCTTGTTTAGACCTTGTTTAGACCTTGTTTAGACCTTGTTTAGACCTTGTTTAGACCTTTTTTAGACCTTGTTTAGACCTTGTTTAGACCTTGTTTAGACCTTGTTTTAGACCTTGTTTAGACCTTGTTTAGACCTTGTTTAGACCTTGTTTAGACCTTGTTTAGACCTTGTTTAGACCTTGTTTAGACCTTGTTTTAGACCTTGTTTTAGACCTTGTTTAGACCTTGTTTAGACCTGTTTAGTTTAGACCTTTTAGACCTTTTTTAGACCTTTTTAGACCTTGACCTTTAGACCTTGTTTTAGACCTTGTTTTTAGACCTTGTTTAGACCTTGTTTAGACCTTGTTTAGACCTTGTTTAGATCTTGTTTAGACCTTGTTTAGACCTTGTTTAGACCTTGTTTAGACCTTGTTTAGACCTTGGTTTAGACCTTGTTTAGACCTTGTTTAGACCATGTTTAGACCTTGTTTAGACCATGTTTAGACCTTGTTTAGACCTTGTTTAGACCATGTTTAGACCTTGTTTAGACCTTGTTTAGACCTTGTTTAGACCTTGTGCGATCGACTGACATGATACAGACAGGACAGAGGCTCTTTCTGCAGGAGACATGTGCAGTAGAGTCAAGTGACAGTGGTACAGGAGGAACACACAAGACTAGAGCGCCCCCTGTCTGTCAGTGTCAACATTTTAATATTCAAGCCGCACCGGAAACACCCAAACCATGAAAAAAAGTGCAATTATAGTCCAAAAAATACGGTACTCGAATAAGACTTTAATTTGAGCTTTATTTTTGACACGGTCTGAACAGAAACAGCTGCATACACTGTAATTTTTGGCAATTTTTGAGCTGATTTTTCACTCTTGCGACTGTTTTTGGGATGGAGTTTTGACGTAATCCTGTGTGTGTCGTGCTTCGTGTCTTAACCATGGGGTAACGAGAACCGATTAATGCCTCATGACCAGCTCCCAATTGGCGTGGAGTTTAAAAACTACTTTCTAAGACGCAAACGTAAAACATGTTTGTCCACAAAACTGCAACGACTTTTCTGGGATTTTTCGAGACCTTTTGATCGGCGTTACTTGAAATAAACTTTAAATTAAATACGGGAAATAGAATCGAAATCTGTTTTTTGTTTGACACTAAAATGCGAATAATGAAATAAACAGTTTTTCCGTTTTATTATTTTTCGTTCTTGATTGAGACTCAAAAGAACGAGCGTCACACGGACAGATTGACGAGCTGAGTCCGTTCAGATTTCTTTATGTTTTAATCACGCGGTTTTACTTTCGCGACTCGAGGGTTTTTTCGTCTTTGCACCTCTGCCAAACTCTGTCAATCGTCGCGACTTGACTCAGAGCGTCCGAGCGCCTCAAGTCATTTCACAGTTTCTATTTTGAGAGTCTCGTCAGCTGTCGGACTCGGGCTTTGTTTATGGGCTCTGGGCCTGGACTGATCCATCATCTTTACAGCTGTAACCAACACAAGCTACAACCTCCCACCATGTGCCCGTTTACTCACAACCGACCTGACACATCGCCCACATATCCACCGGACCAAGGATCGGGTTTAGTCCGGGTCTAGTCCTGGTTCGGTCCTAGTTTAGTCTTGATTTAGTGCTGGTTAAGTCCTGGTTTAGTCTCGATTTACTGCTATCTACTTCCTCGTTCCATCCTTTTTCGGACCAACTTTGATCCTTTTGACTTGTTTTTGTCCTGGTTTAGTCCTGGTTCAGATCTGGTTTAGTCTTGATTTAGTCCTTGGTTAGTCTTGGTTTAGTCTTGGTTTTGTCCTGGTTTAGTCTTGGTTTTAATCTTATCTTATCTTATCTCCTATGTCCTGATTCTGTCCTTTTTCAGACCTACTTTGATCCTGGTTTAGTCCTGGTTTAGTCCTGGTTTTAGTTTTGATCTAGTGCTGGTTTAGTCCTAGTTTAGTCTTGGTTTAGTCCTGGTTTTAGTTTTAGTTTAGTTCTGGTTTAGTCCTAGTGTAGTCGTAGTTTTAGTCTTGGTTAAGTCCTGGTTTAGTCTCGATTTACTGCTATCTACTTCCTCGTTCCATCCTTTTTCGGACCAACTTTGATCCTTTTGACTTGTTTTTGTCCTGGTTTAGTCCTGGTTCAGATCTGGTTTAGTCTTGATTTAGTGCTGGTTAAGTGCTGGTTTTATTCCTGGTTTAGTCTTGGTTTAATCTTATCTTAGTCTTGGTATAGTCCTGCTTCCTCATTTCATCCTTTTTTGGACCTACTTTGATCCTGGTTTAGTCTTGATTTAGTCCTGGTTTAGTCCTGGATGTAGTACTGGTTCAGATCTGATTTAGTCTTGATTTAGTCCTTGGTTAGTCTTGGTTTAGTCTTGGTTTTGTCCTGGTTTAGTCTTGGTTTTAATCTTATCTTAGTCCTGATTTAGTCCTATGTCCTGATTCTGTCCTTTTTCAGACCTACTTTGATCCTGGTTTAGTCCTGGTTTTAGTTTCGATCTAGTGCTGGTTTAGTCCTACTTTAGTCCTGGTTTTAGTTTTAGTTTAGTTCTGGTTTAGTCCTAGTGTAGTCGTAGTTTTAGTCTTGGTTTGGTCCTGGTTTAGTCTTGGTTTAGTCCTAGATTTAGTCTCGGTTTAGTCCTGATTTAGTCTTGATTTAGTGCTGGTTCAGATTTGTTTTAGACTTGATTTAGTCCTGATTTAGTTCCGGTGCAGTTCTGGTTTAGTTTTGGTTTAGTGCTGGTTTAGTCCTAGTTTTACTCTTGGTTTAGTCCTGGTTAAGTCGTGGTTCTGTCCTGGTTTTAGTCTTGGTTTAGTCCTGGTTTTAGTCTTGGTTTAGTCCAGGTTTAGTTCTGGTTTAATCTTGGTTTAGTCTTGGTTTAGTCCTGGTTTTAGTCTGGATTTAGTCCTGGTCTGGCCTGCTTTAGTCCTGATTTTGTCTTGATTTAGTGTTGGTTCAGATCTGGTTTAGTCCTGGTTTTATTCCTGGTATAGTCCTGGTTTAGTCCTGGTTTTAGTCTTGGTTTAGTCCAGGTTTAGTTCTGGTTTGGTCCTGGTTTAGTCTTGGTTTAGTCCTAGATTTAGTCTGGGTTTAGTCCTGATTTAGTCTTGATTTAGTCTTGATTTAGTCCTAGGTTTAGTCCTGGTTTTATTCCTGGTATAGTCCTGGTTTAGTACTAGTTTTAGTCTTGGTTTAGTTCTGGTTTAGTCCCAGTTTAGTCCTGGTTTTAGTCTTGGTTTAAGTTCTTGTTTTTAGTGCTGGGTTGGTCCTGGTATAGTCTTGGTTTAATCCTGGTTTTGTCCTGGTTTAATGCTGGTTTTAGTCCTGGTTTAGTCCTGGTTTAGACTTAGTTTAGTTAAATACCACACTGTAAAACACTCCAGTCTGACATCTCCACGGGGACCGGCAGAAAAGTTCCACAGTGAAGCTTTATTATCACGTCGTATATAATAAACACTCCGCTTTTTGCCCACATAAAAACACCTCAAACAAAATCACAGACCCTGCACTTTTTCACCTATAGAATAAAAAAAAAAATAAAAAAAAAGCACGGAGAGAAGAAGCTCGCTGATCATTCTGAACGCACACGAGGAAACATAAACAGAATCATGACAGTGATAAATGAAGAGAGAAACTGGAGCGCGACGATTTTAAAGAACCAGCACAAACTCAGGTGCACAGTGACAGACGTACGCGTTAAGACCGGACTTAAAAAATACAAAAAATATTATACGGGTCATTTAGAAAAGGTAAAATACTTAAAAAAAACATGGATATTTATTTATTTATTTATTTATTTATTAATTTATTTATTTAACCAGGCCTGAACTTGGACTAAAGCAGGTCAAAACTTGGACTAAACTTGGACTAAACCAGGTCTGAATTTGGAGTAAACCAGGACTTAAACCTGGACTAAACCAGGGACTAAGCCAGGACTAAAACAGGACTAAAACAGGCTTGAACTTGGACTAAAGCAGGTCAAAACTTGGACTAAACCAGGACTAAACCAGGTCAGAATTTGGAGTAAACCAGGACTTAAACCTGGACTAAACCAGGGACTAAGCCAGGACTAAAACAGGACTAAAACAGGCTTGAACTTGGACTAAAGCAGGTCAAAACTTGGACTAAACCAGGACTAAACCAGGTCAGAATTTGGAGTAAACCAGGACTTAAACCTGGACTAAACCACGGCTGAACCAGGGAATAAACCAGGAGTAAATAAAGCCTGAACAAGAACTAAACCAGGACTAAACCAGGACTAAACCATTACTAAATAATGCCTGAACTTGGACGAAAGCAGGGCTAAACTTGGACTAAACCAGGACTGAACCTGGACTAAACCAGGACTGAACAAGGACTACACCAGGACTGAACAAGGACTACACCAGGACTGAAATTGGACTAAAGCAGGTGTAAACTTGGTCTAAACTTGGACTAAACCAGGACTAAACTTGGTCTAAAATTGTGCTAAACCAGAACTTAAACCTGGACTAAACCAGGACTGAACAAGGACTAAACCAGAACTAATCCAGCACTAAACCAGGACTGAACCAGGACTAAACCAGGACTGAAATTGGACTAACTAAAGCAGGTCTAAACTTGGTCTAAAATTGAGCTAAACCAGGTCTGAATTTGGAGTAAACCAGGACTTAAACTTGGAATAAACCGGGTCTGATCTTGGACTAAACCCGGTCTGATCTTGAACTAAACCCGGTCTGATCTTGAACTAAACCCGGCCTGATCTTGAACTAAACCCGGTCTGATCTTGGACTAAACCCGGTCTGATCTTGGACTAAACCCGGTCTGATCTTGAACTAAACCCGGTCTGATCTTGGACTAAACCCGGTCTGATCTTGGACTAAACCCGGTCTGATCTTGGATTAAACCCGGTCTGATCTTGAACTAAACCCGGTCTGATCTTGAACTAAACCCGGTCTGATCTTGAACTAAACCAGGCCTGATCTTGAACTAAACCCTGTCTGATCTTGGACTAAACCCGGTCTGATCTTGGACTAAACCCGGTCTGATCTTGGACTAAACCCGGTCTGATCTTGGACTAAACCCGGTCTGATCTTGGACTAAACCCGGTCTGATCTTGGACTAAACCCGGTCTGATCTTGGACTGGTTCAGGTTCCTTCTGCGCACAGGAGCATGAGGATCTGTTTTGTTTGATCCTGTAGGTCCGGGACTAAACCAGGTCTAATTGAGAACTCCTGAAGTCCTGTATGACTTTCCCATGACCAGGAACACGTCTCCGATTTCCCACAGTGATGTCGGTCCTTGAATGCAGCGTGACAGGTTCAGGTCTGACTTTGAAATGGTCCGATCTGGTTAAGCGCGGTCGTATTGATTAGGCCGGGGCTCGTTAGTCTGGTCCTGGACCGAGGGGGAGGGGAACACTCGGTCCAGACCAGTTTTACAAAACGAACAAACGAACCAATGAACAAACGAAGTAACGAAGTAACGAAGTAAACTTTGACATGTTTAATTCATTATTACGAGAAAAATAAAGATGATTTTGTAAATATAAATTGAACTTTTGAGAAATGATTGGTATAGTCTTGGTTTAATCCTGGTTTTGTCCTGGTTTTAGTCCTGTTTTAGTTCTGGTTTAGTTCTGGTTCAGTCCTGGTTTTAGTCTTTGCTAGTTTAGTCCTGGTTTAGTCTTTGCTTTAGTCCTGATTTAGTCCTGGTTTAGTCCTGGTTTTAGTGTTGTTCTCATTTAGTGCTGACTTGGTACTGGTTTAGTCTTGGTTTGATCCTGGTTTAGTTCTGGTTCAGTCTTGATTTTAGTCTTGGTTTTGTCCTGGTTTAATGCTAGTTTAGTCCTGGTTTAGTCTTGGTTTGGTCCTGGTTTAATCTTGGTTTACTCCTTGGTTTACTCCTGGTTTAGTCCTGGTTTTCTCTTAGTTTTAGTCCTGGTTTAGTTCTCATTTAGTCCTGGTTTAGTCTTTGGTTTAATCCTGGTTTTGTCCTGGTTTTAGTCCTGTTTTAGTTCTGGTTTAGTGCTAGTTTAGTCCTGGTTTAGTCTTTGGTTTAGTCCTGATTTAGTCCTGATTTGGTCCTGATTTAGTCCTGGTTTAGTCCTGGTTTACTACTGGTTTAATCTTGTTTTGTCTTAGTTTTAGTCCTGGTTTAGTTCTCATTTAGTCTCCGGTTTAGTCCTGGTTTTAGTCCTGGTTTAGTCCTGGTTTAATCTTGTTTTAGTTAAATACCAGACTGTAAAACCCTCCAGTCTGTTGAGACACTTTGTCATGTTCTAAAGTTTTTCCTGTGATCTGGATCCAAACCTGGTCTGGCAGCTCTCGTCTCGATTAAGAGGAAGATGATACACGACTAATGGTGTGAAACTCAGAGACCAGACCCAGACCCAGACCAGAGACCAGACCCAGAGACCAGACCCAGACCCAGACCAGAGACCAGACCCAGACCAGACCAGACCAGAGACCAGACCAGAGACCAGGGACCAGACCCAGACCCAGACCCAGACCCAGACCAGGGACCAGACCCAGACCAGAGAGACCAGACCCAGACCCAGACTTCCTCTGACAAACAAACCAGGAGGGAAAAACAAACCAAAACAGCTCTATGTAGCATCCACTGAAGACGTCAAATGTGACAGGGAAAGATAGAGCTGTTACCAAAAATCTACTACTACTACTACTACTACTACTACTACTACTACTACTACTACTACTACTACTACTACTACTACTACTACTACTACTACTACTACTACTACTACTGCTACTACTACTACTACTACTACTACTACTACTACTACTACTACTACTACTACTACTACTACTACTACTACTACTGCTACTACTACTACTACTACTACTACTACTACTACTACTACTACTACTACTACTACTACTACTACTACTACTACTACTACTACTACTACTACTACTACTACTACTACTACTACTACTACTACTACTACTACTACTACTACTACTACTACTGTACTACTACTACTACTACTACTACTACTACTACTACTACTACTACTACTACTACTACTACTACTACTACTACTACTGCTACTACTACTACTACTACTACTACTACTACTACTACTACTACTACTAGTACTACTACTACTACTACTACTACTACTACTACTACTACTACTACTACTACTACTACTACTACTACTACTACTACTACTACTACTACTACTACTACTACTACTACTACTGTTACTACTACTACTACTACTACTACTACTACTACTACTACTACTACTACTACTACTACTACTACTACTACTACTACTACTACTACTACTACTACTACTACTACTACTACTACTACTGCTACTACTACTACTACTACTACTACTACTACTACTACTACTACTACTACTACTACTACTACTACTACTACTACTACTACTACTGCTACTACTACTACTACTAC
>NW_026570994.1:21099118-21171618 GCF_026225935.1 Boleophthalmus pectinirostris
GCTACTACTGCTGCTACTACTACTACTGCTACTACTACTACTACTACTACTACTACTACTACTACTACTACTACTACTACTACTACTACTACTACTACTACTGCTCCTCCTCCTCCTCCTCCTACTACTACTACTACTACTACTACTACTACTACTACTACTACTACTGCTACTACTGCTACTACTACTACTACTACTACTACTACTTACTGCTACTACTGCTGCTGCTGCTACTGCTATTACTGCTCCTACTACTACTACTACTACTGCTACTACTACTACTACTACTACTACTACTACTAACTACTACTACTACTGCTCCTCCTCCTCCTCCTCCTACTACTACTACTACTACTACTACTACTGCTACTACTACTGCTGCTGCTGCTGCTGCTATTACTGCTCCTACTACTACTACTAGTACTATTGCTACTACTGCTCTTACTACAACTACTACTCCTCCTGCTACTACTACTACTGCTGTTACTGTTACTACTACTGCTTCTACTATTACTTTTACTACTACTATAAAAATATCCAGTTTGCCAAGAGATTTTGACCAGACTCTACAAAAAGTGTCACATTACATTAGTTTAGTTTGGTATTTAAAGCCCTACTCTGTCACTTTTTCAGCCCAAAATAAAAGCATGATGTTTTTATCGCACTGAAAAACATACGTGTCTGAGTTTTAGAAGTTTATTTTTGCCGTTTTTCTGATTCTGAATAAATCCGGTAGTCCGTGTGAGTCCCGTCTGGGTCTCGGTCTCGGTCTCGGTCTAGGTCTCGGTCTGGGTCTGAATCCGGACTCTCGTGGGGTGAGGGGCTGGGGTGTCGGCCGCGTCTCTGCCCGATCACGTTACACCGATCTGGGCTTGTCACAAACACGGGGGGCCTCCTCTGGTGCTTCTCCGGACGTCCAGGTGTGGAGGTGGAGGTGGAGGGGCTCTGAGCTCCACCGCGGCCCAGACGAGACTCACTGTGCTCGGGTAGAAAAGCCCTCGAGTCTCCCTCAGCGGAACATCACGACCTGGAGAACACGAGAAAATAATTTAGATTTTAAGAAACGAAGCAACATTAGTTTTAAAATGAATGTTGTAGCTTCCATGACCAAGTTTGAGCTTCAGAAAACTGTTTGTGTTTTTGTTTATTTTTTATTCAAATGTGTTTTTTTTAAATAATACTTTTTTTTAAAGCGTCGTCTCAAGTCAAATTTAAGTTTACGGATTTCTAAATTTCTCTCTCTCTCTTTTCCTTTCCTCTCTCTTCTTGTTTTATTGTGGACCGCATCACATTGACCTCTCCCTCTCTCAATTTTCTCTCTCCTCTCTCCCTCCTCTCTCTCTTTTATCTCTCTCTTCTGCCTCTCTCTCTCTCTCTCTCTCTCTTTTATCTCTCTCTCTCTCTTTTATCTCTCTCCTCTCTCTCTCTCTTTCATTTTAGACTTTGAGCTTCTCCTTACCTCCCTTTCTCCCTCTCTTCCTCTCTCTTGTTTTGTATTTTGGTATCTCTGTCTTTCTCTTTCCTTTGTCCCCAACTCCCTCTCTCTCTCTCTCTTGTTTTAAACTCTGGGTCACACACATTCTCTCTCTTTTTCTCCTCCCTCTCTCCCTCTATCTCTCTCTCTCTCCTCTCCTCTCTCTCTTCTCTCTGTTCCTCTTTCTCTCTCTCTCTTGTTTGAAACTGCGGGCCGCACCACATTCACTTCTCTTGCTCCTCTCCTCTCTCCTCCCTCCCTTTCTCTCCCTCTTTCTCTCTCCTCTCTCCTTCCTCTCTCCTCTCCTCCCTCTTTCTCCCTCTCTTTCTCTCCACCCTCTCTTTCTCTCCTCTCTCTCCTCCCTCTCTCCTCTCCTCCCTCTTTCTCCCTCTCTTTCTCTCCACCCTCTCTTTCTCTCCTCTCTCTCCTCCCTCCCTTTCTCTCCCTCTTTCTCTCTCCTCTCTCGCTCTTTTTCTCTCCCTCTTTTTCTCTCTCTCTTGTTTTAAACCGTGGGCCGCTCCACATTCACCTCCCTCTCTCATTCTCTCCCTCTCTTTCTCTCTCCTCTCTCCTCCCTCTCTCCTCCCTCTCTCCCCCTTCCTCTCTCCTCTCCTCCCTCTTTCTCCCTCTCTTTCTCTCCTCCCTCTCTCCTCTCCTCCCTCCCTTTGTCTCCCTCTTTCTCCTCTCCTCTCTCCTCCCTCTCTCCTCTCCTCCCTCTTTTCTCCTCTCTTCTCTCTCCTCCCTCTCTCTCTCTCTCTCTCCCTCTCCTTTGTTCCTCTTCTCTCTCCTCTCTCCTTCCTCTCTCCTCTCCCCCTCTTTCTCCCTCTTTTTCTCTCCTCTCTCTCCTCCCTCCCTTTCTCTCCCTCTTTCTCTCTCCCTCTTTCTCAATCCTCTCTCCCTCTTTCTCTCTCCCTCTTTCTCAATCCTCTCTCTCTCTTGTTTGAAAACAATGGGCCGCTCCACATTCACCTTTCTCTCTCCTCCTCTCTCTCCTCCCTCTTTCTCCCTCTCTTTCTCTCTCCCTTCTCTTTCTCTCCCTCTTTCTCTCTCCCTCTTTTTCTCTCCCTCTTGTTTTAAACCGTGGGCCGCTCCACATTCACCTCCCTCTCTCATTCTCTCCCTCTCTTTCTCTCTCCTCTCTCCTTCCTCTCTCCTCTCCTCCCTCTTTTCTTCTCTCACCTCTCTTTCTCTCTCTCTCTTCCTCCCTCTTTCTCTCTCTTCCTCTCTCTCCTCTCCTCTTTCTCCCTCTCTTTCTCTCCTCCTCTCTCTCTCTCTCTCCTCTCTCCTCTCTCCCTCCTCTTCTCTCTCTCTCTTCTCTCTCCTCTCTCCTCTCCTCTCTCTCTCTCCCTCTCTTTCTCTCCACCCTCTCTTTCTCTCCTCTCTCTCCTCCCTCCCTTTCTCTCCCTCTTTCTCCTCTCCTCTCTCCTTCTCTCTCTCTCCTCTCCTCCCTCTCTTCCTCTCTCCTCTCTCTCTCTCCTCTCCTCCTCCTCTCTCTCCCTCTCTCTCTCTCTCTCTCTCTCTCCTCTCTCCCTCTCTCTCTCCTCTCTCTCCTCCCTCCCTTTCTCTCCCTCCTCCGTTTCTCCTCTCGTCCGCGTCCGACCTGCGCTGGTGTTTTTCGTTCAGATTAACCCCTGAAGCGGGGGAACACGCCGCCGAGCGCAGAGGGTCGCCCCAGAACAAACTCCTGACAGCTCCCATCAGCCACAGCTCACCTCACAGGAATCCAACGCCGCGCCATTTTACTCCAACAAATAAACCTCTAACGCTCAGATCATCAGGACGTTTAAAGCTGCACTGTGTCACTTTTCTGTCTAATACTTTTCTTCATCTAGATTATTATTATTGCTTTGCCACTGAAGTATAATTCCGCTTTAAAAAGTCCATGTAAACACTTAATTCCTAATGAAAATGATTATTCCGAAGTAAGCGGTTGGTTTTTTCCGATTTAAAAGTCACATTTATTTATTCCTGCATCATGTAAACGTTTATTCTCCTTAAAACTAATCCCGTTCGTTCAGTTCATGCTCGTTGCCGTGGACGATCCGGCTCCACCAGTCCTGGCTTCGGATTTTCCTCCACGTCTCTTTGGATTTGCGATGAGGCTGATTTTCGTCCGAGCCTAAAATGTCGGCGATCTCTCTCCGTGGATTTCTTGTCATTTGGCATCTTTATCGTTACTGAGAGCCGTGTCGTACAGATGTTTGTATTTTCTCACCATTTCCTCCAGCTGTGACTCAAAATCAACCTTTTTTTTTTTTTTTCTTGTTCTTGTTCGTTTTCCTCCACGTCTCTTTGGATTTGTGAGAGGGATGCGGGAGTGGGCTGAGGTAGAGCCGCCTTCACGCTCACTTTGTCTTCTTCCTCTTTTCTCCTCCTTAACGATTAATTTGAAATAAAAAAAACATCATGCAAACGTGGCCAGTGCGGCATTACAACTTTCTATCTCCATGGAGACCAAACCAGACCAAGTTACAGGTGAGATCTGTGGACTGGCGACTCCACTCACAGTCAGAATGTTGTTTTTCTTGGTATTTTTGAGCTCTAAAACCAGCTGTAATTGAGTAAACGTAAAGTAGAGCTGAGCAATGACGTATCCGTAGAAACGAGCAGGTGACGGACGGACGCCTGTTCCGTCGAAATGAGCTCCCCAGCAGCCTAAATCGACACTGACGTCTATTGATTCACGCTGACCCGTCGGAATAAGTGACTATATGTTTTTCCGTGTACAGTTGTATAGATCCAATAAAGCAAAACTCTGACCTCTCCAGTTTTACAACATAATTCTTTAGTTTAGAGACGCGGTTTTGATGCTGTTTGCACACGGGAATCAAACTTTATACCTCAAGCTACGTTCAGACTGCAGCCTGAAGTGACTCAAATACGATTTTTTCTCCGCTATGCTCCTGTATCTGATCTTTTAATGACAGTCTGAACGACACAGATACGATTTTTATTCAAAAGCGACCCAGGACACTTGGATATGTGCTCCTGAAACCGATACATATCCGATCTTTTGACATGCGACTTCAGCGTGAACGGTCAGGTCACATTCATCCCACCTACACGTCAGGCTCGGAGTCTCGTGAGGTTAGAGAGTTTAGGATCTCTGTATTCAGGCAAAATTAGAGGCGTCTTATCGGAACCGAGCGGTTTTTGAAATGTCCGAGCGCGACTACAGGCCGCAGGTCCTGGCCCAACGTCAACAAAAAAATTTTCTACACATGGAAAGAAAATTAAGTGCAGTGTAATGAAAATGATAACAGTAAAATCAAATACTAAATCCAAACTTTCAATCATCTAACGCAGGTATTTTGCCACAAATCGAACACGGCCAAAACAGACAATAAAACCAAAACACTTTTAAAACGTTATTTCAGTTTACGCCATTTCTGCCCAACCAGAAAAGTTACACAATGCACCTTTAAATGATTAGGATTTCTATGAGACAACAGCAGAAAGGAGAAGTGACTAAGTTAGCTGAAGATTTGGTATTTTTTGGTATTCATTTGTAAAAAAAAAAAAAAAAAAAAAAAAGGATGATTTAACTCATGATTCACAAGTTAGTCTGTTTTTATATAAATACATTGTTTGCTAGTACGTTTTTTCCCAATTTTTTTTTTTTCATTTTTGCTTCTACTTTTTCCCTGTTTTTCCCTTTTTGCTTCTACTTTTTCCCTGTTTTTTCCCTTTTTGCTTCTACTTTTTCCCAGTTTTTCCCTTTTTGCTTCTACTTTTTCCCTGTTTTTTCCCTTTTTGCTTCTACTTTTCCCCATTTTTCCCTTTTTGCTTCTACTTTTTCCCTGTTTTTTCCCTTTTTGCTTCTACTTTTTCCCTGTTTTTTCCCTTTTTGCTTCTACTTTTTTCCCCTGTTTTTCCCTTTTTGCTTCTACTTTTTCCCCTGTTTTTCCCTTTTTGCTTCTACTTTTTCCCTTTTTTCTTTTTTCCCTTTTTTGCTTCTACTTTTCCCTTTTTGCTTCTACTTTTTCCCCTTTTTGCCCTTTTTTCCCTTTTTTTCCCTTTTGCTTCTACTTTTTCCCCTATTTTTCCCTTTTTGCTTCTACTTTTTCCCTTTTTTGCTTTCTACTTTTCCCCTGTTTTTCCCTTTTTGCTTCTACTTTTCCCCGTTTTTTTCCCTTTTTGCTTCTACTTTTTCCCAGTTTTTCCCTTTTTGCTTCTACTTTTTCCCGGTTTTTCCCTTTTTGCTTGTACTTTTTCCCTTTTTTTCCCCTTTTTGCTTCTACTTTTTCCCAGTTTTTTCCCTTTTTGCTTCTACTTTTTCCCTTTTTGCTTCTACTTTTCCCCTGTTTTTCCCTTTTTGCTTCTACTTTTTCCCCTATTTTTCCCTTTTTGCTTCTACTTTTTCCCGTTTTTTCCCTTTTTGCTTCTACTTTTTCCCTGTTTTTTCCCTTTTTGCTTCTACTTTTTCCCAGTTTTTCCCTTTTTGCTTCTACTTTTCCCCTTTTTTTCCCTTTTTGCTTCTACTTTTCCCCTATTTTTCCCTTTTTGCTTCTACTTTTTACCAGTTTTTCCCTTTTTGCTTCTACTTTTTCCCCTGTTTTTCCCTTTTTGCTTCTACTTTTCCCCGTTTTTTCCCTTTTTGCTTCTACTTTTCCCCTATTTTTTCCCTTTTTGCTTCTACTTTTTCCCGTTTTTTTCCCTTTTTGCTTCTACTTTTTCCCTGTTTTTTCCCTTTTTGCTTCTACTTTTCCCCTATTTTTCCCTTTTTGCTTCTACTTTTTCCCTGTTTTTCCCTTTTTGCTTCTACTTTTTACCAGTTTTTCCCTTTTTGCTCATTTTTTCCCCCCATATAAGCGTTCAGCTCCTGATTTACGAACAAAATAGCGAAATAAAAACCCCAGGATCATGTAGAGTAGTGTGTCATGTTAATATCAACATTTTAAAACCAAAATCACGAGTCTGACAGCGGAAATTACAAAGAGACGTGACGTTTTTTTAAGAGTAAACTGGATTTATAGAAACAGTCTATGGTTATTATCACTTTTATATGGGACTTAATTGATCGTACATTTGAAATTAGTTTAAATATTTGTTGTAATATGTTGGAAATTGAGAGTTTTGCAGGTGGAGTTTGGAGGAGACCCAGATCTGTCAGAAGTTTCCTGTTGGTGCAGTTGAAGTGACCCGAGTATTTTTAGCTTCAGAGTCGGAGTCTGTGATTGAGACGGAGTCAAACTCTCTGACACTTTTTTGACTCGACTGATGTTTTCTTTTCGTTCTTAACCAAATTAGAAGTTTTAAGTCAAAATATTCTGTCTGATTTTGAAGCGAGATCCTGGAGACGCTGGAATGAATCTGGAGCAAAACAGAGTCAAGACACGTGATCTGTTCTGTTTGTTTAACCTGCGAATGTAGAAAGTCCTGGTTTAGTCCTTTTTTTTTTAAGTTCTGGTTTTAGTCCTGGTTTAGTTTTGGTTTTAATCCAGTTTTTGATCTGGTTTAGTCCAGATTTACTCCTGCTTTAGTCCTGTTTTAGTTCTGGTTTAGCCCTGGTTTAGTCCTGGTTTAGTCCTAGTTTAGTCCTGGTTTAGTCCTGGTTTAGTCCTGGTTTAGCCCTGGTTTAGCCCTGGTTTAGCCCTGGTTTAGACCTGGTTTATCCCTGGTTTAGTCTGGGTTTAGTCCTGGTTTAGTCCTGGTTTAGCCCTGGTTTAGCCCTGGTTTAGACCTGGTTTAGTCTGGGTTTAGTCCTGGTTTAGCCCTGGTTTAGCCCTGGTTTAGCCCTGGTTTCGTCCTGGTTTAGTCCTAGTTTAGTTCTGGTTTTAGTCCTGGTTTAGTCCTGGTTTAGACCTGGTTTAGTCCTGGTTTAGCCCTGGTTTAGCCCTGGTTTAGTCCTGGTTTTGTCCTAGTTTAGTTCTGGTTTTAGTCCTGCTTTAGTCCTGCGTTTAGTCCTGGTTTAATCCTGATTTAGTTCTGGTTTTAGTCCTGGTTTAGTTCAGTTTTAGTCTTGCTTAAGTCCTGGTTTAATCCTACTTAAATCCTGGTTCATTCCTGATTTAGTGCTGATTTATTCCAGTTTTAATCCTGGTTTAGATCTGATTTAGTTGATTTAGTCCTGAATTACTCCTGGTTTAGTTCTATTTTTTATTTTTTAACCCTGTCCGGAGTGTTTAAGAGGTCCTTTACTTTACTTAACACACCGTAAAATTAAACAATAAAAAACAAAAAACAATCAGTGTGGACGCAGTGTCTCGCCAGTGTCTCCCATCTGAGTCCTGACCCGAGTCCTGACCCGAGTCCTGACCCGAGTCCTGACCCGAGTCCTGACCCGAGTCCTGACCCGAGTCCTGACCCTCCTGACCCGAGTCCTGACCCCGAGTCCTGACCCTGAGTCCTTGACCCCGAGTCCTGACCCGAGTCCTGACCCGAGTCCTGACCCCGAGTCCTGACCCGAATCCTGACCGAGTCCTGACCCTGAGTCTTGACCCGAGTCCTGACCGAGTCCTGACCCGAGTCCTGACCCCGAGTCCTGACCCTGAGTCTTGACCCGAGTCCTGACCCGAGTCCTGACCCGAGTCCTGACCCGAGTCTTGACCCCGAGTCTTGACCCGAGTCCTGACCCCGAGTCTTGACCCCCAGTCTTGACCCGAGTCCTAACCCCGAGTCTTGACCCCGAGTCCTGACCCCGAGTCCTGACCCGAGTCCTGACCCCGAGTCCTGACCCCGAGTCCTGACCCGAGTCCTGACCCTGAGTCCTGACCCCGAGTCCTGACCCCGAGTCCTGACCCGAGTCCTGACCCGAGTCCTGACCCGAGTCCTGACCCCGAGTTCTGACCCTGAGTCCTGACCTGAGTCCTGACCCGAGTCCTGACCCGAGTCCTGACCCCGAGTCCTGACCCCGAGTCCTGACCCGAGTCTTGACCCCGAGTCTTGACCCGAGTCCTGACCCGAGTCCTGACCCGAGTCCTGACCCTGAGTTCTGACCCTGAGTCCTGACCCGAGTCCTGACCTGAGTCCTGACCTGAGTCCTGACCTGAGTCCTGACCGAGTCCTGACCCTTTCTGACCCTGAGTCCTGACCCTGAGTCTGACCCTGAGTCCTGACCCGAGTTCTGACCCTGAGTCCTGACCCGAGTTCTGACCCCGAGTCCTGACCCCGAGTCCTGACCCGAGTCCTGACCCCGAGTCCTGACCCCGAGTCCTGACCCGAGTCTCTGACCCGAGTCCTGACCCCGAGTCCTGACCCGAGTCCTGACCCGAGTCCTGACCCGAGTCCTGACCCTGAGTCCTGACCCCGAGTCCTGACCCTGAGTCCTGACCCGAGTCCTGACCCCGAGTCCTGACCCCGAGTCCTGACCCGAGTCCTGACCCCGATCCTGACCCCGAGTCTTGACCCGAGTCCTGACCCGAGTCCTGACCCGAGTCCTGACCCTGAGTCTGACCCTGAGTCCTGACCCGAGTTGACCCTGAGTCCTGACCGAGTTTGACCCCGATCCTGACCCCGAGTCCTGACCCGAGTCCTGACCCGGCTCTGTTCAGTTTCATGTTGTTGTTTTTCTTTCTGTTCGTCCTTCGTGTTTGTTTGATTCTTTTCTTTTCTTTTGCTTCTGTCGTCGCCATTTTGTTTGTCTCTGTCCTGAGTCCATCTGGATCTGCTCTTCACCTCCTCCCACACCTCTGAATCATCCCTCTATCCCTCTCCTCCTCTTCTCTCTCCCTCTTTCATTCTCCATCACTTTCCTCTCCCTCTTTTCTCCCTTTTAAGTCTCTCCATCCTTCTCGTTTCTCACACTTCCCTCCTTCTTTCTAGCCTCTTTCTCTCTCTCTCTTTCTCTGTCACTCCATCTTCTCTCTCTCTCCTCTCACTCTCCTTTATTCTCTCTCTCTCCCTCCTTTCTCCCTCTTGTCTGTCTCTCTTTCTCTCTCCATCCTTCTCGTTTCTCCCTCTTCTCTTCTTCTCCTTTTCTCTCTCTCTCTCTGTAGCCACCTCTCTGTCTCCCTCTTTCCTCTCCTTCATTCTCTCTCTCTCCCTCCTTTCTCCCACTTCTCCCTCTCTTTCTCTCTCTCTCTCTCTCTGTCCTTCTCGTTTCTTCCCCCTCTCTTTCCCTCTTCTTTATTCTCTCTCTCTTTCCATCTTTTCTCACTCTCCTGCGTCTCTCTTTCTCTTCCTCTCTTTTCTCTCTCTCCTTCCCTTTCCTTTATTCTCTTTCCCTCTCTCTTCTCTCTCTCTCTCTTTATCTCTCTCTCTTCCTCCAGTTCTCCCTCTCTTCTCTGTCTCTCTTTCTCTTTCTCTCTCTCTCCATCCTTCTTGTTTCTCACTATTCTCTCCTTCTCCATTTCTCTCTCTCCCTCTCTTTTGCCACCTCTCTCTCTCCCTTTCCTCTCCTGCTCTCTTTTTATCTCTCTCCATCTTCTCTCCCGCTCTCTTTATCTCTCTCCATCTTCTCTCTCTCCTCTCACTCTCCTTCGTTCTCTCTCCTTTCTCTCTCTCTTTATCTCTCTCTCTTCCTCCAGTTCTCCCTCTTCTCTGTCTCTCTTTCTCTCTCTCTCCATCCCTCTCATCTCTCCCTCTCTTTCTCTTTCTCTCTCTTCATCCTTCTCGTTTTTCACTATTCTCTCCTTCTCCATTTCTCTCTCTCCTTCTCCCACTCTCTTTTTATCTCTCTCCATCTTCTCTCTCTCCTCTCACTCTCCCACTTCATCCCTCTCTCTCTTTCTCTCTCCTTTATTCTCTCTCTCAATCCTCTCGCTCTTCTTCTCTTTCTCTTCTTCTCTTTCTTTCTCTTTCTCTCTCCCTCTCTCTCTTTCTCTCTCCTTCATTCTCTGTCTCACCCCTTTTGCTCTTCTTTCTCCTTCTCTTTCTCTCTTTCTTTCTCCTCTCACTCTCCCACTTCTCTCCCTCTATCTTTCCCTCTCCTTTGTTCTCTCTCCCTCTTTCTCTTCTCTCTTTATCTCTCTCTCCTCTCACTCTCATCTTCTCTTTCTCTCTCTCCCGCTTCATCCCTCTCTCTCTTTCTCTCTCCTTCATTCTCTGTCTCGCCCCTCTCGCTCTTCTTCTCCTTCTCTTTCTCTTCTTCTCTTTCTCTCTTTCATTCTCTATCTTCTCTCTTTCTCTCTCTCTCCATCTTCTCCTCTCTCTCTTTCTCTCTCCTTCTTTTTCTCTCTCTTTCTTTCTCTCTTTTTCTTCCGCCCACTGATAAACACTCGTCCATTTTACAGGATTTTTTTGATGAAAAACAAACTGATCTGCAGCTTCAGTCTCACAGATAGTTGCAGTAGTAGTAGTAGTATTTGCAGTAGTAGTAGTAGTATTTGCAGTAGTAGTAGTAGTATTTGCAGTAGTAGTAGTAGTATTTGCAGTAGTAGTAGTAGTATTTGCAGTAGTAGAGGAGGCGTGTGGGAGTCTTGCTGTGAGTTTGACCTTTTAAATTCTGTTCATTAATTATTGATGAGGAGATGTTCTGATCTGAGCTTCGAAACACAAAAACACAAAAACTACACAAAAACACAAAAACTACACACAACTGATCCTGGTACAACTGGACCAGGACTAAACCAGGACTAAACCAGGACTAAACCAGGACTAAACCAGGACTAAACCAAGGTTAATCCAGGACTAATTCAGACCTAAACAAAACAAAATAAAGGCAAAAAAAAAAAAAAAAAAATCTATACCAGCATTAAACCAGGAATAAACTAAGGCTAAACCTGGACTAAACCTGGACTAAACCTGGACTAAATTAAGGCCAAAACCAGGTCTAAACCAGGATTAAACCAGAAATAAACTAGGGCTAAACCAGGACTAAACTTGGACTAAACCTGGACTAAACCTGGACTAAATTAAGGCCAAAACCAGGTCTAAACCAGGATTAAACCAGAAATAAACTAGGGCTAAACCAGGACTAAACTAAGGTGAAACCAGGACTAAACTTGGACTAAACCTGGACTAAACCTGGACTAAACCTGGATTAAATTAAAGAAAAAAAACTGGTCCAAAGCAGGACTAAACCTGGAATAAATTAAGGCAAAAACCAGGTCTAAACCAGAACTAAACCAGGTCTAAAACAAGTCTACACGAGGACGAAACCAGGTCTAAACCAGGACTAAAACAGGTCTAAACCAGGACTAAACCAGGACTAAACCAGGTCTAAACCAGGTCTAAACCAGGACTAAACCAGGTCTAAACCATGTCTAAACCAGGACAAAACCAGGTCTAAACCAGGTCTAAACCAGGACTAAAACAGGTCTAAAACAGGTCTAAACCAGGTCTAAACCAGGTCTAAAACAGGTCTAAACCAAGTCTAAACCAGGACAAAACCAGGTCTAAACCAGGACTACACAGGGTCTAAAACAAGTCTAAACCAGATCTAAACCAAGTCTAAAAGAGGACACATCCACTACACTCAGAGAGACCAGGATTTGAACCGTCAACCTGCTCACTGAGAGGAGGAGAGAGGCTAACCACTCTGCCACAGTCGCACAGGGACAGTGAAGCGTCGGGTTTATATTATAGAATAAAAGTTCAGTTTTTATTTAGTTTATGTTTTATGTTGAGTTTATGTCGAGTTCTTGTTGCCGGGCAGAATTGAACATCAGCAAACACAATAAATCAAAACAGAACAAAACAGTGATTTAGTCCCAAAGTGGGTCAGGTCCAAACCACCTGGACCACACCGGTCTATTTTAAACTCCTGCGTTTGTCATCTGTGCTACAGGGGTTTAACAAAGGTGAAAACCAGAACTAAACCAGGACTAAACCAGGACTAAACCAGGACTGAACCAGGACTGAACCAAGACTAAACCAGGACTGAACCAGGACTGAACCAGGACTAAACCAGGAGTAACCAGGACTGAACCAGGACTAAACCAGGACTGAACCAGGAGTAACCAGGACTAAACCAGGAGTGAACCAGGACTACCAGGACTAAACCAGGACTGAACCAGGTCTAAACCAGGACTAAACCAGGACTGAAACCAGGACTAAACTAGGACTAAACAGGACTAAAACCAGGACTAAACAGACTGAACCAGGACTAAACCAGGAGTGAACCAGGACTAAACCAGGACTAAACCAGGACTGAAACCAGGACTAAACCAGGACTAAAACCAGGACTACTGAACCAGGACTAAACCAGGACTAAAACAAGACTGAACCAGGACTACACAAGGACTAAACCAGGACTAAAACAGGACTGAACCAGGACTAAACCAGGAGTGAACCAGGACTAAACCAGGACTAAACCAGGACTGAACCAGGACTAAACCAGGACTAAACCAGGACTGAACCAGGACTAAACCAGGACTAAAACAAGACTGAACCAGGACTACACAAGGACTAAACCAGGACTAAACAAGGACCAAACAAGGACCAAATCAGGGCTAAACCAGGACTAAACCAGGTCTAAACCGGGACTAAAGCGGGACTGAACCAGGACTGAACCAGGACTAAACCAGGTCTAAACCAAGGCAGAATCAGGGCTGAACTGGGACTAAACCAGGACTAAACCAGGACTGAACCAAGGACTGAACCAGGACTAAACAAGGACCAAACAAGGACCAAATCAGGGCTAAACCAGGTCTAAACCGGGACTAAACTGGGACTGAACCAGGACTAAACCGAGACTAAACCGGGACTAAACCGGGACTGAACCAGAGCTAAACCAGGACTAAACCAGGTCTATGGAAGCCAGGACTATCTTAAGCAGGAATGAAGTCTAAACCAGGTCTAAACGAGATCTAAACCAGGTCTGCTCCAGGTCTAAACGAGATCTAAACCAGGTCTGCTCCAGGTCTAAACGAGATCTAAACCAGGTCTGCTCCAGGTCTAAACGAGATCTAAACCAGGTCTGCTCCAGGTCTAAACGAGATCTAAACCAGGTCTGCTCCAGGTCTATTCCCTCTTGTGTCTTGTGATAACCTCTGCTCTGTTGCGCACAAACATCTTGACAGTCCCTCGTCTCTCGGGCCCTTCATTTATAACGAGCGCTTCTTAATTGGTCTGCCCTAATGAGCTGCAAAATCTCCATAGACACCAATACAGCTCCACTCCACCGACGCCAGCCCCGAGGAGCAGAAACGCGCTCACATTTACAACCCTTTTTTACTCACTTCTCACCAGAAAAACAAACAAATCGCAAAAATTTAAAAGTTTTCTTCAGGTTAAACCGGATCAAAACGAGTTCACGCTTCGCTTCCTGTTTCGCGGACGATAAAAACGCGTTACGTTTCGACGCAGACAGTTCTTTTCAACCTCAAGAGCCGCTCGTGCAATAAATCTGCGCTGTGCAAATAGTTTTTTTTGACTTGATGACAGGAGAAACGTCTGGCACAGCCCTGATACAATTAAAAAACACGTTTGAAAATCAGGTCGTGCAGCTTTAATCGCTTTTATATCGGTCTTTTTATAAACTTAAATGATTATATATAACAGTTGCACTAATTTGAGCCTGAAAAGATCGGTCACGCCTTTTCTAATTGTCGAACGCCTCGGTAATTAACCCCGCGCTCAGTGTCCAGACGTGTTTCAGATTAATTACGGTTTAAGCGAAGAGCTGCTCCCATTTCTCCGCGGCACAAAGACGTTATTGTGTCGGTTCAGGCGTCCGCAAAGGCTCATGGGAAAGCGGCGCGAGTCTGACGTCGCCCGCAGAGTCCCGGTCCAGGCAAACGAAGCTCATCGAGGCTGGAGGTTACAGGAGCGGGTTTAGAGTCGAGTTTCAGATGAGGTCTTTTTAGATCTGGTTTAGTCTTGGTTTAGACCTGGTTTAGTCCTGGTGTAGTCCTGTTTAGAACTGGTTTAGTCCTGGTTTAGTCCTGGTTTAGTCCTGGTTTAGAACTGGTTTAGACCTGGTTCAGTCCTGATTTAGTCCTGGTTTAGTCCTGATTTAGTCCTGGTTTACAACTGGTTTAGTCCTGGTTTAGACCTGGTTTAGTCCTGGTTTAGTCCTGGTTTGGACCTGGTGTAGTCCTGGTTTAGTCCTGGTTTTGACTGGTTTAGGCATTCGTTTAGTCCTGGTTTAGACCTGGTTTAGACCTGGTTTAGTCCTGATTTAGTCCTGGTTTAGTCCTGATTTAGTCCTGGTTTAGTCCTGGTTTAGTCCTGGTTTAGTCCTGGTTTTGTCCTGGTTAGACCTGGTTTTGTCCTGGTTTAGTCCTTGGTTTGGTCCTGGTTTAGTCCTGGTGTAGTCCTGGTTTAGTCCTGGTTTTGACTTGGTTTGGTCCTAGTTTTGACCTGGTTCAGTTCTGGTGTAGTTCTAGTGTAGTCCTGATTTAGTTCTGGTATAGTCCTGGTGTAGACCTGGGTTAGTCCTGGTTTAGTCCTAGTTTTGACTTGGTTTGGTCCTGGTTTTGACCTGGGTTAGTCCTGGTTTAGTTCTGGTTTAGTCCTGGTTTTGACCTGGTGTAGTCCTGGTGTAGTCCTGGTTCAGTCCTGTTGTAGTCCTGGTTTAGTCCTGGGTTGTACCCGGTTTTGTCCTGGTTTAGTCCCTGGTTGAATCCTGGTATAGTCCTTGTTTACACCTGGTTTGGTCCTGGTTTTGACCTGGTTTAGTCCTGTCTTAGATCTGGTTTAGTCCTGGTAAAGTTCTGTTACAGTCCTGGTTCAGCCCTTTTTTAGTCCAGGTTTAGATCTTGTCCGGTCTCGGTTTAATCCTGGTTTTAATGACTCGACTCACTCATCAGATAAAAAAAATCAGGGAAACTGAAAAACACTGATTTGCAAATAATGACTTAAAGTATTTTATGAATTCTACCAAATCCTCAAACGCCAAAACAAAAAAAACAAAAACAAAAACAAATGACATAACAGCCGTGTGTGTATAACCCACAGACTCACTCTCCCGCCGCTGTCCAAACACTGACACACACTGACTCCAGACTCCAGACAAACTCAGACTCTTTAAAGGAAACTCCAAACTGGTCCAGGTCCTTCCAGAGTCTGAGTCGGTCCTTGTTTTGTTCTGTTCTTTTTTTAATCTCTGAGGATCAAACCTCCAGAGAAACAAGAAGTGATGAAAAAAACACCTGCACCAGAAACTACTGGAAATACACACAGTAGTAGTAGTTATAGTAGTAGTAGTTATAGTAGTAGTAGTAGTAGTTGTAATAGTAGTAGTAGTAGTAGTTGTAATAGTCGTAGTAGTAGTAGTAGTAGTAGTAGTAGTAGTAGTAGTAGTTGTTGTTGTTGTTGTAGTTGTAGTAGTAGTAGTTGTAATAGTAGTAGTTGTAGTAGTAGTAGTAGTAGTAGTTGTAGTAGTAGTAGTAGTAGTAGTAGTAGTAGTAGTAGTAGTAGTAGTAGTAGTAGTAGTAGTAGTAGTAGTAGTAGTAGTAGTAGTAGTAGTAGTAGTAGTAGTAGTAGTAGTAGTAGTAGTAGTAGTAGTAGTAGTTGTAGTAGTAGTAGTTGTAGTAGTAGTAGTAGTAGTAGTAGTAGTTAGTAGTAGTAGTAGTAGTAGTAGTAGTAGTAGTAGTAGTAGTAATAGTAAGTAGTAATAGTAGTAGTAGTAGTAGTAGTAGTAGTAGTAGTAGTTGTAGTAGTAGTAGTAGTAGTAGTAGTAGTAGTAGTAGTAGTAGTAGTAGTAGTAGTAGTAGTGTAGTAGTAGTAGTAGTAGTAAGTAGTAGTAGTAGTAGTAGTAGTAGTATAGTAGTAGTAGTAGTAGTAGTAGTAGTAGTAGTAGTAGTAGTAGTAGTAGTAGTTGTAGTAGTAGTAGTAGTAGTAGTAGTAGTAGTAGTAGTAGTAGTAGTAGTAGTAGTAGTAGTAGTGTAGTAGTAGTAGTTGTATGTAGTAGTAGTAGTTAGTAGTAGTAGTGTAAGTAGTAATAGTAGTAGTAGTAGTAGTAGTAGTAGTAGTAGTAGTAGTAGTAGTAGTAGTAGTAGTAGTAGTAGTCAGTAGTAGTAGTAGTAGTAGTAGTAGTAGTAGTAGTAGTAGTAGTAGTAGTAGTAGTAGTAGTAGTAGTAGTATAGTAGTAGTAGTAGTAGTAGTAGTAGTAGTAGTAGTAGTAGTAGTAGTAGTAGTAGTAGTAGTTGTAGTAGTAGTAGTAGTAGTAGTAGTAGTAGTAGTAGTAGTAGTATAGTAGTAGTGTAGTAGTAGTAGTAGTAGTAGTAGTTGTAGTAGTAGTAGTAGTAGTAGTAGTAGTAGTAGTAGTAGTAGTAGTAGTAGTAGTAGTAGTAGTAGTAGTAGTAGTAGTAGTAGTAGTAGTAGTAGTAGTAGTAGTTAGTAGTAGTAGTAGTAGTAGTAGTAGTAGTAGTAGTAGTAGTAGTAGTAGTTGTAGTAGTAGTAGTAGTAGTAGTAGTAGTAGTAGTAGTAGTAGTAGTAGTAGTAGTAGTAGTTGTAGTAGTAGTAGTAGTAGTAGTAGTAGTTGTAGTAGTAGTAGTAGTAGTAGTAGTAGTAGTAGTAGTAGTAGTAGTAGTAGTAGTAGTAGTAGTAGTAGTAGTAGTAGTAGTAGTAGTAGTAGTAGTAGTAGTAGTAGTAGTAGTAGTAGTAGTAGTAGTAGTAGTAGTAGTAGTAGTAGTAGTAGTAGTAGTAGTAGTAGTAGTACGTGTATATTCTTAACTCCACTGTTGAAAGTCTCTGCCAATTACTGTCTGCACCTGTCACTACGGGTCAATATTCAGGCATCTGCCCATCTCAAGTTCACTGGACCAGGACTGAACCAGGACTAAACCAGGACTGAACCAGGACTAAACCAGGACTGAACCAGGACTGAACCAGGACTAAACCAGGACTGAACCAGGACTGAACCAGGACTGAACCAGGACTAAAACTGGACTAAAACTGGGACAAAAACAGGACAAAAATAGGACGAAAACAGAACGAAAACAGGACTATAAACGGGACTAAAACATGATGAAAACAGAATGAAAACAATACTAAACAAGGACTAAAACAGGAACTAACCCAGGACTGAATCAAGGACTAAAGGGGGACTGAACCAGGACTAAAACTGGGTCTAAAACCGTGACTAAACCAGGACTAAAACAGGAAAAAAAAAGATGAAAACAGGAATAAACTATAAATAATTTCCCTTGTGGATCAATAAAAATTGTCTCAGGATTCAGGATTAAAGAAAGACTAAACCAAGACTGAACCAGGACCAAACCAGGACCAAACCAGGACTAAACCAGGACTAAACCAGGATTACACCAAATATAAAAGAGAATTTGGCAAGAGAAAACTCATACTAAAGCAGAGTCAAACCAGGACTAAACCAGGACAGCGATATGTAGAAGTCAACAAACAGGTCTAAAATAGGACCAGACACGGACTAAACCAGGTCTAAACCAGGATTTAACCAGGTCTAAACCAGGACCAGTGCCGTTAATAACTCCCATCTCACTTTCGCTCTGAACTCTTCACCTCGGTGGAATGACGACGACGACGACTCGAGGGACACAAATCATTTTAAACCATAAAAAACTCCACTTAAATGTGACAGGTTCGACCGCTCTTTTCACTCACAAAAAAAACATCTTTAAATTTAAGACTTTTCTACGAATTTGACTCGTTTTTTTTCTATTTTTGTTTTTTAAATTCTGGTGAAGTTTATAATTTGACTTCTTGGCTGGAAATTTGCTGAATTTGTGTCAATAATACTACTTTATTTTCACTATTTTACTCCAGAAACGGTAAAAAAAAATCTGCTAAAAATTGCTTGTTTCCCTCTAATTTTTTATGGCTTTAAACTCTCTCCGTGGAAAGTATGGTTTTATAGAAAGTTACCTATTGTGGCTTTAATCGTGTTCTATTATTGTAGCTGTGTGAATCTAGAGTCATTTTTTCAAAGTGTCCGTGAGCAGATATTGTTTGGAAGAGTTTTGTGGAAATGGAGTTTGAGTATTTCTGTTTATTTTGAATTCATTTGTGTGACAAAAAATTTGAATTTGACTAAAATCTTTCTTTGTTTATCGTCGTGTTTGTAAAAAAAAAAGTGTTTCTGTGGCTCTTCTCGTTCATCCACGAATAAAATCTTATCGTTTACATTTACATTTAACCCGCACGTCTACAGCTCGACTCCAGAAATGTCCAAATAAATTATATTATTAAAATATGCGCATGTTTAAAGACGTTAGAATGATCCGTCAGACTTTATTTGCGCTAAAATTCTTAGATCCACACACAAAATTTTAAATATCAGCCTCGTGAAAGTAGATTTTCAAAAAAACTTGCAGAAAAAAGTTAATTTTGGGGCATTTCACCTGGAAGCCTGAGGGCCAAGAAACATTTGTCTGAGGGCCGCATTTGGTCCACGGGCCATACTTTGGACCTGCCTGATTTACTCTGTCTCTTTATTTCTCTATCTCTTCATCCCTTCTTTCTCTTTACTCTCGCTATCTCGTTATTTCCCTGTCTCTCTTTCCCTCTGTCGCTCTCTCTTTCCATCTTTCTCTCTTTCCCTCTCTTCTCTCTCTTTCGTTTTCTCTCTTTCTTCTCTCTTTCCCTCTGTCTTTCTCTTTCCTCCTCTCTCTCTTCTCTCCTTCCCCCCTCTCGCTTCTCTTTCTTTCCCTCTGTCTCTGTCTTTCTCTTTCCCTCTCTCTTTCTCTTTCCTATCTCTCTCTTTCCGTCTGTCTCTCTCTCTTCTCTCCCCCCCTCTTCTCTTTCCCCTCTCTCTCTTCTCTCTTCCCCCATGTCTCTCTTCTCTTGCTTTCCCTCTCTCTGTCTTTCTCCTTCCCTCTCTCTTTCTCTTCCTCCTCTCTCTCTCTCCTCTCTTTCCCCCTGTCTCTCTTCTCTCTCTTTCCCCGTCTCTCTTCTCTTTCTTTCCCTCTATCTCTCTCTTTCTTCTCTCTTTCCCCCTCTCTCTGTCTTCTCTCGCTTTCCCTCTCTCTTTCGCTTTCCTCCTCTCTCTCTCTTCTCTCCCTGTCTCTCTTCTCTCCCTTTCCTTCTGTCTCTCTCGCTCTCTCTCTTTCTCTGTTTCCATTTCTCTCTCTCTCTCCTTTCTCTCCCTCTTCTCTCTCTCAGTTCTTCTTCTCACTCTCCTTCTCTCCTCTTTCTTCTTTCTCAGCACTCTCTCTTTCTCTCTCTCCTCTCTCGAGTTCCATCTCTCTCTCTCTTTCTTCTTTCCCTCTCTCACTCCATCTCTTGCTCTCTCCCTCTCTCTATTTCCTATTTCCACCTCTCTCTCTTCTTCTCCTCTTTCTCTCTCCTTTCTCTCTCTCCTCTCCCTTCTCATCTTTTTATATCTCTTCACATCTTCTCTCCCCCCCTCTTCTCTCTCTCAATCTCTCTTCTTCTCACTCTCCTTCTCTCCTCTTTCTTCTTTCTCAGCACTCTCTCTTTCTCTCACCCCCTCCTCCTTCTTTCCTTTCATCTTGTTTCTCTCTTTCTCTTGTTCACTGCAGTGTTTTTGCTGCAGAGTCCAGATCCTCATGTGATTTTCAGCTGACACCACTTTGCTCTTCTTCACCAAACCTTTATTTAACCTCCTGCAGCAAAACGACAACAACAACGACGACAACAACGACAACAACAACGACAACGACAACGACAACGACAACGAACGCACGCGACGGACGCACGCGACGGACGCACGCGACGGACGCACGCGACGGACGCACGCGACGGACGCACGCGACGGACGCACGCGACGGACGCACGCGACGGACGCACGCGACGGACGCACGCGACGGACGCGACGGACGCGACGACGCACGACGGACGCACGCGACGCGACGCACGCGACGAACGAACGCGACGAACGAACACGACAAACGCACCTTCATCACCACGACGCACAAACTCTCTCCTAAACGCACTTTTATTTTCACTTTTTACACGTTTATTTTCACGTTTTTACTCGTCAAAATCAATTTTTTTTTTTTTGTTTCTTTCATTTCAGTAAAAACGGTGTCTTCAGTCTCACAAATTTGTCTCTTCTTTTACTGTTAAAGATGCATTCTGTAACTTTTCTGGTGGGTTTAGTCTTGGGTCTAGTCCTGGGTCTAGTTCTGGTTCGGTCTTGGTTCTGATCCTGGTTTGGTCCTGGTTTCAGTCTTGGTTCGGTCTTGTTTTAGCACTGATTTTAGTTTATTTCTTGGTCTAGTTCTGGTCTAGGTCTGGTCTGTGTCTGGTCTAGTCTTGGGTCTAGTCCTGGGTTTAGTCCTGGGTCTAGTTCTGGTTCGGTCTTGGTCCCGATCCTGGTTTGGTCCTGGTTTCAGTCTTGGTTCGGTCTTGTTTTAGCCCTGATTTTAGTTTAGGTTTAGTTTGTCTTATGTCTATGGTCTAGTCTTGGTCTAGTCTGTCCTGGGGTTAGTCCTGGGGTTAGTCCTGGGGTTAGTTCCTGGTTTGGTTTGGTCCTAGTTTGTCCTGGTTCAGTTTTTGGTCCCTGTTCTTTAGTTTAGTCCTGGGTCTGGTTCTGGTCTAGTCTTGGGTCTAGTCCTGGTTTCTTAGTCCTGGTTTAGTCTGGGTCTGGAGTTTAGTCCTGAGTTTAGTTGAGTCTTCCGTCTGTTCCGTCTATTCTCTAGTTCCGTTTTTAGTTTAGTCCTGGTCTGGTTCTAGTCTTGGTCTAGTCTGGTTTTATTCTAAAAGGGACTAAAACAGGACTAAAAGGACTAAGGACTAAACCAGGACTAAAACTAGGACTAAAACTAGGACTAAACAGGACTACCAAAACTAAACAGGACTAAACCAGGACTAAACCAGGACTAAAACTAGGACTAAACCAGGACTAAAACAGGACAGGACTAAAAAGGAAACCAGGACTAAAACCAGGACTAAACCAGGACTAAAACCAGGACTAAACTAAAACAGGACTAAACCAAGGACTAAACCAGGACTAAAACAGGACTAAACCAGGACTAAACCAGGACTAAACCAGGACTAAACCAGGACTAAACCAGGACTAAACCAGGACTAAACCAGGACTGAACCAGAGCTACGTTCTCGTCGACCGTCGACATTTTTAATTCCGAACTCTTCCACTCAGAACAATTCCAACTCGTCACGTAAACATTTGTAACATTTCAAACCTTAAACCTTTAAACCTTCGATCTGGTCACACTTTCTTTTTTCTTTCTTTCTTTTTTTTTTTCTTTCTCACACGTCTCATTCACGGTCGGACAGATTTTTTTGAACGAGGCTCTCCTGACTCGATTTTTGGGCGTCGGCCGAAGACGTTAAGTCCTTTGTAAACAAACCGCGGGCGAGTCTCGGGCTACACCCAGACATGTGCGCCGATCCTCCGCCACAAAGAAAGAAAAACCTAATGAACAATTTGTCCGCGGCGCAATTAAAACGTCGACGTGTATTTAGAGCAGTAAGTCCTGTTTCCTCCGCGACGTCTTAACGGGCATTAGTATTTTTTTTTGTTTCGTTCCTCCTCGACCTAGATCATAACAAAGACAAACTGGCGGTAAACTCTTCTAACTTTCACTCGAGCTTAAAGATATTTGAATTATTTGACGTTTTTAAGAGGCGTTTAAACCTAAATCTATTGTATCCACGTTTTATTTGTCTGGCTCGCGAGTATTTTTGAAGAAGAATAAACACGTACACGATCGAGGAATAGATTAATTCGGCTTTAAAATCGGAATAAACCGCCCACTTACTTCGGAGTTAAGTTTAATTCCAAATAATCTTTTAATTTTTTTATTCAGATTTAAATTATTTTCTCATGTAAACGCGGCAAATATGAAATTAAACATGTGATATTTATAGATAGATATTGTTTTGTTTTTTTTTATAAGTTGTTCCGGAGTATAAGTCGAATGAAGAAGAAGAAAAAAACAAATATAAAACCAGGACTAAAACCAGGACTAAACCAGGACTAAAACAAGGACTAAAATCAGAACTAAAACCAACACTAAAACCAGACTAAACCAGGACTAAACCAGGACTAAATCAGGACTAAAACCAGGAGTAAAGCAGGAATAAAACCACGACTAAACCAGGTCTAAACCAGGACTAAAACCAGGACTAAAACCAGGACTAAAACCAGGACTAAACCAGGACTAAACCAGGACTAAAACCAGGACTCTAAACCAGGACTAAAACCAGGACTAAAACCAGGACTAAACCAGGACTAAACCAGGTCTAAACCAGGACTCTAAACCAGGTAAACCAGGACTAAAACCAGGACTAAACCCAGACTAAACCAGGTCTAAACCAGGACTAAAACCAGGACTAAACCCAGACTAAACCAGGTCTAAACCAGGACTAAACCAGGATTAAACCAGGTCTAAACCAGGACTAAACCAGGATTAAACCAGGACTAAACCAAGACTAAACCAGGACTAAACCAGGATGTTCTGGAGTATAAATCGAATGAAGAATAAGAAAAAAACAAATATAAGTCGCACTTTTTGGGGGATAATAACAACAGAGTGTAATTTCCAAGAGACGAGATATGAGATCGGGTCCGCGGGAACGAGACGTTAAAGACGAGATTTTAAAATAATTTCTAATCTGTACATTTCACGATTCAGTTTCCAATTTTGGTTTTTTGATTTCATATTTTTCTTTCCATTCTACTACTGCTTTTCGGAACTGTGAGAGACGTAACGCGCCAACACGAGTCTTTTTAAATAAACTAAAATAAATAAAAAATCTCATGAGATAACGGGCTCGAGTCACGCTTACGTCACCAAACCGGAAAACATTTGGAAACGCGCCGATGACGACTTCCTTTGGGTTCTGTTGGTGATAGAAAATCTGGGAAAACTGAGAAAATAGCTCAGGTTTTCTTCATTTACAGGTCATTTTATTAATTAGTGTATTATAATTTGTGTACCGTATTTTTCTGAGTATAAGTCGCTCCGGAGTATAAGTCGCACCAGCCAAAAAATGTGTAATGAAGAAGAAAAAAACATATGTAAGTCGCACTTTTTGGGGGAAATGTATTTTATAAAAACAGAGACCAGGAACCGCGGTCTCAGATTTTGTTGTTGTATGTTGAAAGTCGTTTATCTTCCACGTACATCTCAGTTTAACAATGTTATATTTACACCATGGCACCATTCTCTAAATTGTGGCAAGTAAAATCTGCGTGACATTTATTTTTTCGCTTATTATTATAGAAAAGAAATCTTTACTTTCATTCATTCTGTCTAACCGGTGTCTTTTGGTCTTCATCGTCTCAGCGCACGTGTTTTATAAACCTCCTCCCGCTCAATTTCATTTCTCTCCAGCGTCTAGGTCAGGAATCAGAATACACTAGACGGTTTGCAAAAAAACGATGAAGTGTGAGTCCGGGCACCAGCCAATCAGCAAAGAGTCATACATTCTGTGGTGTCAACTAAGGATGGGCACGATTAGTCGATTAATCAATAATTGATCATTGAGAATTTCATCGATTACGTTCATTTTAGGCGGGTATGTGCGATTTTTGACCCTTTTTGAGCCAATTTTTCGCTCGTGCGACTGTTTTGGGATCGGGCCGATTTTTGGCTTCATCGTGTGTGCTTCGTGTAGTTTACATGTAAAGAAACCGATTAATGACTCACGACCAGCTCCCGATCACATTCGTAGGTCGCAAGAAAATCAAACTTGTTGAAATCCAGTCGCCTCTCGTGAGGATTTCGCTTGTTGAAGTTGTTCACGAACGATTTGCCAGAATCTGGCAGACTGCATGCGCGACACAGAAGCGGCTCAGCATGTGTCTCCGCACATCTGTGGTTTTCAATTCCGTGGTTTCTTCTTCGTGGTTTTCTACTTCCGAACAACAACTTTGAACTCCGGTCGTTATGTGAACGTACAGTGTGAGCAGGCAAGTCGCATCCGGCATCGGTTCGTCAGTGTGAGAATGATTCGTGAGCTGTGAACTGTTAAACCCTGATTTGTCGTACAGTTTAAGCTGGGCTGAGTGACACGACCGAAAATTCGCACACTTAATCGACAAACCGAGTGTATGTTGCTGTGTGTCATGACAAACAGGTGTGTAATGTGTCTCTGCATCAGAAGGAGCGAGACACAAACAGTGGGTCAGTCTGTAACGAACCGAAGCACAAATGTGGATTAACGATGATTTGTACAAGAAATTCCACACTTTCCGTTGCGTTGGGACAAGTGTGAGTCCATGTGCACAGTGGATAAAGCAGCACATATGTTTCTGTGTCCAGTGGGAAAAAGTTTTACCAGGTGAGAGTCGCTCAATGTGGATGACGAGGGGCCGCCCCCCTCCCCCGTACGCTGTCCTGGTTTTGACAAACACAAATCTGGTCACACTGACCTGTATTCACCTGAGTCATGTCTTTTAATCCAACACAAACTTGAACCACATCAGCGACACAAGAGCTGGAGTTTTATCTTCGCTGAGTTTATGTAAATTAGTGATGTGGTTTTAAGTTTTGTTTCTGTGAGATTTGAACAAAACTGAATTAAACACATTATAATGTCAAACAGCTGATGTGGCTCTAGAGTCGTCACGGTTTATATGTCGTAAAGTTGAATTTATTTATGCAGATTAGTGCAGATAGTAATAATAATGATGATCATTTTAATATAAAATGTTAATGATTAATCGATAATCGATCGTTAATTCTTCCGACGAGCGATTAAGAAAATTTCATCGAATGCCCGTCCCTAGTGTCAACGATTCCCGAGATCCAGGATTTAAAGTCAGAACAAAGAGAATGTTTGGTGAATTTTATCGAGGGGAAAGACGTTATTGTCCTTCTTCCTACGGGATTTGGAGCGTTACAAACGTCACGACCAAACAGAAGTGATTGGTTAAATAAAAAAGTACCCGCCTACTGTTGAGCAAATAAATCCTAATGCTGCGAGGTCAGACAGTTTCCACGAAGTGAAACAAAGTGAAACCGGCTGATGAATCAGGCTTGAACACTATGTACTTCTCCTGCTTAAGACTCCAGTTGGTCTCCAGACTTTTACTTCCACCCTTTCTTGGACAAACTGAAAACCCTCCCGGTGTCACAAGTTTCTCTCTCGCTCCAAACTTTCTTTCTGTTGCTCGATTTCCGTTTTCAGCTGCAGATTTCACGACTCGCAGTTTGTGATCTGCAGAATCTGATTTTGTTTTTGTGTTCATTTGTGTTCAGTCGTCTCAGTCTTTGTCTTTATAAGTTATAATTTTGTTTAAATGTTCGATCTTCGTGATACAGACAGGACAGAGGCTCTTTCTGCAGGAGACATGCGCAGTAGATCCAAGTGACGGATACTCACACAAGACTAGAGCGCCCCCTGTCTGTCACCGTGAAAACTTTAATATAATAAATCACTCCGGAAACACCTAAACTATGAAAAAAAGTTAGATTTATAGTCAAAAAAAAAATACGATAAACAGTAAAAAAAATCTTAAATAATCTCAAATATTATTATCTTTTATTGCTTGTGAGTATTTGTTTTTAAAATATCCCCACTAAAGATGATTTAATTTAACTTTTATCGATCAGTTTGAGTATTTTCCTGCAGGTTTTTCCTCTCGTCGTCTCGTCTCTCGTGTCTTTGACGTTCCGAGTCTCCAGTTGCAGTAATCAGCAGTTTCATTGTCCATATAATCCCAATGTTAATCCGGACACACCCGGGATTATCCGAGGAGGAGGAGGGGGAGGAGGAGTCACGTTTGGGAAAAATCTCCCTCTGTCTGTGTGTCGAGTAAATTTGGGCAGAATTTAAAGATGCACTGAGTAACTTTTCCAGTGAGGATCTGTTGTGCTGATGAGATGTTGTTGCTTTGTTGAGAGAATGTTTCACAGGATTAAACTTGGTCCTGGTTTAGTCCTGGTTTAGTCCTGGGTAGTCCTGGTTTAGTCCTGGTTTAGTCCTGGGTCTAGTCCTGGTTTGGTCCTGGTTTAGTCCTGGTTTAGTCCTGGTTTAGTCCTGGTTTAGTCCTGGTTTAGTCCTGGTTCCTGGTTTTAGGTCCTGGTTTAGTCCTGGTTTAGTCCTGGTTTAGTCCTGGTTTAGTCCTGGTTTAGTCTGGTTTTAGTCCTGGTTTAGTCCTCCTGGTTTAGTCCTGGTTTAGTCCTGGTTTAGTCCTGGTTTAGTCCTGGTTTAGTCCTGGTTTAGTCCTGGTTTAGTCCTGGTTTAGTCCTGGTTTAGTCCTGGTTTAGTCCTGGTTTCCTGGTTTAGTCCTGGTTTAGTCCTGGTTTAGTCCTGGTTTAGGTTTAGTCCTCCTGGTTCCTGGTTTCCTGGTTTAGTCCTGGTTTAGTCCTGGTCTCTGGTTTAGTCCTGGTTTTTTTAGTCCTGTAGTCCTCTTAGTTTTAGTCCCTGGGTTCTAGTTTTGTCTAGTCCTGGGTCTAGTTTAGTCCTGGTCTAGTCCTTGGTCTAGTCCTGGGTTTAGTCCTGGGTCTTAGTTGTTGGTCTAGTCCTGGTCTAGTCCTGGTCTAGTCCTGGTTAGTCTGGTTTAGTCCTGGTTTAGTCCTGGGTTTAGTTCTGGTCTAGTCCTGGGTCTAGTCGTGGGTCTAGTCCTGGATCTAGTCCTGGTTAGTCTAGTCCTGGGTCTAGTCCTGGGTTTAGTCCTTGGTTTGTCCTGGGTTTAGTCCTGGGTCTAGTTCTGGATTTAGTCCTGGGTCTAGTTCTGGTTTGGTCTTGGTTTAGTCCTGGGACTAGTTCTTGGTCTAGTTCTGTCTTAGTCCTGCTTTAATCCTAGTTTAGTCCTGGGTCTAGTCCTGGTATGGTCTTGTTTTAGTCCTGATCCTAGTTTTAGTCCTGGTCTAGTCCAGGGTCTAATTCTAAGTCTAGTTCTGGTTTGGTCTTGGTTTAGTCCTGATCCTTGTTTGGTCCTGGTTTGGTTTTGGTTTAGTTCTGGTTTGGTTCTAGTTTAGTCCTCATCTAGTCCTGGGTCTAGTTCTGGTTCCGTCTTGGTTTAGTCCTAATCCTGGTTTGGTCTGGTTTGATTCGTTTAGTCCTGATTTGGTTCTGGCTTAGTCTTAGTCCAATCCTGATTCTGTCTTGGTTTAGTTCTGAACCTGATTTGGTCCTGGTGTCCTGGGTCTAGGTCCTGGTCTTAGTCCTGGTCTAGTCCTGGTCTAGTCCTGGTGTCCTGGTCTAGTCCTGGTCCCTAGTTCTGGGTCTAGTCCTGGCCTAGTTCTGGCCTTGTTCTTGGGTCTAGTCCTGGTCTCTAGTCCTGGTCTAGTCCTTGGTCTGTAGTCCTGGTCTAGTCCTGGTCTAGTCCTGGTTTAGTCCTGGTTTAGTCCTTGGTCTGTAGTCCTGGTCTAGTCCTGGTCTAGTCCTGGTCTAGTCCTGGTCCTGGTCTTAGTCCTGGTCCCTAGTCCTGGTCTAGTCTGGTCTAGTCCTGGTCTAGTCCTGGTTTAGTCCTGGTCCTGGTCTAGTCCTGGTCCCTGGTTAGTCCTGGTTTAGTCTGGTCTTTTTTCTGGTTAAAGCACTTTCTATGTTTTTCTTTTTTTTTTTTGCCAGTTTAGACCCGATCCATTAGTCCAGACCTGGTTCAGTGGACCTAGACCGAGCTGAACCGGACTTACAGGGGTCTTTTTCAGTCCGAGCGCAGCCAGGATCCGGGCCAGGTCTCTCAGGTCTCAAACGGTGGACTTTTTTTCCCCTGCAAAGTGGTTCTCCGAGAGTTAGAAGAGACTGAAGCGTGAACGAGTCGAGTTTCAAACGCACGAGTTGAGAAAACGACGGAAGTGCCAAGATCTTTACCGTCTCGTTTTACCGAGAATTTAAAACTCTGAATTTAAAAACAAAATATTTTTATAATCCAACTCAATCCGTTTTATTTTTGTAGCACATTTTATAAACAAAACAAATCTAAAAGAAAAATAAAATAAAGCTCATTTTAACTCCACTAATCCTCGTAAAAAAAATAAAACTAGTAAAATAAAAAAAAGAGCAAGAACACAAATAAATAATTTTTAAAAAGGTAAAAAAAAAAAATAAAATTAAACAAATAAAAAAAATATATAAATGAATAAATGTATTAATTAATTTAAATAAATAAAGCTGCAGAATAAAAGTGGGTCTGCAAAATGTATCTGAATTTTTAGCTTTCTTCCGTGTTTTAACGTTGTTCCGGCAGAAGAGTTTTTAATATCCATGCATGTTTGAGTAATCTAGTGATCTCTCCTGTTCCCTATTCAAACCCGCCTTATGCGTCGGTACGAAGCTCCGCCCACAAGCCCACATCGCCCACGGGACAATTCTCCATAAATATAGAAAAGCCTGATGCAAAACTGGACTCTACATGCACGCTGATTGTGTTGTGATCTGAAGGGGGAGCGGCTCAGCATGGAGAGCAGTGGAATATTATAGCCAAAGGAGACGAGCAGGACAAGGCTTTTCTCTCTAGGTTTAGTCCTGGGTCTGGTTCTGGGTCTAGTTCTGGGTCTACTCTTAGGTTTAGTTCTGGGTCTAGTTCTGGTTTAGTCCTGGATTTAGTCCTGGGTCTAGTTCTGGTTTGGTCTTGGTTTAGTCCTGGGTCTAGTTCTGGGTCTACTCTTAGGTTTAGTCCTGGGTCTAGTTCTGGTTTAGTCCTGGATTTAGTCCTGGGTCTAGTTCTGGTTTGGTCTTGGTTTAGTCCTGGGTCTAGTTCTGGTTTGGTCTTGGTTTAGTCCTGGGTCTAGTTCTGGGTCTAGTCTTGGGTTTAGTCCTGGGTCTAGTTCTGGGTTTACTCTTAGGTTTAGTTCTGGGTCTAGTTCTGGTTTGGTCTGGGTTTAGTCCTGGGTCTAGTTCTGGTTTGGTCTTGGTTTAGTCCTGGGTCTAGTTCTGGTTTGGTCTTGGTTTAGTCCTGGGTCTAGTTCTGGGTCTAGTCTTGGGTTTAGTTCTGGATCTAGTTCTGGGTTAGTCTTAGGTTTAGTTCTGGGTCTAGTTCTGGTTTAGTCCTGGATTTAGTCCTGGATCTAGTTCTGGGTCTAGTCTTAGGTTTAGTTCTGGGTCTAGTTCTGGTTTAGTCCTGGATTTAGTCCTGGGTCTAGTTCTGGTTTGGTCTTGGTTTAGTCCTGGGTCTAGTTCTGGGTCTAGTCTTGGGTTTAGTCTGGGTCTAGTTCTGGGTCTACTCTTAGGTTTAGTTCTGGGTCTAGTTCTGGTTTAGTCCTGGAATTAGTCCTGGGTCTAGTTCTAGTTTGGTCTTGTTTTAGTCCTCATTCTAGTTTAGTCCTGGGTCTAGTCCTGGGTCTAGTCTAGTGTTGTGATCTGAAGGGGGAGCGGCTTAGCACGGAGAGCAGTTAATAGAAGTATGGAAGTAAAAAAGCTCTTCTTTAAAACACAATTGGAAAGTTTGTCTTAAAACTATTAACAAATTAAAAACATTTAAATGACACGGTGCTGTTTTAAAGCAACACCGTGGAACTTTCTGGAGGTGGAACATTACACGCGTGACGATAGATACGTTTAATGCCGTACTGTGGAATATTATAGCCAAAGGAACAACATTTCTCACCCCTCCACGCCAAGTAAGAGTCAGGTTTGTGGAGAGGCAAGCCAACTCAGAGTAATAAACACAACCAAACGTTTAAAAAAAAAAAAAATTGGTTATATTTTAGTTAAAATTTTGGCAAAAAAGTGACACGGTGGGGCTTTAGTTAGTGTTAATTGCAAAACTTATTTCAATTATGAATAATAAAATAAACCAAATAATAAATACAATACAACAATAAAGGTCAATCAATCAATCTGTCTGTCTTTTCTTTTTATAGGCAAGGCAAGTTTATTTGTACAGCACAATTCGTACACAAAGTAATTCAAAGTGCTTTACAGAATAAGAAATACATTAAAATCATAATAAAAACAAATCAAAACATAAATAAACATGAAGATTAAAATTAAAAAAGAGAGACATAAATTGGAGAGAAGAGTGCGGAATGAAAACCTTTCAGTTATTTGCACAGTTAAACAGAAATGTTTTGAGTCTGGATTTAAACAGCGTCACAGAAGAGTCTGTCTCACATGTTCAGACTGTTCCAGGTTTTAGCTGCATGAACCTGAAACTCTGACTCCCCTTGTTTAGTCGTGACTCTGGCACCAGCAGGAGTTGGTCCCTGAGCTCCTCAGAGTGTGAGATGTTCATATGACACTAACATGTCACAGATGGACTTTGGTGCTCGGCCATGGAGACACTTGTACAAACAGAGACTGCTTTAAAGTCTCTGAGCCACAGGAGCCAGAGCAGAGACCTGAGACCAGGACTTATGTGCTCGTACTTCCTAGTTCGAGTCAGGACCCGAGCTGCAGCGTTCTGGATGTTCTGGATGTTCTGGATGTTCTGGATGTTGTGGATGTTCTGGATGTTGTGGATGTTGATGTTCTGGATGTTCTGGATGTTCTGGATGTTGTGGATGTTGTGGATGTTCTGGATGTTGTGGATGTTCTGGATGTTGTGGATGTTGTGGATGTTCTGGATGTTGTGGATGTTGTGGATGTTCTGGATGTTCTGGATGTTCTGGATGTGTGGATGTTCTGGATGTTGATGTTCTGGATGTTGTGGATGTTGTGGATGTTGGATGTTGTGGATGTTGTGGATGTTCTGGATGTTGTGGATGTTGTGGATGTTCTGGATGTTCTGGATGTTCTGGATGTTGATGTTCTGGATGTTGTGGATGTTGTGGATGTTGTGGATGTTGTGGATGTTCTGGATGTTCTGGATGTCTGGATGTTGGATGTTCTGGATGTTGTTTGGATGTTGTGGATGTTGTGGATGTTCTGGATGTTCTGGATGTTCTGGATGTTCTGGATGTTGTTGTTCTGGATGTTCTGGATGTTCTGGATGTTCTGGATGTTCTGGATGTCTGGATGACAGTTCTCCAACAGTCGTTTGGAGAGACCAGTGAGCAGAACATTACAGTATCTAACCTACTGGAGACAAACGCATGGATAAGTTTCTCCAAGTCTGATTTAGACAGTAAACCTTTGATTTTTGCTCTGTTTTTTAGATGGTAAAAGGCTGCAGATGTTATTGATTTGATGTGGCTGTTAAAGTTCAAGTCTGAGTCCATTATTACCCCTGAGATTTCTTGCCTGATTTGAAGGTTTTAGAGAGAGAGACTGGAGGTGATGCTGACACTGTCCCTTTGTTTCTGTGGACCAAACACTATGACTTCAGTCTTGTCAGAGTTTAGCTGGAGAACGTTGTTTTGCCTCCACACACTGATCTGTTGGATGCAGTGACAAAGTGACTCCACTGGTCCATAGTCTCCTGCTGCCAGAGAGACGTATATATATACGTATATATTTATAAACTGTACTTGTGTCTTCAATAATCTCCTACTTTTGTTCTAATCCTGTGAATATTTCCGGTTGATGTGTTTTTGTGTTTTTGTGCTGAGTCGTCTCTTGTTTTGTCTCTTGGTCTGATTGGTGTTTTGGGATTTTCCTTCGTCAATAATAAAGTCACTGTAACGAACATCGATCAGGTCGATCTGGTTCAGCCGCGTCAGCGATTCACAACGACAACTGTCTGCAGAGGATAAAAGAGGATTTAGTCTTTTAAACAGATTCATTAAAAAAAAAAAAAAAAGAAAAAAAACAAGATTCACAAATTACTTTTTATTTTGATATAGAAGCTGATTTTTCTAACTCAACACGTCAGAGTCACGCGGAGAAAATGGGACGCTCAAAGTGGGACTTTCAAGCCAGGGGGACGTTCGAGCCGAGATTTTGTGAAAGAAGAGCGGTTAGGAGCAACAGAGGACAGTTTTTCAGTTTGTCTCTCACCTTTTTGTTGAAACTCAAACTCTTAAATAGAAACATGAACGCTGAAAATGTCATGGACACGGCGGTATTTTCCTGTTTTCACATTTTGGGCTATATCCCTTTTTTATTTTTTTATATTTTTTTTCGCCAGTAATTCCACTCATTCCCAGAAACTAAACCAGGTTTAAACTAGATCTAAACCAGGTCTGAACCAGGACTAAAACCAGGACTAAAACCAGGACTAAAACCAGGACTGAAAACCAGGACTAAACCAGGACTAAACCAGGACTAAAACAGGACTAAATCAGGAATAAAACAGGACTAAAACCAGGTCTAAACCAGATCTAAACCAGGTCTAAACCAGATCTAAACCAGGTCTAAACCAGGTCTAAACCAAGTCTAAAACCAGGATTAAAACCAGGTCTAAACCAGGTCTAAACCAAGTCTAAAACCAGGATTAAAACCAGGCCTAAACCAGGTCTAAAACCAAGACTAAATCAGGACTAAACAGGACTAAAAGCAGGTCTAAACTAGATCTAAACCAGGTCTAAACCAGGACTAAAACCAGTTGTAAACCAGGTCTAAAACCAGGACTAAACCAGGAATAAACCAGGACTAAATCAGGACTAAAACAGGACTAAAAGCAGGTCTAAACTAGATCTAAACCAGGTCTAAACCAGGTCTAAAACTAGAAAACCAGGAATAAACCAGGACTAAACCAGGAATAAACCAGGACTAAATCAGGACTAAAACAGGACTAAAAGCAGGTCTAAACTAGATCTAAACCAGGTCTAAAACCGGTCTAAAACTAGGACTAAAACAGGATTTAGCAGGACTAAATCATTCTGTGTGGACGTGTCTCTTCTTCTATCAATAATATTTTTAATCTGGTTCAGTAAAATCTGGGCTTTTTATTTTCTTTTATCAGACAAAACTTCTTATGTTACGATTTCCTGGTCTTTGTTTCTCTACAGCAAATCAAGTAATCCAAAGTATTCAGATTACATTACTCTCATTAAGTAATCTGTAGGGGAGTACATTTTAAAAGTGACCTTCCCAACACTGTAGACACACACGTAGAACACCCCCGGCCTGATGCAAGCGCTCGGTATCAGCAGAACAAATACAGTGTGTGTTTTGTGTCATGGAACGGGGATAAAGTCGGTCATTTCGTAAAAAAAAAAAGGATCAGTGAATTTGCCCGGCGAAACTTTACCAACAGTGTCATAATGGAAAAGTATTGGACGAGAACTAAACCAGGATTAGACCAGGACCAGCCCAGGATCAAACCGACTTAAAGGGGATGTATTATGTCAAATTTACCATGTTGTGACACTGTTCCCTCATTGTCCGCGGACTTACAGACGTATTTTGATTCATTCATGCGAGTTTGAGTAATGTTGTGGACTCCTGTGTCGTATTTGAGACGCGACTGCTCGGGAAATCGCTGTTTTCACCTACCACCTATCTCTGTTGGGCAAGCGACTTTAAAACTGTAATGCGTTATTTATTTATTTATGACATGTTTCTGTCATTTCAAAGTCGTTCGTTACATTTCAGTATTACTGTGTTTAAAATGTAAAATATTACACGACTATTACAGAACTTTAAGTTACTACAAAATAACTACGGAAGATGCTGAACTTTTGCGCCGTATATGGACTAAACTAGGACTACACCAGGATTAAACCAGGACTGAACCAGGACTAAACCAGGACTAAACCAGAGCTGAACCAGGACTAAACCAGGACTACACCAGGACTGAACCAGGACTGAACCAGGACTAAACCAGGACCAAACCAGAGCTGAACCAGGACTAAACTAGGACTACACCAGGATTGAACCAGGACTGAACCAGGACTAAACCAGGACTGAACCAGGACTGAACCAGAGACTAAACCAGGACTAAACGAGAGCTGAACCAGGACTAAACCAGGACTAAACCAGGACTAAAACAGGACTGAACCAGGACTGAACCAGAGACTAAACCAGGACTGAACCAGGACTGAACCAGGACTAAACCAGGACTGAACCAGGACTAAAACAGGACTGAACCAGGACTGAACCAGGACTAAACCAGGACTAAACCAGGACTACACCAGGACTGAACCAGGACTAAACCAGGACTACACCAGGACTGAACCAGGACTAAACCAGGACTAAACCAGGACTACACCAGGATTGAACCAGGACTAAACCAGGACTAAACTAGGACTACACCAGGATTGAACCAGGACTAAAGCAGAGCTGAACCAGAACTGACCCAGGACTAAACCAGAACTAAACCAGGACCAAACTAGCACTAATCTTGGACTAGAACTTGGAATCTAGGAGCGCCCGTGAGAGAACCCCGAGTCTGTGGAGCAGGGCGTCTGCAAAGCGCGATCTGGCGTCAGCTGCGGTTCACCACATGGAGCGTGGAGTTCTGCATCGGTCCTTTCGCTCGTGGTCACCTGATGCTCTACACGGACGTGTCTTTGGTGTTTCACTGGTGATTTTAGCGAATTTATATGACGAAAACCCCACCACTTCAATCCAGGTTAAAAAAGCATTGTGACGTGCGTTACTCACATTTGTACCAAGTAAAATATTACCACTTTTTTTCCTGTAATGCTGAACATTAGTGCTTTACAGCAAAAAGCAACACATTACAGTAGTACGTTACTTTTATAACACGTTACTCCCAACACTGTGACCTGTACTCACTCCAGACTGTGGATCACGCACGTTCAGCTTCAAAAACATAAACATTTTCAGCAATAAAAACTGAGAGTAGTAAAAAGTAATTGAAAAATCTGCAGTTTGTTATGAAAAGTCAGTGGAACTTTTTCTTTTCTGAAGCCATTTTAGATCAATAGTTCGATCCCCAGGTCGCCCGGGCCTTTCTGTGTGGAGTTTGCATGTTTCTCCTCGTGTCTGGATGGGTTTCCTCCGGGCGCTGCGGTTTCCCACATCAACACAAAACATGCTACACAGGCGGAAATTAGCACTGGTGCTAGTGGCATTAACTGTGTCCTTAGGCAAGACACTTCACCCGTATTGAATAGTATAAAAGTGGTGTGTGTGAGTGATGGTGGTGGCCGGAGGGACCGATGGCGCAGATTGGCATAGAATAATGCTCTGTAAAGCGTCATTGTGACAAAATGTCTGTGAAAAGCGCTGTATAAATAAAGACTGACTGACTTACTTGTTTAAATTTTAGATTTTTAGTAACGGCGCGATCGACTGACATGATACAGACAGAACAGAGGCTCTTTCTGCAGGAGACATGCGCAGTAGAGCCAAGTGACAGTGGTGCAGGAGGAACAGGAGCAGCAGATACTCACACACAAGACTAGAGCGCCCCCTGTCTGTCAGTGTCAACATTTTAATATACAAGTCGCAAAAGAAACACCCAAACCAAATCCGGTATTCGTGAAGTAAATAAACTCTATTTTTTGATCTTGTGGCAATTTTGTGTCTCTAGATCTCGCCCCGTCCCTATAAATAAGAAATAAACGATAAAACGACAACTCCACGGTCGTCTTCAGGCTCGTGTGCACCTTTAACTCATCTTAAAAAACAACAGCGTTTTGAGATTAAGAAAGTCACATCCATTATTTAGCAAGGAGCGAGCGCGGAGCCACAGAGCTGAGCCGCGCCCCAGCAGAAGATTTGTATTGTAAACAAAAGGGGATTGAGACTGTCTGGTCGGAGGCTGCGGAGACGTTTTTAAAGCCTGAAGTATTGGCAATGAGCGGCGTTAATGTCATTACATAATTCAGTTTTAGCACGTTTAAGTGTCAAACGTTAAAGCGGAGACATGCCCAAAGCCAAAGCAGCTATTTATTATAATGGGGAAATTATAACGGCAAAGAAAACGCTGCTGCTGCTGCGACGCAAAATCAGCTAAAAATAAAGAGGCACTGCGGGATTTTACTAATACAGCTTGAATATTTGGTCCAAAAGAACAATTACAAATGTTTATTTACGATCAGTTTCTGTATTAAATGTTCTATATGACACAAAATTGACTCTTGTGAGCTTTAATTAATGTTTTAATATTGTTTTCTCCTCAAAAACACAAATATACAATATATTTAAGTAGAATATGGTCATTTTTTTATTTAAACAATTGCAAGTTTTTACAAATTTCAATAAAATCTGTTGTTCTATATTTCGGAAATTGATTCTTGTGACGTTTAAGTCGTGTTATAATGTCGTTTACTCGTCAAAATCAGAGCTGGTGTTGTGTTTTGTTTCATTCTCACATGTTTGAGTGACTCTTTATTATTCGTCTGTTTATGTCTTCAAAGATCAAAATGCTTGGTTCCACCTTGTGATGTCATGAAGTGGTAGTTTTCAAGTGAACAGCTCTTTTTGCCTTTAGTTTTGTTCTTGTTTAGACCAGTTTTAGTCCTGGTTTAGTCCTGATTTGTAACTGTTTTAGTTTTGGTTTATTCCTGGTTTAGTCCTGTTTTAGTCCTGGTTTAGTCCTATTTTAGTCCTGTTTTAGTCCTCCTGTTTTAGTCCTGGTTTAGTCCTTGTTTAGTCCTGTTTTAGTCCTAGTTTAGTCCTGTTTCAGTCCTAGTTTATTTGTGGTTTTCTCCTGTTTTCGTCCTCGTTTAGCCCTGTTTCAGACCTGTTTTAGTCCTGTTTTAGTCCTTGTTTAGTCCTGTTTTAATCCTAGTTTAGCCCTGTTTTAGTCCTTGTTTAGCCCTGTTTTAGTCCTCGTTTAGCCCTGTTTCAGACCTGTTTTAGTACCTGGTTTAGTCCTGTTTTAGTCCTTGTTTAGTCCTGTTTTAATCCTAGTTTAGTCCTGTTTTAGTCCTTGTTTAGTCCTGTTTTAGTCCTAGTTTAGTCCTGTTTTAGTCCTGGTTCTGTCCTGTTTTAGTACTTGTTTAGTCCTGTTTTAGTCCTTGTTTAGTCCTGTTTTAGTCCTTGTTTAGTCCTGTTTTAGTCCTAGTTTAGTCCTGTTTTAGTCCTGGTTCAGTCCTGGTTTAGTCCTGGTTTAGTCCTTGTTTAGTCCTGTTTTAGTCCTGTTTAGTCCTGTTTTAGTCCTTGTTTAGTCCTGTTTTAGTCCTTGTTTAGTCCTGTTTTAGTCCTGTTTTAGTCCTGTTTAGTCCTAGTTTAGTCCTGTTTTAGTCCTGGTTCAGTCCTGGTTTAGTCCTGGTTTAGTACTTGTTTAGTCCTGTTTTAGTCCTGGTTTAGTCCTGTTTTATTCCTTGTTTAGTCCTGTTTTAGTCCTTGTTTAGTCCTGTTTAGTAGTCCTTGTTTAGTCCTTGTTTAGTCCTGTTTTAGTCCTGGTTTAGTACTTGTTTAGTCCTTTTTTAGTCCTGTGTTAGTCCTTGTTTAGTCCTTGTTTAGTCCTGTTTTAATCCTCATTTAGTCCTGTTTTAGTTCCTGTTTAGTCCTAGTTTAGTCCTGGTTTAGTCCCGATTTTGTCCTGATTTAGACTTGTTTTAGTCCTTGTTTAGTCCTGATTTAGTCCTGGTTTAGTCATGGTTCTGTCCTCTTTAAGTCTTTGTCTAGTCCTGGTTTAGACCTGGTTTACTCCCATGTTAGTCCTGTTTTAGTCCTTGTTTAGTCCTTGTTTAGTCCTGTTTTAGTCCAACAGCCTAAATCCACATGTGTCCTGTGCGTTTGACCCGTTCCTTTAGTCCTTTAGTCTTTTAGTCCTTTTAGTGTCTCTGGGTTAAACGCTCTGACACGGGCAGAACATGCAAACTCCACACACAAACACCCCGTCGAGGAATGTTCACCGCTCTGCCGTCACGTCTCCCGCCTCCAGACTCCAGCGCCCAGACTTTGGGCCGTAAATGTCGTCTCTTTTTCAGCGCGGACAGTTTTCGCCGCCCTCCAAAACCGCAAACCGCCACATAAATTTTGAGCTAATTGTTTTTAGCATTAGCATTCTGTCGGCGTCGCGCGATCGTTTTAAAGAGACCGGGACTGAAATTTGGAGGTCAAAATAAGTCCGCTGTGTTCTGTCTGCGTCTCATTATAGAAGCGTTTTACTGTCACAGAATCAGGAAGTGAGCGGTTTGCATGCTAGTTGGCAGAGGTGGAAGTGTCAGGTAGAGCTGCGCGATTATGGAAAAAATCATGATCACGATTATTTATTCATTTATTTTTATTTATTTATTTGGTTTGGTCAGTATTGAAATCATGATTGTTATTGATAATTTACGCAAAACTTTCCAAAAAAAAAAAAAAAACAAGGCTATAAATATGAACCTTAGAGCAGTTTTGCGATTTATAAAACAAAAAATGAATAAAATAAACTTTGAACATGAAGTAAAACATAGAAAAACGTAAATGTCTCCAAAATAAACGATATATCCAGCTGTTCTACAATCTCTACATTTAAAAACATAAAATAGACGTATTTATATAAAAAATATCACAAAATAAACTTTGTTAAGCTTTAAATTGTTTCAACTCGATTATATGAGTTTGGAGATCGTCGTTTGACACACAGATCGTGATCAAGATTCAGTTAATTGCACAGTCTTAGCCTCGAGTCTTTGACCTCAAGTCCAAGTCGAGTCTCGAGTCTCTGGCCCATAAGTCCAAGTCGAGTCTGGAGTCTCTGGCCCATAAGTCTAAGTCAAGTCCAAGTCGAGTCTCGAGTCTCTGGCCCATAAGTCTAAGTCAAGTCCAAGTCGAGTCTCGAGTCACTGGGCCATAAGTCCAAGTCGAGTCTCAAGTCACTCTGGCCATAAGTCCAAGTCAAGTCCAAGTCGAGTCTCAAGTCACTGGGCCATAAGTCAAGTCAAGTCCAAGTCGAGTCTCAAGTCACTGGCCCATAAGTCCAAAGTCGAGTCTCAAGTCACTGGCCCATAAGTCCAAGTCAAGTCCAAGTCGAGTCTCGAGTCACTGGGCCATAAGTCCAAGTCAAGTCCAAGTCGAGTCTCGAGTCACTGGGCCATAAGTCCAAGTCAAGTCCAAGTCGAGTCTCGAGTCACTGGGCCATAAGTCCAAGTCAAGTCCAAGTCGAGTCTCGAGTCTCTGGCCCATAAGTCTAAGTCAAGTCCAAGTCGAGTCTCGAGTCACTGGGCCATAAGTCCAAGTCAAGTCCAAGTCGAGTCTCGAGTCTCTGGCCCATAAGTCTAAGTCAAGTCCAAGTCAAGTCTCGAGTCTCTGGCCCATAAGTCTAAGTCAAGTCCAAGTCGAGTCTCGAGTCACTGGGCCATAAGTCTCAGTCAAGTCCAAGTCATCTGCTTTGAGCTTCAAGTCATTTCAAGTCTTTAAACCAAAATAACAAACATTGCAATTTACATGAATTTTTAACTAAATTGTACTTAAAAAGTCTTGGTATATTTATATAAAAGTTGTAGAAATGCAATTTTTTTTACTTTTTAAATGCCTTGACGAGATGTTAGTGTGAATCATTACAGTCAGAATAAAAACAAAATCAGATTTAAAAGTGCTAAATAACAGTGATTTTGTCGTGTTTCTGCACTGAAATAGAAGGATCATGTTCTGTGTAGTACCTCTGTTTTACTCTATTGTACTTTATATTACTGTAGTACTTTTGAGAATACCATACACAGTACTGCAGTTCCATCCAAAGTACCAAACAGAAGTTGGAAGGACATGTTAACGCATTTGTCAACTGGAAAGAGAAAAGTATTTTCCGAAAGCATCAAATCTTCTCAAGTCCGAGTCAAGATCCAAGTCATTGAGCTTCAAGTCCAAGTCAAGTCCCAAGTCTTTGTCCATTTTATCAAGTGTCAAGTCCTAAAAATCGTGACTCAAGTCTGACTCGAGTCCAAATCACGACTCCTGAGCCCCACCTTGGCTGATCGGCCTCTGAAAGTTGTGAAAAGTGCAAAAGAAGAAATTTGGAGCACTGCAAACTAGTTCTTTTTTTTTTTTTTTTTTCATTTTTAAGACAGTAAAAATCTGGTTTTCGTGGGCGACAAACTGAGCATAAAAGCCAGAGCAGAGTGAACAGAAGCGCGGTGTTTCAGTTTCGCTCTCTTGGCCCGACTCGGCTGCATTAGTGTTTTGTTGTCGGCGGCGTCTCTAAGCTGTGGGGAGCAAACAGCGCACAGACAGTTTTAAACGCGGCTGTAAAAACGGTGATGAATGCCTCGTTTGTAATGGTCCAAGTGTCCGATGGATGTTAACGGGCTTAAGATAAAAGCAGACCGACGGGACCAGGAGAAGAAGGCCAGGAAAAAAGAAAGTTTTATCTGGAATATACAGTATTTAAAGTTCTTATGACAGTTTGGACTCGTCATTTTAATCAAACACTGTTAAGATTATTGATGTTATATTTAAGATTTCACTAACATTTAACATTTCTTCTCCAGTTTGGCTCAAATTTTATGCTGGATTCTATTGTACGTCGTTAGTCGATAAATCCGAGTCCATTTTCTTGACATCCGTTGTAAATGCAAAGTTTAATGTTGAAAGTGAAGTTGTAGTAAAAACAAAAGAAGAGAGAAGAACAGACTGTTAACGTCACATGTGAACAGTTCTTCAGATAAAATATAACATAAACAACAGAACAAGTTAAACAAACTCTCCATCTCACTCCAAATCACTAAATCCATTCAATTCTTCATCCTCGGTGTCACTTCTGAGCAACTCCACGACCTCCGGAGGTAAACAGAGCGACACAAACTCTTCTGTGTCGCTGTCGTCAGACTCAGCATCAGCTCCAGTTAGAATTATTCAGGTCTTTCTGAATCCCGACAGTTTCGGTGTCACTGAAGGACCTCGGTTTAGACCTGGTTTAGACCTGGTTTAGATCTTCGGTTAGACCTGGTTTAGATCTGTCTTTGACTTGGTTTAATCCAGGTCCTGATTCTGATTATGGTTAGACCAGTTTAGACCTGTTAGATCTAGACTTGGTTTAGGTCAGCTTCCAGTTCAGACCTGTTTAGACCTTTTAGACCTTGTTCAGACCTGGTTTAGACCTTGGTTAGACCTGGTTTAGACCTGGTTTAGACCTGGTTTAGACCTTGGTTTAGACCTTGTTTAGACCTGGTTTAGACCTGGTTTAGACCTTGTTTAGACCTTGTTTAGACCTTGGTTAGACCTTGTTTAGACCTGGTTTAGACCTTGGTTTAGACCTGGTTTAGACCTTGGTTTAGACCTGGTTTAGACCTGGTTTAGACCTTGTTTAGACCTTGTTTAGACCTTGGTTAGACCTTGTTTAGACCTGGTTTAGACCTTGTTTAGACCTGGTTTAGACCTTGTTTAGACCTGGTTTAGACCTGGTTTAGACCTGGTTTAGACCTTGGTTAGACCTTGTTTAGACCTGGTTTAGACCTGGTTTAGACCTGGTTTAGACCTTTTAGGTTTAGACCTGGTTTAGACCTTTTTACCTGGTTTAGAACCTGGTTTAGACCGGTTTAGACCTTGGTTAGACCTGGTTTAGACCTTGGTTAGACCTTGTTTATTCCTGGTTTAGACCTGGTTTAGACCTGGTTTAGACCTGGTTTAGACCTGGTTTAGACCTGGTTTAGACCTGGTTTAGACCTTGGTTTAAACCTTGGTTAGACCTTGTTTAGACCTTCTTTAGTCCTGGTTTAGACCTTGTTTAGACCTGGTTTAGACCTTGGTTTAGACCTTGGTTAGACCTTGTTTATTCCTGGTTTAGACCTGGTTTATTCCTGGTTTTTAGACCTGGTTTAGATCTGGTTTAGACCTGGTTTAGACCTTGGTTCAGACCTTGTTTAGAGGTGCTAGTGCTAGTGCTAGACCTGGTTATATTTACAGAATTATTCGGGTCTTTCTGAATCCCGACAGGATGGTTTCGGTGTCGCTGAAGTCCAGACTTTGTCCATCCATCCAGTGACTTCAGGAAAGTTTCATGGTGCTTCCTCCCGGTTAATGTTGTGTTCTCCATCCTCGCTTTCCTCCAGTCCCTCACAAGTTTCTCGCTCGCTCCAAACTTTCTTTCTGCTGCTCGATTACCGTTTTTAGCTGAATATTTCACTATTTGTGGCAAGACAGCGGCTTTTTCTACAGGAGACATGCGCAGTAGAGTGCGAAGTGACAGTGGTACGGGCGTAATAATCGTACTAGATACTGACACACAAGACTAGAGCGCCCTCTTGTGGCTGTCAGTGTGAACATTTTAATATATAAGTCGCACCGGAAACACCCAAACCATGAAAAAAAAAAAGTGCAATTTATAGTCCAAAAAATACTGTACTTTAAAAATCCTCTTCAATGTCTCTATCTCTCTGGAGACTAGCAGAAAAGTTCCGTAGTGCATCTTTACTAGTGTACGGGGCAGAGAACAGTGCTGCCAATCATTTTTTTTGTTTTGTTTTGTTTTTTTGTAGTTTTTTTTTTTAGTGGCAGCTTTATTTTTCACTTGAAGTTTCAAAGATGACCCAGAATGCTTTATGTCCGCTGACTTCTTGTCTCCATGGAGATGTTATCGCTTTACCTGGAATGTTCCACAGTGTCACATTAAACATACCCACTATTTATTAAATTATAAGTCTTTTACGGCTAAAGAAATACCTGGAAAAACATCAACTTTTTTACCGTGAGCTGCGTCGCCTCGCCTCAGATCCGACCTGTAACTTGGACCTGCTGGTTTAAAGGTTGTATGGAGGATTTTTTTTTTAGTTTCAAACTGTCAGTGAAAGATTAAAATACCATTACAGAGACGCAGCAGCTTTGTAATTATGATGACCAAAAAAAAAAAAGAACGAAAATCTATCAACTGTGGACGTGTTGAGGCCAGATAAACATCAGCCAATAGAAAACGAGGCTCCCTCATTTTCTATTGGCTGTTGGGTTGTCAATCAAACTCCCTAGTGTAACTGACTCGTCGGAGCGCGGGGATTACGTGGTTTGCGCGGCGGTTCTTAGAGGCTTTTTCGAACTGTCGCTTCCTCGCATTTCGCACAAAGTTTGTCGCGACGGCGGACGAGAATCCACGACCGGTTCGCCGCAAAAGAAAGTCGGTTTTTGAGGTCGCTGAAAGAAGAAGAGAAGAGGAAAAGGAGCAAAGCCAAACTGAGGTGATTCTTGGAGATCTCGTCCAGCGATGGCGCGACCGAAGCAGACGAAGGGTCTAAAAACTGACGCGTCGGTCGCTGAATTACTTCTAGACAGGAAACTTCAACAGTGATTCTGAACGCGCACAAGGACTGTCGCTGTATTTCTCTTCCCTTAAAAAAAATCCTCTATACAACCTTTAACTTTCTCGTTTCCATGGAGACAGATAAAATTAATGAAATCCTCTACAACTTTAAACCGATTCTTTACATATTAACTCCACATTTTTAAATTATTCTCACCTCCTACACAGTTTTTCCTATAGAGATAACACCTGCCCACACGTCTCCGAGAACGACTGAACCGCACCAACCCGTGTGTTTCCGACTTTCTCTGAGTACGCTTCATTATTTCTCACTATTAACACTACGTTTTTATTTCATTATCAGCATAGTTTGTTGTATTTCGTTGCAAAAATCGATAGAATTTGTACTACGCGTCGTCCAGTTTGGATATTTGTTTGAGTTTCAGTCGTTTCTGTCGTAAGAAATGCGGATTTTTACTGTTCTTAAAAACGTGAGAAAGTAGAACGAGTGGGGTTTTGCAGTGGTAGTAGAGTTAGGAACAAGTAGCATGCTAATGTGCACTTCCTGAGCAAACAGTACAACATTTTATAATCACATACAGACAGAACACAGTGGATTTGTTTGGATTTGGACTGGAGTGAGAGACGTTTTGGTCAATTACATCGAGAAAAATCAGGTTGGTTTAGTCCTGGTTTAGTCCTGTTTTTTTTTTTTTTTTTATACAAAAATGACAAAAAGACATAATTTTTATCTCAAATTTATAGCAGTGTATTACCACCCGGTCTTATACTTGTTCTTATTTAGATCAAGATCATTCTATTCAAGAAAGGTCAATTTTGTTCTATTTATCTGATTTTTGTGTGGTTCTGCTTTAGCTCTGTTTTAGTCTAAACTTAGTCCTGGTTTAGTTCTGGTTTAGTCTTGGTTCTGTTCTATTTTAGTCCTGTTTAGTCCTCTGGTTTAAATCCTGTTTTAGACCTCTTTTAGTCTCGTTTTAGTCCTGGTTTAGTTTCGATTTAGTCCTGGTTTTGTCCTGTTTTAGTCTCTTTTTTGTCCTTGTTTAGTTTTGGATTAGACCCAGTTTAGTCCTGTTTTAGACCCGTTTTAGTCCTGTTTTAGTCCTGGTTTAGTCCTGTTTTAGTCCTGATTTAGTCCTGGTTTAGTCCTGGTTTAGTCCTGGTTCTGTCCTGTTTTAGTCCCTGGTTTAGACCCAGTTTAGTCCTGTTTTAGACCCATTTTAGTCCTGGTTTAGTCCTGTTTTAGTCCTGATTTAGTCCTGATTTAGTCCTGGTTTAGTCCTGGTTTAGTCGTGGTTCTGTCCTGTTTTAGTCCCTGGTTTAGACCCAGTTTAGTCCTGCTTTAGATATGTTTTAGATCTGATTTAGTCCTGGTTTTGTCCTGTTTTAGTCCTGTTTTAGTCCTGGTTTAGTCCTGGTTTAGACCTGATTTAGTCCTGGTTTAGATCTGTTTTAGACCTGTCCTGGTTGAGTCCTAGTTTAGACCTGATTTAGTCTCATGTTAGTCCTGATTTTGTCCTGGTTCTGTCTTGTTTTAGTCTTTTTTTAGCCCTTGTTTAGTCCTGGTTTAACCTTTGTTTAGTCCTGTTTTAGTCTTGGTTTAGTCCTGGCTTAGTCCTGTTTTTGACCAGTTTTAGTCCTTGCTTAGTCCTGGTTTAGTCCTGGTTTTGTCCTCCTTGTTTAGTCCTTATTCCTGTTTTAGTTTTGGCTTTGTCCTGGTTTAGTTCTTGTTTAGTCCTGGTTTAATCCTGTTTTACTTTTGGTTCAGACTCTTTAAACACGTTCGTGACACTAACCGAATCCTAAAAACAATCCTCAAACTCAGGTTGTTTAAATTAAATATGTTCTTCTTCTTTTCGTTTGTGTTCCAGGGTCGCTGCACGAGAGAAAACTGCAAGTACCTCCATCCTCCGGCTCACCTCAAAACTCAGCTGGAGATAAACGGACGAAACAACCTGATCCAGCAGAAGACCGCCGCCGCCATGTTGGCCCAGCAGATGCAGTTCATGATCCCGGGAACCACCATGCAGCCCGTGGTGAGACGCAGAGCAAAGCATTCTGGGAAAAACACAAACGCACACACAAAAACACACAGATATCAGAATAGAAATTAAAGGTTGTATAGAGGATTTTCCAAGGAACGAGAAATCCAGCGACTGTTTGTCCTTTTTCAAATGTTGCGCATGCGTGAAACCACCTCCCCCTCCCCTACAGCTCCTACGTAGAAACACCTCCTCCCTCCTCCTCCTTACGCCACAAACAGGTTTGTTTACAGCCGCTGCACATGACTTGTAAACAACTAACTACAGTGTTGGTTAGACAAGACGGAGAAGTGAGGAGCGGGGGGAGCGGGTGTGCGGACATTTCGTTCGCGGACGAGAAGTGAGGAGCAGGGAGAGGAAAGGGAGAGGCAGGAAAGGGGAGAGAGGTTGCGCGGAGATTCCGTGCGAATGAACTAGCTACAACACGCAGCAGCAAGCGGACTCTTTCTTTGCCTTGAAAATTACGTTTTCAGACATAGGATATCGCTTTCGTGTCCTGAAAAACGTTTGTGTAACTCTTGGAAATAAAGTACGTTTTCATAATAAGCAGAAGTTTCCTGTCCAGGAGTAATTTGTGGACCAGTGCTTCAGTCTTTAGACCCTGCGTCTGCTTCAGTCGCGCCATCGCTGGAATGAATCTTCAAGAATCACCTTAGTTTGGCTTCGCTGCTTTTCCCCTTGTCTTCTTCTTTCAGCGACCTCAAAAACTGACTTTCTTTTGCGGCGAACTGCTCCTGGATTCTTGTCGCCATCGCAACAAACTTTGTGCGAACTGCGAGGAAGATATAGGTCAAAAAAAGCCGCTAAGAACTGTTGCGTTGGTGGAGTAAACAGCGTCTGTGCGTCTTGCGTCTGTGGACTGCGTGACAGTCGTACGTAAACCACGTACCGGCGGCGCAGGCAAGTCAGTTACACTAGAAACGTAGGGAGTTTGATTGACAGCCTGTCAGCTCACAGATAACGAGGCAGTGTCGTTATCTATTGGCAAATGTTTAGCCCCACCACGTCCAGAGTTGATGAATTTTTATTCTCTTTTTTTTGGTCATCATAATTACAAGGCGACTGCATCTATAATCTATCACTGACAATTTGAAACAAAAACAAAACAAAAAAAATCCTCCATACAACCTTTAAAACTGTCGTGGTACTAATGCAAATCTGATTCCAACAAAGAGACGTTACCTGATCTTCCTAAATTTCCACATGACGACATTAAACAAAACATCTAAAAACTGATATTTCCGTAAGTTAACCGAGTTTTTAATCTAGTTTTAGTATTTATCCGTACGTTGAGCTATTTTCTGTCGTTTCCTCGTCAAAAACAGACCCGGGGTTGTGTTTTTGTTTCATTCACACGTGTTTATTTAGGCTGAGTTCTTCTCTCAAACTGAAATCCACCTCCTGATGTCATTATGTGGTGATACAGAAAATAGAAGTCCTGGTTTAGTCCTGGTTTAGTCCTGGTTTAGTCCTGGTTTAGTCCTGGTTTAGTCCTGGTTCAGTCCTGGTTTAGTCCTGGTTTAGTCCTGGTTCAGTCCTGGTTTAGTCCTGGTTCAGTCCTGGTTTAGTCAGTCCTGGTTTAGTCAGTCCTGGTTTTAGTCCTGGTTCAGTCCTGGTTTAGTCCTGTAGTCCTGGTTTAGTCCTGGTTTAGTCCTGGTTCAGTCCTGGTTTAGTCCTGGTTCAGTCCTGGTTTAGTCCTGGTTTAGTCCTGGTTTAGTCCTGGTTTAGTCCTGGTTTAGTCCTGGTTCAGTCCTGGTTTAGTCCTGGTTTAGTCCTGGTTCAGTCCTGGTTCAGTCCTGGTTTAGTCCTGGTTTAGTCCTGGTTTAGTCCTGGTTTAGTCCTGGTTCAGTCCTGGTTTAGTCCTGGTTTCAGTCCTGGTTTAGTCCTGGTTTAGTCCTGGTTTAGTCCTGGTTCAGTCCTGGTTTAGTCCTGGTTCAGTCCTGGTTTAGTCCTGGTTTAGTCCTGGTTCCTGGTTTAGTCCAGTCCTGGTTTAGTCCTGGTTTAGTCCTGGTTCAGTCCTGGTTTAGTCCTGGTTTATTCCTGGTTCAGTCCTGGTTCAGTCCTGGTTTTTGTGATGGTTTGATCCTGGTCCAGACCTCGTAAAGACCTGGGTTAGTTCTGCTTTAGTCCTTGTTTCGACTTGGTTTAGTCCTGGTTCAGACTTGGTAAATACCTGGTTTTCCGATGGTTTAATCCTGTGGTTAGGTTCTGGTTTAGACCTGGTTCAGCGCTTGTTCAAATGTGGTTTTAGTCCTGGTTCAGTCCTGGTTTAGTCTTGGTTAAGTCCTGATTTAACTCGGGTTAGGTTCTGATTTGGACCTGGTTCAGTGCTGGTTTAAACATGGTTTAGTCCTGGTTTGGGCTTGGTTCAGTTCTGGTTTAGTCCTTGTTCAGTCTTGGTTTAGTCCTGGTTTTGTGATGGTTTAATCTTGGTCCAGACCTAGTAAAGACCTGGTTTAGTTCTGGTTCAGTCCTGATTTAACTCTGGTTAGGATCTGGTTTAGACCTGATTCAGTGCTGTTTTAAACGTGGTTTAGTCCTGATTTAGTCCTGGTTCAGAGCTGATTTAAATGTGGTTTAGTTCTGGTTTCGTCCTGTTATTTAGCCCTGGTTTTGTGATGGTTTGATCCTGGTCCAGACTTAATAAAGACCTGGTTTAGTTCTGCTTTAGTCCTTGTTTTGACCTGGTTCAGTGCTGGTTTAGTCCTGGTTTTAGTCCTTGTTTTAATCCTTGTTTGGACTTGGTTCATTTCTGGTTCAGTCCTGGTTTAGCCCTGGTTTTGTGATGGTTTAATCTTGGTCCAGACCTAATAAAGACCTGGTTTAGTTCTGGTTCAGTCCTGATTTAACTCTGGTTAGGATCTGGTTTAGACCTGATTCAGTGCTGCTTGAAACATGGTTTAGTCCTGGTTTAGTCCTAGATCAGTCCTGATTTAGTCCTGGTTTAGATCTGTCTCAGGCTGAGTTCTTCTCTCAAACTGAAATCCACCTTCTGATGTCATTATGTGGTGATACAGAAAGTTTAAATCCTGGTTTTTGTGATGGTTTAATCCTGATCCAGACCCAGTAAATCCTAGTCCTGGTTTAGTTCTGCTTTAGTCCTTGTTTTGTTTTGATCTTTCTCTCGTCTGGTCTTTGTCCTCAGACGTTCCCCATGGGTCAGACTCTGGGTTCTGGAGCTGGACTCAGTTACTCTCCGTACATCACGCCCATGTCCCACAGCGTGAGCCTGATGCCCTCAGACCTGCTGCCCTCCGGTCCGGTGATCGTACCAGGAAGCCCCTCCGTCTCCGTGGGAACCGGGAACTCGGCCGGACAGAAGCTGCTGCGCACCGACAAACTAGAGGTGATTTAGACCTGGGTTAGACCTGGTTTAGTCCTTGGTTCAATCCTGGTTTTGTACTAATTCAGTCCTGGTGCAGTTCTGGTTCAGTCCTGGTTTAGTCCTGTGTTAGACCTGGTTTAGTTCTGGTTTAGTCCTGGTTTAGTTCTTGTTCAGTCCTGGTTTAGTCCTGGTTTAGTCCTGTGTTAGACCTGGTTTAGACCTGGTTTCTGATGATTTAATCCTGGTTTGACCTAATAAAGACCTGGTTTAGTCCTCGTTCAGGTTCTGCTTTAGTCCTTGTTTAGTCCTGGTTTAGACCTGGTTTAGACCTTGTTTTAGACCTGTTTAGACCTGATTTAGACCTGATTTAGACCTGATTTAGACCTTGGTTTAGTCCTGGTTTAGACCTGATTTAGACCTGGTTTAGACCTTGGTTTAGACCTGGTTTTAGACCTGATTTAGGCCTGATTTAGACCTGGTTTAGACCTTGGTTCTGTCCTGGTTTAGACCTGGTTTAGTGCTTGTGTTAGACCTGGTTTAGACCTGGTTTAGACCTGGTTTAGACCTGGTTTAGACCTGGTTTAGACCTGATTTAGACCTGGTTTAGACCTTGGTTTAGTCCTGGTTTAGACCTGGTTTAGACCTAGTTTTAGACCTGATTTAGACCTGGTTTAGACCTTGGTTTAGTCCTGGTTTAGACCTGGTTTAGACCTAGTTTAGACCTGATTTAGACCTGGTTTAGACCTTGGTTTAGTCCTGGTTTAGACCTGGTTTAGACCTGATTTAGACCTGGTTTAGACCTTGGTTTAGACCTGGTTTAGACCTGGTTTAGCTCTGGTTTTGTAATTGTTTAATCCTAGTCCAGACTGAGTAAAGACCTGGTTTAGTCCTTGTTCAGTCCTGATTTAACTCTGGTTAGGTTCTTGTTTCAGTGTTGGTTTAAACGTGGTTTAGTCCTGGTTTAGATCTGTCTTAGACCATGTTTAGTCCTGGTTTTGACCTGGTTTACCCTTGTTATAATCCTGGGTTAGACCTGACTTAGTTCTCTGGTTCAGACCCAGTAAAGACCTGGTTTAGTCCTGGTTAGGTTTGTGTTTGGTCATGATTTGTTGATTCAGTCCTGATTTAGTGTTGATTTAGTCCTGGTTTATCCATAGTTTAGTCCTGGTTTAGTCTTGGTTTAGTCCCGGTTTAGTCCTGGTTTAGTCCGTCCATTAATCACGTATAAATAACTAAACCCACCCGTGTCCGTGTCCGTGGTCTTGAGTCTTGAGTCTTGAGTCTTGAGTCTTTCAGCGTGTTTATAATGAGGTTGGACTCTTCGGTGTAATTAAACCTGCGTCTCCGTGACATTTTAATTTATTTTATTTACAACACAAAACGAGCTGATCTCAAACGACCTCCAGGTAATAACTGTTTTAATAAAGGTCCTGCACTTTTAATTAAAGGTGGACGGGTCATTTTTAGCCCGACACGACGCTCGTTTATTCAGTCCGACTATCAGGACCCTACGGCGGCCGATTTATGATCTGACTGGTTTAGTCCGGGTTTAGTCCTGGTTTAGTCCTGGTTTAGTCCTGGTTTAGTCCTGGTTTAGCCTGGTTTAGTCTTGGTTTAGTCCTTGTTCAGTTCTGGTTTAGTTCTGGTTTAGACCTGGTTTAGTCTTGGTTTAGTTCAGCTTTAGTCCTTGTTTAGTCCTGGTTTTAGGTCTGGTTTAGTCCTAGTTTAGTCCAGGTTTAGCTCTTGTTCAGCCCTGGTTTAGTTCTGGTTTAGTCCTTGTTTAGATCTGGTTTTGTCCTGGTTTAGTCCTTGTTTAGTCCTTGTTTAGTCCTGGTTTTAGTCTTGGTTTAGTCCTTGTTTAGTCCTGGTTTAGTCCTGGTTTAGACCTGGTTTAGCCCTTATTTAGTCCTGGTTTAGTCCTGGTTTTAGTCTTGGTTTAGTCCTTGTTTAGTCCTGGTTTAGTCCTGGTTTAGTCCTGGTTTAGTCCTTGTTTAATCCTTGTTTAGTCCTGGTTTTAGTCTTGGTTTAGACCTGGTTTAGTCCTGGTTTAGTCCTGGTTTAGACCTGGTTTAGCCCTTATTTAGTCCTGGTTTAGTCCTGGTTTTAGTCTTGGTTTAGTCCTTGTTTAGTCCTGGTTTAGTCCTGGTTTAGACCTGGTTTAGTCCTTGTTTAATCCTTGTTTAGTCCTGGTTTAGATCTGGTTTTGTCCTGGTTTAGTCTTGTTTAGTCCTTGTTTAGTCCTGATTTAGACCTGGTTTAGTCTTGGTTTAGTCCTTGTTCAGTTCTGGTTTAGTCCTGATTTAGACCTGGTTTAGTCTTGGTTTAGTCCTTGTTCAGTTCTGGTTTAGTCCTGGTTTAGACCTGGATTTGTGATGGTTTAATCCTGGTCCAGACCCAGTAAAGACCTGGTTTAGTCCTGCCTCAGTACTCTTTTCGACCCAGTTTAGATCTGGTTTAATCCTGGTTCAGATTTAGTAAAGACCTGGTTTAGTCTTGGTTTAGTTCAGCTTTCGTCCTTGATTAGTCCTGGTTTAGCTCTGGTTTAGTCCTGGTTTGGTCCAAGTTCAGTCCTGGTTTTAGGTCTGGTTTGGTCCTAGTTTAGTCCAGGTTTAGTTCTTGTTCAGCCCTGGTTTAGTTCTGGTTTAGTCCTGGTTTAGACCTGGTTTAGATCTGGTTTAGTCCTGGTTTAGTCCTTGTTTAATAGTCCTTGTTTAGTCCTTTTAGTCCTGGTTTAATCCTGGTTTAGTTTAGTCCTGGTTTAGTCCTGGTTTAGTCCTGGTTTAGTCCTGGTTTAGTCCTGGTTTAGTCCTGGTTTAGTCCTGGTTTAGTCCTGGTTTAGTCCTGGTTTAGTCCTGGTTTAGTCCTGGTTTAGTCCTTTTTAGTCCTGGTTTAGTCCTTAGTCCTTGTTTAGTCCTGGTTTAGTCCTGGTTTAGTCCTGGTTTAGTCCTTAGTCCTGGTCCTGGTTTAGTCCTGGTTTAGTCCTTTAGTCCTTTAGTCCTGGTTTAGTCCTGGTTTAGTCCTGGTTTAGTCCTGGTTTAGTCCTGGTTTAGTCCTGGTTTAGTCCTGGTTTAGTCCTGGTTTAGTCCTGTTTAGTCCTGGTTTAGTAGTCCTGGAGTCCTGGTTTAGTCCTGGTTTAGTCCTAGTCCTGGTTTAGTTTAGTCCTGGTTTAGTCCTGGTTTAGTCCTTCTGGTTTAGTCCTGGTTTAGTCCTGGTTTAGTCCTGGTTTAGTCCTGGTTTAGTCCTGGTTTAGTCCTGGTTTAGTCCTGGTTTAGTCCTGGTTTAGTCCTTGTTTAGTCCTGGTTTAGTCCTGTTTTAGTCCTGGTTTAGTCCTTTACTTCGTCTTTAAATTCAGAATAAACCACACACTCTAGAATTAAGTTTAATTCCAAATAATCATGTTCATTAGGATTTAATTATTTTCATGATCTTTTTAAACCGGAAGAAAACGAAAGAATTATTATAACTTTTGAGCCTCTGCAAACTGTTTTAAAACAAACCGGTTCTGTTTTTCCTCTTTTTATTTGACAGTAAAATCAGGCGGAGAATCTTTAAAAATAACCGTTACATAACACGCGTAACATCACCATAGCTGCAGAAATCTTGGGTTAAACCTCCGGTGGCGTCGCGTCTCTCCGGGGAGTCGACAAAAAAAACAAAACAAACACGAGCGGATCGGAGGAGGCAGCTGGTCCGTCTCCGTGGACCCGGGCTTCGGTTTTGAGCGAGCTTGGGTTTGTTGCTAGGAGACCAAAAAACACGCCCACACATCATCGCCTCCCGCTCCGGGCGCCGTCATTATTATTGTTTATCTGTTTAATACGCTGAAAACTCCTCCTTTTTTTTTTTTTTTCATAATCACAGCGCTGGTTTGATTTTGTTTTCCACAGGGCAGCTTTTAAACGACATGTATTATGGTATTTTTTAATGTTATAATGTTGTTTCCTCGTCAAAAACAGACCTGGAGTCGTGTTTTGAGTTCTTTTCTACAACAGAAAACTAAAATCTGCTCTGGAATTGACGATCTGTACTAAAATAAAAAGGTAAAAAACGAAAAAAAGGAGCTGTTTTACGTTAAAATGACACTGCAAATTATTAGGTTATTCATCTTGTTTTTAGATTTAGTTTCTGCTTAGGTTTAGGCCTGGTTTACACCTGGTTTAGGCCTGATTTAGACCTGATTTAGACCTGGTTTAGTTCTGGTTTAGCCCTGATTTAGACCTGATTTAGACCTGATTTTGATCTGATTTAGACCTGGTTTAGCCCTGGTATAGTCCTGGGTTAGACATGGTTTAGTCCTGGTTTAGTCCTGGTTTGGTCTTGGTTTAGACCTGGTTTAATCCTGGTTAAGCCCTTGTTTAGTCCTGTATTAGACCTGGTATAGTCCTGGTTCAGTCCTGGTTTTGTCCTGGTTCAGTCCTGGTTTAGTCCTGGTTCAGTCCTGGTTCAGTCCTTGTTCAGTCCTGGTTGTCCTGGTTTAGTCCTGGTTCAGTCCTGGTTTAGTCCTTGTTCAGTCCTGGTTAGTCCTGGTTTGTCCTGGTTCAGTCCTGGTTTAGTCCTTGTTCAGTCCTGGTTCAGTCCTGGTTCCCTGGTTTAGTCCTGGTTTAGTCTGGTTTAGTCCTGGTTTAGTCCTTGTTCAGTCTGGTTCAGTCCTGGTTCAGTCCTGGTTAGTCAGTCTCCTGGTTTAGTCAGTCCTGGTTTTCAGTCCAGTCCTTTCAGTTGGTTCCTGGTTTGGTTTAGTCAGTCTGGTTTAGTCCTGGTTCAGTCTGGTTTAGTCCTGGTTTAGTCTGGTTAGTCCTGGTTTAGTGTTCAGTCTGGTTTGTCTTTCAGTCTGGTTAGTCTTGTTCAGTCCTGGTTTAGTCCTGTTTAGTCCTGGTTCAGTCCTGTTTAGTCCTGGTTAGTCCTGGTTTAGTCCTGTTAGTTAGTCCTGGTTTAGTCCTTAGTTTTAGTCCTGGTTTAGTCCTGGTTTAGTCTGTTGGTTAGTCCAGTTGTTTCCTTTCAGTCCTGGTTTAGTCCTGGTTCAGTCCTTGTTCAGTCCTGGTTTAGTCCTGGTTTAGTCCTGGTTTAGTCCTGGTTTAGTCCTGGTTTAGTATTGTGTTAGACCCTGGTATAGAGTCTTAATAGTTTAGAGTTTGTTATCATGTTTTCTCTTCTTTGGAGATGAGATGTGATGTTAAACTTTTTCTTATTAAAATAAATGTTTCTTAATAATTTTGCATAAACTTTGAATCCAGAACACGTAGAATATAAAATAATAACAACATTTTAAATAAATAATGTCTCTATAGTCGATCTGCAGCTCTAATACATGTTTGATTTGATCTCACAGGCCAAATTTTGACCAAATATAAATGTGTATGACATATAAATGAGCAAAAGGCCATGGTCTTTGTCTGGAATGTTTCACAGTGTGGCATTAAACCTTTCTATCGTCACAGAGACCAAACCAGACCAAGTTACAGGTCAGATCTGTGGAGAGGCGACCCCGCTCACAGTCACAATGCCTGTTTTTCTAGGTACACCGCAAAAAAGTTTTAGATATAAACACTTTAATGTATCAGAAAATGACTTAAAAGTGGTGAAATTGTGTGTCCTTGCTGCAAGATCATTTTACTTGACAAATTATCTTAAAATAAACGACCTCCAGACTAGAATTAAACACTCTCTGGTCTAGTAAGTAGATAATAAATCTGAAAACAAGATGAATAACCTGAAAAATGTTAAAATCTTGGGCAAATCAGGGAAATTTGCAGAGTATTTTTGAGCTCTTAAACCACCTGTACTTGAATAAATGTAAAGTAGAGCTGTTTAATTAACCAAAAAAAGCCTTAAGTTTCTAGATCACGAACACACCTATAGCTTCATCTCTCTCCTCTTCTCCTCTTCTTCTTCTCCTCGTCAGGTGTGCCGTGAGTTCCAGCGTGGAAACTGCGCCCGGGGGGAGACGGACTGCAGGTTCGCTCACCCGTCGGACTCGCCCATGATCGACACCAGTGACAACACCGTCACCGTGTGCATGGACTTCATCAAGAGCCGCTGCTCCAGAGAAAAGTGCAAATACTTCCACCCCCCGGCCCACCTCCAGGCCAAGATCAAGGCGGCCCAGCACCAGGCCAACCAGACCGCCGTGGCTGCTCAGGCGGCCGCTATGGTGAGAGACCGGACACGTGTTTAGTTTAACTCAAGTGTAATAACTGTAGAGGGCTGGTGTTACAGGCAGAAGTGTTAGGGCTGCACTTTGTGATATGGATCAATAGGAAATGTAAGAAATTAAAGTAAATATGTAAGAAAATAATATCTTGTAACTGAAGCATTTAACATAGTTCTGTCGGAGCCCACAAACCTTTAATAAGGATTGGAACATTAAATTTAGATCTGTATCACGATGTAATGTGATGCAATTGACGGTACAGGGTCGTATCTTGCCTCTGGTTTTTGCGAGAGTGCAGGCGTGGAGCTCTGGACAAGAGGCGTGCCGTGTCTGAACATCAGGTGGAGCAGACTGAGGGTGTGGTGAATTGCCAGAATCGTAAAAATAAATATCAAACTAATCCACTGAAAAAGTCCAGGATGTTCGTGCGCCGTCCGGATCCCCTCCTGCAGCAGAGCAGAACCCTACGCCCGCTCCCTGTATCGGCTCCGCGCTGCTCGACAGTTTGGTTTGATCACGATTTGTTCAAAAGCTGCACGAGGCCGTTTACAGCACTATTCTAAAGTGCTGCAGGACTGCAGGAACGGACAGGGACGGACTGGAACGGACTGGAACGGACTGGAACGGACTGGAACGGACTGGAACGGACTATAGGGACAGACTGGAATGGACTGCAGGGACAAGCGGGAGTGGACTACAGGGACAGAGTGGAACAGACTGTAGGAACGGACTTTAGGAATGGACCGGAACGGACTGCAGGAACGGACTGCAGGAACGGACCGGAACGGCAGGAACGGACTGGAACGGACTGTAGGAACGGACTGCAGGAACGGACAGGAACGGACTGGAACGGACTGCAGGAACGGACTGGATCGGACTGGAACGGACTACAGGAACGGACTGGATCGGACTGTAGGAACGGACTGTAGGAACGGACTGCAGGAACGGCAGGAACGGACTGGAACGGACTGCAGGAACAGACTGGATCGGACTGTAGGAACGGACTGGAACGGACTTTAGGAATGGACTGCAGGAACAGACTGGAACGGACTGTAGGAACAGACTGGAACGGACTGTAGGAACGGACTGCAGGAACAGACTGGAACGGACTGCAGGAACGGACTGGAACGGACTGCAGGAACAGACTGGAACGGACTTTAGGAACGGACTGGAACGGACTGTAGGAACGGACTGCAGGAACAGACTGGAACGGACTGTAGGAACTGGAACGGACTGTAGGAACTGGAACAGACTGTAGGAACGTACTGGAACGGACTGTAGGAAAGGACTGGAATGGACTGTAGGAACGGACTGGAACGGACTGCAGGGACAGGCGGGAGCGACCAGGCTAAGACAGGAGATCAGCGGGTCTGCAGTTTGATGAGGAGCGCACAAGAACGACGCCGGTCTGCTGCGTATAATGAGCGGCAAAAGAACAAAGGAACGCAGAGAAAAACTATAGTTGGCGTGAGTGTGTGTGCACGGGCTCACAGCGACACACATGTTCACAGGACACAAGTAAAGCCGGTTCTGTGATGACCCATCAAAAATTCTATAATCCTGGAGCCTCCATTGGTGCACACTTACCTCGTTTTGCTTATAATGAGGCAAAAACTGCAGACTTTACCCACACTGGAGGTGATTTTAAACACCACAGCGTCACAGATTCAGACGCCGTCACCGTTTGTGTATCTGCACATACTCCAGCTCTCTCGTTTACACCAGCGCTCACGGAAAAACCACGGCAAGATACGGCCCAGAGTGGTAGAAATACTTAAATCTCCTCTTAAAATTACTGTCTTTGATCGTTCGGGCCATTTCAGCAATAAAAATCTGCCGCATTTGGACCCTGGGCCATAGTTCTGACTCCCACCATTCAGTTTTTAATAAACACTGTTCCTCCTTTATGTAGATTATTTATGTAAACTTAAAAACATTACATAATAAACTTAACTCTCGTGAGTGCAGTTAGGAGTTCTAAGTACTTAAAATTATAACTTTTATTTTTATTTGAGTTGTGAGGCCTTGATAATGTTATTAAATATAAATATAAAGCCATTTTTTATTATTTTATTATTGTTATTTGCTGATTTTGATCTTTTATTTCTTATTTAGCCCAAGTTTAGATTTTAACCATAGCCAGTCCAAGCTCTCTTATTATTTATTTCTCCAATTTCAGTGTAATTTAATTTACTGTGCAGCCCTAATCTTAACTCCAGATCAGACCAAAAACATATAAAACAGGAACATTGTCATTGACTAATACAGTGATTCTCCCCTGGTTTTATTCAGATCTTATTTTTTTTTGTTTTGTATCTGAACTTTTTGCAAAAATCCAGACTTAAATAAGATGAATTTGACCTTTTTTCATCACAATTAAACTGTAAAATCTTGTAAAATATCACTGGAAATCACTTTTAGTTAAACTCCGGCCGCTTTTGGACCTTGAACCGCCAGTTGAGAATCACAAAAATACTAATTTACATAAAAATAACAGCTACTTGGTTAATTTGCATATCGTTAAACAAGATACTAAGAAGATACGGCAAATATTCATTAAATAAATTAGGCTAATTTTTCCCAAATTAATCAAATTAATTGTAATAACATTTTCAGGTATTTGTAAACGGAGTAGTAGTAGTAGTAGTAGTAGTAGTAGTAGTAGTAGTAGTAGTAGTAGTAGTAGTAGTAGTGTTTGCACGTATTTGATTTTATTTGGAGATGCACTGTGCAAATTTATCTCGTGGCCCTGCTTGTTTCCACGGAGATGCTCCTGCTTCACCTGGAATGTTCCGCAGTATGACATTAAACATCTTTTTCCACGGAGACGAGCATCAGTCTCCACTACGCCGCTACATACGGGTCAGATCTGTGGAGAGGCGAGCCCACTCTCAGTAAGAACGCGTTAAAAAACACGGGAAGATACGGGAAGAAAAGCAACACAAATACGTTTAATGCCGCACTGTGGAACATTCCAGGTTACATATATCTGCGCTTTAAAGGTTCTATATTATAAAAAATTGACTCTTGTGAGGTTTAAGTCGTGTTCTAATGTTGTTTCCTCCTCAAAAACAGAACTGAAGTTGTGTTTTGTTCCTTTATTTTTAGTTTAACTACATCTCCAAAGCTCAAAACGCTCTGTTCCACCTTGTGATGTCATGAAGTGGTAGTTTTCAAGTTAACACAGCTCTTTTTTTTACATTAAGTTCAGTTCAAATTGGCAATTCCAGCTCTGATATTATCCAAATAATTCTAGTGAAGGCGTATGGAGTTTAAAAACACAGTGGGTCACTTCTTCTGTCACTCAAGATGTAACAATAACAGAAATATCGTAATATCGTAATATCGTATCGCTAAACGTCTCACAATAATATCTACAGTAACATTGGCTGTCAAAATATATCAAATTACAAATCCCTTTGCTTAAATGCATTGTTTTATAATAGTAACTGGGGATGGGCATGGTTAGTCGACTAATCAATAATAATAATAATAATTGATCATTAAGAATTTCATCGATTACGTTCATTTCTTTTTTAAGATATACAAAATATACATAGCATCGTCTCTATCAACATATTTCACAATTTTTACATTTGAATTATTCAGAGACAGAAAAACTTAGAAATTAAGATATATAAAATTTGAAAAAATAAATAAAAAACAAAACAAAACACCTGCACAGGAAATATCCATATACATACATATATAAACAATACACATACAATAACAAGAACAACCTATATGTTATATATAAATACACATACACTTACATTATACAGCGATTACGTTCATTTCTGACACAAACACTGGAGTCTCGTCCTCACAGTCCCACGTTTGGGCTCTGGCTCCTTGGACACACTGTTCCCCTCAGTGAGTGTGTTTACAAACATCAGCGTCCCGGGTATGATCGGATTTTTGAGCATCCCGGTTTCCTCGTGGTGCATGTAAACACAATGTCCCGGTTACTGCAACATAAAGAGCTGCTGTGGCGAGGAGAAAATTCAGTTTGTCGACTGGACAAAAGTGAGTTTGGTGGAAGACGTTTCGCAGTTCATCCAAGCTGCTTCTTCAGTTCTGGTCAGACGCTGGTGGACACTTCCTTATATCTGTCTGGAGGGACCAACGGAATTTTCTCCTTGTCATGGATTCTACCTGGACGACTGAGGGCTTCTTCACACATAAAGAGCTGCTCTAAACCTGCGCACGTCTGATCTCTGAAAACACGAACCATCTCCAACACGACGCACACACAGAACAGACTCACCATCAGCAGAACACCCCTCTGTCACAGAGAGAACACTCATGCTCCACTGAGTCACTGTGTCCTTTAGTCCAACAGAAGCTGAACTGCATCAGCACAAGGAAAGAGCTGTTTTTATCAGCGCTTATAGTTTATGCAAATGAGTCATGTGGTTTTAAGTTTAGTTTCTTTAAAACATAAATAAATGTGTCAAAGCTGCTTTAAACACATTATAATGTCAAACGGGCTGATGTGGCTCTAGAGTCGTTATGGTTTAAACTTTATATGTTGTAAAGTTGCGTTTATTTATGCAGATTAGTAAAAGTAATTATAATGGTGATACTTTTTTTTTTTTTTTTTTTTTTTTATAATTTGTCAAGTTTGAGGGATTGGATACCCAGCACATCCACAACAAGACAAACTTAGCTAAACAGAAAACTAACACTCATACAAAAAATAAATAAATAAATAAAAATAATAATAAAAATATATAAAATTAAAATAAAAATAATAATAATAATAATAATAATAATAATAATAATAATAATAATAACAATAATAATAATAACAACAATAATAATAATAATAATTTATAAAATGATTATTAAAAATACATTAAATTAATATGTTGTAAAGTTGTGTTTATTTATGCAGATTAGTAATAGTAATAATAATGATGATACTTTTAATATAAAAACGTTAATGATTAATCGCAAATCGATCATTAATTCTCCCGACGATCGAATTTTATCTGTTTAAATGCCCTTCCCTAGTTGTAACAGTTTATAAACATCGGGAACTACATTTCCCATGATTCATTTCAGCGCAAACAACATGAAGAAATATGTTTTTTACTTGAATTTTGGGGATTTTGATGAAAATAACTCACCGAAATCTTGTCTGAGGTATTTTAAAAGCAAAAAAGTGTCACATCTACAATTATATCAGCATCTTCAATATATAAATAAATATCGTACCGAGAGATTTGGATATCGTTGCATCCCTGTCTATTACCAGGTGACATCACAAGGTGGAACAACATTAAAAGAGAGTTCAGAAAAATAACGTAATACAGGCCCTTTAAACTGTAATAAAGTTAAACCTACAGCTTTTTAAATAAAATAAAGAATAATGCATTATACAGCTATTTAAAGCCATTTAGTGAATTTATGGCCTCCCAGAAAATGCCAGAGGAGCAGTTTGGTATTTTTCAGCCACGGTTTATTTTCAAAAGTGGTTGGTTCCTTTTAGGCCGAAGAGCTTTCAAATCTCTACAAATCGAATCAAGACGAGAAGCAATATCCAGGAGTGGGGGCTTAACCTCGCGCCGCTGTTTTATCCAGACTACCACTCGGCAAAAAAAACAAAAAAACAAAAAAGTCGGAGTTAATATCGGGATTTTCAGTCATTTTTATCTCAATTTGTGAAGTTTTTGACCTTCCTGATTTATTTAGTTAGAAGGACGAGGCTTGTGACTGCATTTTTCAACTTCTGTCTCAGTTTCTTTGAATTTTTTATCTGAATTTTAATTAATTATTGAAGTAAGATCATTGTACTTACTATACAAAATTAAATAATAATTCAAAATGCAGATAATTCAAAAAAATAAAACAAAATAAAATAGATGGATACCAAGTAAAGGAATGTTAACTCTTCCAAACTATTCATATTAAAGCTTCACTATGTCACATTTCTGGTTTAGACCTGGTTTAGTCCTAGTTTAGTTGCAGTTTAGTCCTGCTTTAGTCCTGGTTTGGTCCTGGTTTAGTCCTGGTTTAGTCTGGTTTGGTTTAGTCCTGGTTTAGTCCTGGTTTAGACTTTGGTTAGTCCTGGTTTAGTCCTTGGTTTAGTTCTGGTTTAGTCCTGGTTTAGTCCTTAGTTTAGTCCTGGTTTAGTCCTGGCTTAGTCCTGGTTTAGTTGCAGTTTAGTCCTGGTTTGGTCCTGGTTTAGTCCCGGTTTAGTCCTTGTTTAGTCCTTGGTTAGTCCTTGGTTTAGTCCCGGTTTAGTCCTGGTTTACTCCTTGGTTTAGTCCTTGGTTTAGCCCTGGTTTAGTCCTGGTTTAGTTCTGGTTTCTTCCTGTTTTACTCTCAAAACATTAATATAACTCTTGATTTTGGGGTTAAACATGAACTTTGGTCCAGTTTTACTTAATTAACATTTCAAAAAAAAAAAAAAAGTTAAATTAACTCCAGAACAGATCGGACTCATAAAAACCCAGAGAAAAAGTTAAAATTTATTCCACACTTTGTTGTAAACAGGATAATACGGCCATTTAAAAAAAAAAAAAAAAAAAACGCCCAATTTGTCAATAAAAACACAGTTAGACTCAGATTTTCTTTGACCTGGAACACATTTTAACCCAACGCAAACTACATTACCCATAATTCAACTGGTTTAACTCCAACCGAGCGGCTAAAGTGTGCTGTTTATTCCATATTATCTTACACGTCACCTATAGAATTACACTAAAGCTCAATCCTATTAACTCAATCACATTATACTGTTACAGAGCAGCACTTTTTAACTCGTCTTGGTCTCCTGCCTCATAATTTGTTCTATTTTTGTATCTTAAGAGTTCATTTTTTATCATTTTGTAAACAGGAAATGCCAGTTGGGAAGAAAAATTAACAAATAAAAAGTACTGGATAAAACTGCGGCGAGTAAATACACTTTATGAGATGGTTTTTGTCATGAAATTATAAGAGAAAGTATGTAAAAATGTGTTTGTTATGAGTTTATTTATATCTGGGAGGTATTTTGTTTTGTTTTGTGGACTAGTTTAAAGAAGTAAACAGAACTACTACTACTACTGCTACTACTACTACTACTACTTCATAAAATATACATAAATATTTATTAGAAATTTCAGATTAATTTATCCATTCATTGCACCGTTTAAAATCTTCAGTGTTTTGTCGTGTCAGATCTGTCAGAAGGGTTTTAGTCCTGGTTTAGTCCTGGTTTAGTCCTTTATAAGACCTGGGTTAGACCAGTCCTGGTTTACTCCTAGTTTAGAACAGATTTAGTCCCTGGTTTAGTCCTGGTTTAGTCCTGGTTTAGTCCTTTATAAGACCTGGGTTAGACCAGTCCTGGTTTACTCCTAGTTTAGAACAGATTTAGTCCCTGGTTTAGTCCTTGGTTAGTTCTCGTTTAGTCCTGGTCTTGTGGGGTGTGATCTCAGTCTGCTGTTGGGAGTATCGATTAGATCTAGTGCTGGTTTAGTTCTGGTTTAGTCCTGATTTAGACCTGATTTAGTCCTAGTTTAGCCCTGTTTTAGCCCTTGTTTAGTCCTTGTTTTAGTTCTAGTTTAGCTCTGGTTTAGTCTTGGTTTACTCCTGGTTCACTACTGGGTTTAGTCCCGGTTTAGTCCTAATTTAGCCCTTGTTTAGTTCTAGTTTAGCCCTGTTTTAGTCCTAGTTTAGTCCTTGGTTTAGTTCTGGCTTAGTCTTGGTTTAGCCCTGGTTTAATCCTGCTTTAGTCCTATTTTAGTCCTTTTTTACTTCTGGTTCATTCCTTGGTTTAGTCCTGGTTCACTTTTTGGTTTAGTCCTGGTTTAGGCCTAGTTTTGTCCTGGTTTAGTCCTTTATAAGACCTGGTTTACTTCTAGGTTAGAACTGATTTAGTCCTTGGTTAGTTTTCATTTAGTCCTGCTAGTTTAGACCTGTTTTAGTCCTGTTTTAGTTCCTGGTTTGGCCCTGATTTAGACCTGATTTACTCCTAGTTAAGTCCTGGTTTATCTCTGGTTTAGTCCAGGACTAAACCTGGTTTATCTCTGGTTTAGTCCTGCTTTAGTCTTGGTTTAGCCCTGGTTCAGCCCTGAATTCGTCCTGTTTTAGTCCTGGTTTACTCCTTGGTTTAGTCCTGATTTAGCCCTGATTTAGTTCAGTCCTGCTTTAGTCCTGGTTCAGTCCTGCTTTAGTCCTGATTTAGTCCTGGTTTAGTTCTGGTTAATATCTAAACATCCTTCAAGGAAAAAACAATGTGACCTTTCATATTAGAAATCATTTATCACTTATATTAGTTTATTATTAACCAAACATCCACTGACAATTCAAAACAATAATAATACTTCTTTTTATGATATTTTTGGGTATTTTTAATTATATATTTGGTCAAACTTGGACATTTTTATTTTATTTTTGTGTCAAATCTTATGTATCTTAAGTATCTTCATAGTATCTTGCCTGTTTTAACCAAGTACTCAGATGTAGTTGCTTTACTGCTTATGTACTAATTCAGAAACAGTTTAAAGGTGCATTGCGTCATTTTTCTGGTGGGAGGACGTTTCTGCCGCCGGCTTGTCTCCGTGGAGATGTTCTCAATCTGGAATGTTTCACAGTACGGCATTAAACGGCGACTGGAGAACGTCATTTACAGCACATTTTATAAACATGACGGTTTCCAAAGTGCTGCACAAACAAATTAATACAATAAAATGCAGTAAATCAGAAATAAAACAATAAATAAAAAGTGTAAAATACTTAAATCTAAAAAAATATATATTTAAAAAAGTAATAGAATCAAATTAAAAATGAAAAATTTGTTGGCGTCGCTGTGTTTGTTTTGGTTTGTTCGGCGCAAATTTTCGTTCAAACCACAGTGCCGCTCTGTGATTGATCAGTTTTTAATCACATGACACAGCTTCAACTCACAAAAATCTGTACAATTTATTTTTCTCGCAAGGCTAAAGTTTAAGCCGTACTGTGGAACATTTCGAGCAAATTAATTGACGTTTTTCACGACGGCTGGAAGTGTCTCGATGTAGATAAACGTCACTTACATTAATGGTTTTCTGTGGCAAAATGTCTGACGTATTTTTTCCAGCAGCTTCATAAATCTGTCCCATCACCAAATCTTCAACCAACAAGGTCGACAAAGGATAAACATTCTAACATGAAGAATTTATCCACAACTATCGAGGGAAGAAAGACGAAAACTTAAAGGAAACAACGACGACGCATTAGTGACACACTGAACAAAACTAATGTTATGGTCATGAATAAAACAGAAGTAATAAGTAATGTATTAATAAGTAACTTGTGAACCGAGACTGATTCTAGAATTCACATTAAAAATGGATTTCATGATGTGGATATTAACATAGATATTCAGATTTGTGCAGTTTAAATGCTACAGATGTTCACAGATGTTTACATGTCTCGCATTTAAACTGCACAAATCTCTCTGTCTGTGCTCATATTGACATCAGGGGTTTCCCACCTCCTTCCAAGTCGCTCACCAAGGGATTTCTGAATTCTATGTACTGTGCACAATAAGTAAAATTTGATTCATTACGACTGATAATGTATAATTTGGATGCCTGACTGGGATCACTGATAAATGGATAATGGTTTATGTTTTATAAGCATCTAATTCAGGAGTGTCAAACTCAAATTCAGAGGCCAAAATTAAAAACTGTGACTAAGTCGTGGGCCAAATTAAATATTTATTGAAAAATGTCAGTAACATCTGCATGTTTTCTCTTCTTTCGAGATATGTAATGTTCAACATTTTCTTATTAAAATAAATATTTAATAATAGTTTTACTTAAACATTGAATCCAGAACAAGCAAAATATAAAATAATAACAACATTTTAAATAAATAATGTCTCTATAGTCGATCTGTAGCCAGCAGCCAGCTCTAATGCATGTTTGATATGATCTCACGGGCCAAATTTGGCCCCCGGGCCTGAGTTTGACACGTCTGAACTGTTCCCCACCTGAGGCCGTTGCTCTTATATTTACTCAGTTTCTTTGCGACGGTTGAAATTAGAAGCTGACTGTCATTTTTGTTTTGTAAAGCTCAGTGGAGAAAAAAGTTGGAGATCCCTGATCCACATCATGAAATCGATGTTTAATTTTAATTCTAGAATCAGTCTGAGTGAACAAGTTACTTCTGTTTTATTCAGGACCATAACATTAGTTTTGCTCAGTAGTTCACTAATGCGTTGTCGTTGTTTCCTTTAAGTTTTCGTCTTTCTTCCCTTGATAGTTGTGGGTAAATTCTTCATGTTTATCTTTTGTGGACCTTGTTGGATGAAGATTTGATGAATAATAGAATACTCGGGACATTTACACAGACATTTTGCCACAGAAAACCAATCGGCCATTGTGAAAAACGTCAATAACATCACTATTTCGTCCGTTTTGTTAAATTCTCGACTGATTTGGAGCGCCCTCTGGTGGCTGTTTAAGAAAACGCAGCCTCCACATTGTAAACATCTGGGAGTAATCTAATCCATACTGCGGAACATTTCAAACAAAGCAGTAACATCGCCGTGGAGACAAGCCGACGGCAGCCCCCCCCCCCGCGCCGGAAAACCCCCGCAGTGCAGCTTTAACTTTTACCAGAACGACTTTAATATTTTTTGTTTATGTGCATGCCTATTGTTTGTACGTGGTTTAATACTTGCATTCAGATTATTTTTTGTTTTGTTTTTTTGTTTCTCCCCTCCCTTTCTCACCTACCCACAATGCAATGCTGTGCCTCCATGGTCGCCCGCCCTCGCCCCTCGCCCTGCACCTCTCCTCTTCCTCCTCCTCCTTTTCCTTTTCCTCTCCTCCTCCTCCTCCTCCTCTTCCTCCTCTGCTTGCTGTCTGTTAAACGCTTGAAACCCCCCCCCAAAAAACCAAAAACCATCATGCTCGCTGTACCCGCTTTAAAGACACACTCCGCCGCCAAAGTACTGAAGCGTCCCCACGAGGCAACCGTAGACATGGTACTTTCACCTTTCACCTTTCACCTTTTGTTTGGCTTTTTTTTTTTCTTTTTTTTTTTCGTGCACGTTAGCTTCTTGTAACGTAGCCGTACTAAGTGTGTGCTAACTGCGCTAGCCGCTCACTCGCAGCGCTCAGTTTTACGTTTGGCTAACTGCTAATGCTAATTTTTTTGGAATGTAGTTTTTGTTTTTTTTGTTTTTTTTGTTCCATTGTCTCTTGTGCTAGTTACGGCTATTTCCATTTGAATAAGGTGTGCTCATGACATATTTACAATTTAATACTGTTTTATTTACATTTTACTATTCGCAAAATTGCTTTATTTATAATTATTATTTACTATTTATTAAGTTTTATTAGCAAATTTATTGTAGTTATTATTATTTGTAGCGGTAAATTAGCCTAGCCTAGCCTAGCCTAGCCTAGCCTGGCTTATACATTAGCATTTTCATCCTTTGTTTACTATTTTAATCGTAATTTATTTGCTGTAATAGTTGACAGAAAGTACTTACTTAGCAGCAGTAGTAGTAGTAGTAGTAGTACTTGTTGTGTTAGGTAGAGATCTAATTATTTTGATATCTAATTTTCTTAAACATTATTATTATTATTATTATTATTATTAATAATAATAATAATAATAATATATTAGTAATAATAAATAAATATAAATAATAAATATACCAAAATAAATTATTGTTATTATTATTATTATTATTTATTTATTTATTTATTTACTTATTTATATATATTTTTTTATTTTTTTCATTATTACTACTATACTGTTATTCTTATTATTATTATATTTTTATTTATTTTAGTATATTATCTTTTATATTTTATTTGTTTTATTATTATTATTATTATTATTATTGTTGTTGTTAATAATAATAACAATTATTTTGGCGACTTGTGGATTTTTGTCCATAAGTTAAAATAGTTACAAATTATTATTATAAAAATAGTAAAATCCTTAATTTTTATAACAAATAATCCAATTTATTTTACATGACTAGTTTTACCTCATAGATAATTTGAGTATTATTTTAATTAATTGTAAACATATTATAAACACACCTTATTCAATCCTGTCATGACGTTTCCATAGATATTGTGTCGTGCTATTAACTGTTATTACACATTTATTACCACTAATCCAGCTGTAACTGACGTCTTAACTGTTCTGTATTGTTTTTTTTTTTGTTTTTTTTGTTTTTTGTGTGTGTGTGTATTTTAGGCGTTTCCACACGGGGTCCTGCAGCCGTTACCAAAGAGACCAGCGCTGGACAAAACCAACGGAGCCTCGTCTCTGTTCAACCCAAATGTTCTGCACTATCAGCAAGCCCTGGCCAACGCACAGCTCCAGCAGCCCGCCTTCTTCCCCACAGGTAAAAAAAACAAACATATTAAATCAAATATGAGTTAAAAGTGTCATTATAAGCCTTTTCCACAGAGGTAAAAACAAAATATAGAGTAAAATATAAAGTAAAAGAGTTGTTTAGGTATTTTTAGGCAGTGTAATACTATCTGTCACCACCAGGAGCGCTGTTTTACCCATTTACAGCAGGCATAACATTAAGATTAGTAACTGAGTGGGTTTGATTAAAATTTGAAGGTCTAGATCTGGTTTAGTCTTAATTTATACCTACTTAAATCTGAAGTTGGGATTTGACTGAGTTTGATCAAATCTGTTATGGTTTAAACCTGGTTTAGACCTGGTTTAGAACTGGTTTAGACCCACTTAAGTTCTTGGTCAGACCTGGTTTAGATTTGGTGTAGTCTTGGTTTATTCCTATTTAAATCTGAAGTTAGAGTTTGACTGAGTTTGATCAAATATGTTATGTTTTAGACCTGGTTTAGACCCACTTAAGTCCTTGATCAGACCTGGTTTAATTCTGGTTTAGACCTGGTTTAGTCTTGGTTTATACCTGCTTAAATTTGAAGTTAGGATTTGACTGAGTTTGATCAAATATGTCATTGTTTAGACCTGGTTTAGACCCACTTAAGTCCTTGGTCAGACCTGGTTTAGTTCTGGCTTAGACCTGGTATAGATTTGGTTTAGTCTTGGTTTATTCCAACTTAAATCTGAAGTTAGGATTTGATCAAATATGTTATGGTTGAGTCCTGATTTAGTCCTGGTTTAGACCTGGTTTATACTCACTTAGGTTCTTGGTCAGACCTGGTTTAGTCCTTGTTTATTCCTGGTTTAGATCTGGTTTAGGCTTGGTTTATTCCTACTTAAATCTGAAGTTAGGATTTGACTGAGTTTGATCAAATATGTTATGGTTTAGTCCTGGTTTAGTCCTGGTTTATACATACTGAAATACTGGATCAGACCTAGTTTAGAATTGGTTTAGAACTGGTTTAGTCCTGGTTTGGACCTGGTTTATACCTTCTTACATCTTTGGTCAGACCTTGTTTAGTCCTGGTTTAGAACTACATGTGGTTTAGTCCTGGTTTAGTCATGATTTCAACCTGGGTTAGACCTGATTTAGTCCTGAGTGAGTCCTCAATAAATTAGTTTCCTAGTTTAGTCCTTGGATAGATTTAGTCTGGGTGTAGTCCCGGTTTAGACTTGATTTAGTCCAAGGTTAGACCTGGTTAAGACGGACTGAAGCTACTATAGTCCTTTGGTTTAGATCCTGTTAAATCCTGGTTTGGACCTTTGTTATTAATCTTTATTCCTGGTTTAGTCCTAGTTTAGTCTTAGTTTAGATCTAGTTTAGACTTGTTTTAGTCCTGGTTTAGTCCTGGTTTAGTCCTGTTTCACTCTTAATGTTATGCCTGATTTACATGGACCAATATCCAGACTAAAACTAAAACAAAATTTGACCTTTTCCCTGCAGCCTCGTTAGCCTCTTTAGCTCGTGTTAGCTTGCATTAGCGCGTTAGCCTGTAGCATATGTCCTTCTTTTGTCTATCCTTAAATTTCTTATGCCTGTTTTTGTTAAAATTGCCTGAAAACTCTGTCCTCCTCCTCCTCTTCTTCCTCCTGCATTTACTCTGTGGATGTCTTAGCCTTGGGTCAAAATCCTGCTTGCAAAAAATTAATGTTTTACTAACCGCTGTCGTGCATGAGTTACAGGTTATAACTTCAACAGGCTCCGAATAAAATAATACGGAACATTACTGCTAAAAATTACACCCGTTTTTTATTCTGACAGTTTATTTTCAGTAGAATTTTTTGGTTTTGTTATTATATTTTTATTAGTTTCCAAAAAAAAATCTGTACACACAATAGCTTCACAGTTAGTCTCATTAAAGCCGCACTATGGAGTTTTTCTGTTTTGCCTGGAATGTTCCGCAGTATTATGAGGTGACTTCATCAAACTAGATGTTTTTATAAGCAATAAAAGCAACTGTATTTGAATAAATGTAAGATAAATAAGTTTAAAGTCGTACTGTGGAACATTCTAGACAAATCTATACACGCATCAGGAATTTCAGACTTCCGGTCGTCGCGCAATTCATACTGGGAAGAGTTTTCCAAAAAAGTGACCGTCAAACCTCCATGTTTGTTTTCCCAGTGGGATGTGTCTGTTGTCAAAGTCGATCTTTTCAAGTCTTTTGAACCATATCACTTTTGTTTCTGGTTCTGATATCGTCATGTTTTAGTTTTTTGGAATTCGGACGTCGTTAATTGCCACATTCTTTCATTCTCATTGTACTTTATCTCGCGCGATCATAAACGATAAACTTTTTCGCCTTCGTTAACATTATTATTAGTTTGTACGATCCATAAACGAAAAACAAATAATCCTTATATTCTTTCATTCTTATCGTTGTTTGTTTCGCACGATCATAAACGAAAAACTTTTAGCCTTTGTTAATATTATTATTCGTTTGTACGACCATAAACGGGGGGGTAAATATTTATATATATATATATATATATTTAAAAAAATTATAATAATAAGAATGAGGAAGAAAGAAATTTCTGGTAGAGACTTTGGTTTGTAAAATATTCGGCGCAATGACTTCAAACAATTCAACACTGTAGAAATCTTGAAATCTAGAAATCTATGAACCTTGTATAGACTCTTGTGTTTTGGAAAATATGGAGCTCTGGAGTTGATGAATTGTACATTGAGTTTTGTTTGTTTTAATTTATATTTTGTCTCTTATATGTACAGTACGTGGAGTTGTGAATGCAAATTTGTTGTGAAAAAAAAATTGTGTGGTTGTTGGATCCAAACAGCAGAAAACAGCTCGAGAAATGTGTTTGTGAACTCTATAAATGCAAAAGTGAATCAGATGTGTGAAACCTCTGTTTATTTATTTATTTATTTATTTGAGACAGGGACAGCACACAATTTTCGCATTAACCTTGACAGGAGAGATGCATTGTACATCAGGTTGTAGCATCAGTGCTAATTTGCACCTGTCGTCCCTGGACAGGTTCATTGATTGATTGTATTTAACTGACCTTGACTATCAACTGTTCTGGAGACCTGGAGCATGTTTTGGGTTGATGGGGGAAACCAGAGCACCCGGAGGAAACCCATCCAGACACAGGGAGAAACATGCAAACTCCACACAGAAAGGCCCTGGGCGACCTGGGGATCAAACCCAGAACCTTCTTGCTGTGAGGCATGAGTGCTAGCCACTCAGCCACCGTGCTGTGTTCAAACTGTTTCCCTTCACAATGGAATTGAAAAATAGTGAAAGGTGAAGTCGATGGGCAGGATTGATCCACAGGAAGAACCAAAAAGGAAACTTTTGACTGCTTAAATCAGGCATGTCCAAACTATGGCCGGTGGACCAAATGCGGCCCTCGGATAAATTTTTCTTGGCCCTCAGGCTTCCAGGTGATTTGGCCCAAGTTACCTTGCATCAATTAAAAATGAACTTTTTTACCGCAAGTTTTTTGAAAATCTACTTTGCAAATATTGAAGATTTAATGTGTGGTTTGATGGTTTGAGGATTTTAGAGTGAATAAAGACTGATGGCTCATTTAAGTGTTAAACATGCACATATTTTAATTATTCACTGTATTGAGCTCCAGTCTACAGCCCTCGATCAGCCTCTGCTTCATCTGTGTTTAGAAATGTGGCCCTTGATGAAAAAAGTTTGGACACCCGTGGCCTAAATCATCCTGAATTTGCAGAGAACATTTTGTATGTGGAGCGACAACAAAACAAAATCCCGTTTGTTAGGTGAGAGGAGCAGAAGACAAACAGACTGAGCTGCACTTTCTTGTTCTTGTGGTTTTACAGCAACATCACGTCTTGGTCTCTTTGCAGTGGAAGGTGTTTCTTGGTGAACAGTTGGTGCCTTTCACTTTGGCGTTGACTTTTTAAATTCGTAACTGAGGCTGAGCGATGGATTGGGATTTTGTTTTGTCGTCGCTCCACATACAAAATGTTCTCTACAAACTCTGGATGATTTCTTAGTCAGTCAAAGTTTTCCTTTTTGGTTCTTCCTGTGGATCAATCCTGCCCATCACCTTCACCTTTCACTATTTTTTAATTCCGTTGGGAAGAGAAACAGTTTGAACAGAGGTTTGAGTCACACACATCTGATTCACTTTTGCATTTATGGAGTTCGTAAACAAATTTCTCGAGTCGTTTTCCGCCGTGTTAGGATCCAACAACCACACAATTATGATGTCCAAATCCCAAAACTAAAACATGACAATATCAGAACCAGAAACAAAAGCCATACGGTTCAAAAGACTTGAAAAGATCGACTTTGACAATAGACACGTCCCACTGGGAAAACAAACATGGCGGTTTGATGTTCATTTTTTCAGGAAACCCTTCCCAGTGTGGATTACGCGATGACCGGAAGTCCGAGATTCGTGATGCATTTATAACATCTCCATGGAGACAAGCAAACGTGACATAGTGCACCTTTAATTTTTCTTATAGTTTACGATTATTTTTATTATTTATTACAGTTTTCAGTCACGTTTTACCTCACAAACATTATTAATGAAGCTAAATTTACTTAAAAAAAACAAAATTATAGCCGATATAAGTGAATATTGACGACATTTATTACATTAGATTCTCAAAAAATACTGAATTTTAGTGTCAGATTTTGTCAAACTGTAAATTTTAGAGTTGTTTTAGTTCAAAGTTGCGCTGCACGTGTCTTTTTATTCATTGTTCTGTTTTCTAAAGTGTAAATATTGTGATAAAATAATCTAAAGTGAATGGACTGATGCCTGTTTCTGCCTCTGCACTGTTCAGCCTCATTTGATCTCGTGTCATGTTTAACCTTTTACCCTCCACCTCTCCCCTCTTTCTCTCTCTACCTCTTTTATTATTCTCTCTGTCTTTCTCTCTCTTTCTCCATTTCTCTATCTGTGTCTCTTAATTTCTGTCCTTCTTCTCCTTTCTTTTGCTTTCTTTTCTCTTTGTGTTTCATCCTTCTCTTCCTCTTTCGATTTCTCTCTCTGTCTCTCTCTTCTTTTGTATCTCTCCTTTCTCTCTCCTCTTTTCTCTCACTCGCTCCTTCTACCTTCCCCCTTTTTCACCCTCCTTCTCTCCTTTTGCGTCTCTTCTTTCATCTCCCTTCCTCTCTCTTCTCTCTTTCATCCCCCTCCCTCTCTCTCCTCTCTCTCGCTTTCATCCCCCTTTCATCTCCTTCCTCTGTCTCTCTCTCTTCTTCACCTCTCTCCCTCCCTCTCCCCCTTCTCTCTCTCTATCCCTCCTCCCTCTCCTTTTGTATCTCCATCTCCTCTCTCTCTCTCTTTCATCCTCCTCTCATCTCTCCTCTCTCTCTGCCTCCCTTCATCCCCCTCTCTTACCTTTTACATCTCTCTCTCTCTCCTCCTCTCTCTCCCTCCTTTTTCTTTCTCCCTCCTTCCTCTCCCTCTCCTCCTCTCCTCTTCTCTCCTCTCTCTCCTTTTGCGTCTTTCTCTCTCCTCCTCTCTCTCTCATCTCTCTCTCTCTCTATCTCTCTCCTTTTTCATCTCTCACTCCTTTTGCATCTCTCCCTCTCTCTCTCTCTCTCTCTCTCTCTCCTTGTGCATCTCTCTCTCTCTCTCCTCTCTTTTCTCCTCTCCTCTCT
>NW_026570994.1:21176618-21344118 GCF_026225935.1 Boleophthalmus pectinirostris
GCATAATGTTAGCATAACATTAGCATAACGTTAGCTACTGTCACTGTTGTGTTGTGCTGTTGTGATTGGGAAATTTAAAATCACTTTTCCAGAGAAATTCTAATAAAGTTTTTGTTTAAAGAAATAAAAATTGTAAAAAGGTGAAAACATAAGAGAGAAAGGTTTACATGCACAAAGTATATAAGCTAGTTACATAGTTAGCTTGTATTTTTGTAGTCCTTTTGTAGTCCAATTGGTGTTATTACTGTAAAGACGCATTGTGTAACTTTTCTCGTGGTGCTTTTCTTCATGGAGATGTTGTTACTTTGTCTGAAATGTCCCGCAGTGTGGCATTAAACCTTTCTATCTTCACGGAACCCAAACCAGACCGAGTTACGAGTCAGATCTGTGGAGAGGCGAACCCGCTCACAGTCAGAATGTTTGTTTTTCTTCGTATTTTTGAGCAATAAAACCACTTCTAATTGAATAAATGTAAAGTGGAGCTGTTTAATGTCACACTGTGGAACATTCTAGACAGAGCAGTGATGTCTCCATGGAAACAAGAAGGTGACGGACCCAAGATCGAGAAGTTACCCAGTGCAGCTTTAACACAATCTTTTTTTTTTTTAGCACAGTTACAAGTTCAAAGTTGCAAATTGTTCAAAAATGTGTAGTGTTTTTTTTTTCTGCCGTGTTTGTTTTGATACAACACAAATGCTTTTCTCTGATTGGTTAATCCACCTGTCAATCACGCCCACTTGGATTTGGGGTTGGTTTAAGATCTCAGACTCAAACTTGTACAGAAACGACATAAAGTCTGGCAGATCAGGCTAGAGATGTTTGTATTTTTTACGTTATCGTGCATGTAAACCTATTTAAATAATCTGACAAAACATCTAAATTATTAAAGACACACTGTGTAACTTTTCTGGTGGTAACATCTCTCCATGGAGATGTTAATGCTTTGCCTGGAATGATCCGCAGTATAGCTTTAAACTGATCTGGTTTAGACCCACTTAAGGTCAGACCTGGTGTAGTCCTGGTTTAGATCTACATGTGGTTTAGTCCTGGTTGAAGTCTTAATTTAGTCCTGGTTTAGACCTGGTTTATCCGTAGTTTAGTCCTGATTAACAGTCTTGGTTTAATTCTGGTCTATACGTACTTAAATCCTGGGTCAGACCTGGTGTAGTCCTGGTCTAGTACTGGTTTAGTCCTGGATTAGTCCTGGTTTAGTCCTGCTTTAGTTCTGCTTTAGTGCTGGTTTAGTCCTGGTTTAGACCTGGTTTAGTCCTGGTTTAGTCCTGGTTTTGTGCTGGTTTAGTCCTGATTTAGTCCTGGTTTAGTGCTGGTTTAGAACTGGTTTAAATCTCATTTGGTTTAGTCCTGGTTTAAAATTTATTTTAGTCCTGGTTTAGTCCTGGATTAACCCTTAATTTAGTCCTGGTTTAGTTCTGATTTAGTCCTATTTTAGTTTTAATTTAGACCTGGTTTATCCCCAGTTTAGTCCTGATTAACAGTCTTGGTTTAGTCCTTGGTTTAGTGCTGGTTTAGACCTGGTTTAGTACCTGGTTTAATCTCGTTGACTTTATTGAATTACCAACATTTTTATTTCTTCTAGCACAAAACACACAACCTGTCGTCATGGATACATACGCACGTTTAATGCTTCACTGGGGAACATTCTGGGCAAAGCTGTGACATTTCCACACGGACGCGACGTTTACGGACGAAAAGTTACACGACGAAGCTTTAACTTTTAGCTCTTTTGTGTGATTTCTTCTCTGGGAAAAGCAAAAAAACTAACCCAAATTTTGACCTAAATTTCCTTTTAAACCTGTGATTGTAACCTGCATTTTTTTTCCTTTTTTTTTTTTTTTGGTTTTTTTTTGTTGTTTTTATTACTCCTCCTCCTCCTCCTCCCTCACTCCTCTCCTCTTTCCTCGAAAAAACAACGATCTCTCTCTCTTTTTCTCTCCTCCGCTTCGCATTGTGAATGGGTGCATGCCATTTTTCTCCTCCTGAATATAACCAAAACGTGGCTTGCTGGCGTGTTTTTTTTGGTTATTTTTTAATCATTTTCAAATCAAAATCTCCCGAAATCTTCGCCTCCATCGCTGTCACCTCCTCCTGCCCCCTCCTGGTTTCTTTTGTGTTATTTTTTTTACTTTATTTTGACCGTTTTTGGCCCATAAAACGTGAAAAGTCCCACTGATGTACAATGCTCCTCCACCTGCTACTGTCTCGGCAGCATCAGCTCCTCCAGCCAGTGTCCCCTACGCAGCCTCCACCTCAGCCAATCAGGTTTGCTCTTCTTCAGCTGTCTCTCATCGCACACAGCTCTCAACAAGGACGCACGGAACGGACGCGGGGACAGAGCGACAATTCAACAACAACAAAAAAAGAACTGAAATAAAAGGATTAAAGATGCTTAAAAATGGCAAAAACAGAGCTGGATCGTTTCAAAACAGTTGCTCCAAAGTTCTACCTCACTCATTCGTTTATTTGTTTTTCAAAATAAAACCAAAAATAAGAAAATGACAAAACAACAGTTTTCTTTGTTGTTTGTCTCCAAAACCAAAATGAAATAAAAATAATAAAAAAAAAACAGATAACAATTCATTTTTTTTCAGTTTTCAATGCTGTGTTTAAATTAATAATGAACCAAGACTAAACCAGTCTCAGTCCCGATCTGGTCCTGGTGTAGTCCCGGTTTCAGTCCTGGTCTGGTCCCAGTCTGTTCCCCCTCTCAGTCCCGGTCTGGTCCTGGTGTAGTCCCGGTCTCAGTCCTGGTCTCAGTTCTGGTCTCATCCTGGTCTCAGTCCCAGTCTCAGTCTCGGTCTCAGTCCTGGTCTCAGTCCTGGTCTGGTCCTGGTCTGGTCCCAGACTCAGTCCTGGTCTGGTCCTGGTCTCAGTCCTGGTCTCAGTCCCAGTCTCAGTCTCGGTCTCAGTCCTAGTCTCACTCCAGGTCTGATCCTGGTCCCAGACTCAGTCCTGGTCTAGTCTCGGTCTAAATCCTGGTCTCAGTCCAGGTCTGGTTCCGGGTCTGGTTCCAGGTCTGGTTCCGGGTCTGGTCCCGGACCTGGTTTAGTCCTGGTTCAGTCCGGCATCTGAGTTTAAAACTATGTTGTTTTTTTTTCCATTTTTCATTTAAACACAAAATCGAAAACTGAAAAAATGAATCATTATCTGTTTTTTTGGTTTTGGAGACAAATACTGAAGGAAATTGTTGTTTTTTCATTTTCTTATTTTTGGTTTTATATTGAAAAACAAATGAGCGAATGATACACTGATTCTCACTTACTTTATGTATTCAGAGCGTCCTCAACAACAACTAGCATGTTAACACGCACTTCCTGATTATCAAACAATAAAGCGCTCAGGCCTCAAGAGCTGCTTATAAAATATATCTGCACTGTGCAAAAAATAATGGGTTTTAAGGCAAAGCAGGTTTATTTGTACAGCATAAATCATACACAAAGTCATTCAAAAGTGCGTTAAAGAATAAAAAATACATTAAAATCACAATAAAAACAAATCAAAACATAAATAATCATCATAAAATTAAAAAGAGAGTCGGTCAGTTTCAGTCAGTTTTAAGCTCTATTTATCTTGGCTTCAGTTCTCAAATGAAAGAATAAAAAAGACAAAAAAGAATCAGAAGTGTTATAAAGTCAATTTTGCGTATTTATTTTATTAAGCAAAATCAATAAAAAATGTAGAAACTATAAAAAAAAAAAAGTAGCTCTGTTGTTTAAGTGTTTCTCCACCAACGTAAAGGCTCAGAGGGAAAAAAAACAATATCTAGTTAAATTAAAATGACTTAAGTTAAGAAAATTTAACTGTATTTGAGTCGATTAGACAGGACAATTCAAGCAACATTTGATTTTGTTACTTATTTTAAGCACAAAAAATTGTTGTCTTTCGTATTTTAAGTGCAGCACGATGTATTTTCATATTTTACGTACAAAAAGTCTTATTCTACTGGCAGATAATTTTACTCGTCAAGTGAAATTTACTCAAATCATGATTAAGTGTGGAGTGGATCTGGAAAAGCGCTGGTTAATGCAAATGTATTTTTTAAATTATTATTAGAAATTAACCCAGTAATTTCAGTTTAGGAGCGACAAAAAAAAAAATCTAATTCTTAAGGAAAAATAAAAACATGTATTATATTATATTAACATTGACAAAGTGCTGTACAGGCAAAAATGAACAAGACAAAAAGCATAAAAATAGCACATAGAAGGTAAACAAAAACAATGATGCAAACAATTAATTATCATAAATTCCCCGGGAAAAACTGATGTTTGGTCACCCGACGTTTACCTACATCCTGGTTTAGTTCCTGGTTTAGTCCTGGTTTAGTCCTGGTTTAGTTCTGGTTTAGTCCCTGGTTTAGTCCTGGTTTAGTTCTGGTTTAGTCCCTGGTTTAGTCCTGGTTTAGTCCTGGTTTAGTTCTGGTTTAGTCCCTGGTTCAGTCCTGGTTTAGTCCTGGTTTAGTCCTGGTTTAGTCCCTGGTTCAGTCCTGGTTTAGTCCCTGGTTCAGTCCTGGTTTAGTCCCTGGTTCAGTCCTGGTTTAGTCCTGGTTTAGTTCTGGTTTAGTCCCTGGTTTAGTCCCTGGTTCAGTCCTGGTTTAGTCCTGGTTTAGTCCCTGGTTTAATCCTTGGTTTAGTCCTTGGTTTTGTCCTGGTTTAGTCCCTGGTTCAGTCCTGGTTTAGTCCCTGGTTCAGTCCTGGTTTAGTCCTGGTTTAGTCCCTGGTTTAGTCCTTGGTTCAGTCCTGGTTTAGTCCCTGGTTTAGTCCCTGGTTTAGTCCCTGGTTTAGTCCTTGGTTCAGTCTTGGTTTAGTCCTGGTTTAGTCCCTGGTTTAGTCCCTGGTTTAGTCCTGGTTTAGTCTTGATTCAGTCCTGGTTCAGTCCTGGTTTAGTCCTGGTTCAGTCCTGGTTTAGTCCTGGTTTAGTCCTGGTTTATTCTTGATTCAGTCCTGGTTCAGTCCTGGTTTGGTCCTGGTTTAGTCCTGGTTTAGTCCCTGGTTCAGTCCTGGTTTAGTCTTGATTCAGACTTGGTTTAGTCCTGGTGTAGTCTTGAATTAGTCCCTGGTTTAGTCCTGATTCAGTCCTGGTTCAGTCCTGGTTTAGTCCTGGTTTATCATTGCACCATTTCCGACCATTGTGAAAAACATCCATACAAAATATTATAAAGATGAATATAATAATAATAATAATAATAATAATAATAATAAAGATACATTATTATTAATAATAATAAAATGAAAAAGTTTGAATAGTTATTACAATTAACCAAACAAATATCTGACATCCTGGAGCATTTTATTGCAACAAAAATAAACCCAAATCCCGTGTTTCCCCGCGTGTTCCTCCGGTCCTTATTGAGAGCTCTTCATTTGCAGTTGTTGTAGTTTGTTTATGTGTTGCCTCACTTCCTGTTTTTGTTTTTTTGTTTTGTTTTTTTGCATGTTCTTTTAATGTTTTACTTTTGTGTTTTGTTTATTATTTACCTCTCTCTCCTTGTCGTTGTTGTCGTTGTTGTCGTTGTTGTCGTCTGAAGCCTCTCCATTCACAGCCCGGGTCCTCCGTGTGTTAGCGCTTGTGGCTACGCTAAAAACAACGCACAGCCCGCCGCAGCTTTAGCCGTGTCGCTAACGCTAACGCCGCTAACGCTAACGGGAAACGGGACGAGAAGAATCAGCACGACGACTTTCACACCCACTTTTATTTTATTTTATTTAACAGTTTGACCTTTACTCTAACTACTGTTTACATTTCAGAACATTTGGACAACTCATGAGAAGTAGTAGTAGTAGTAGTAGTAGTAGTAGTAGTAGTAGTAGTAGTAGTAGTAGCAGTAGTAGTAGTAGTAGTAGTAGTAGTAGTAGTTTTAGTTTGGTTCAGGTTAAGTTCTATCTTAAACAATTTAGTCCTGGTTTAGTCCTGGTTTCATTCCAGTTTAGTCCTCATGTAGTTCTTGATTTAGTCCTGGTTTAGTTCTGGTTTAGTCCTGGTTTAGTCCTGGTTTAGTTTTGATTTAGTTCTGGGTTTTATTCTAGTTTAGTCCTCGTCTAGTCCTTGGTTTATTTAGTCTTAATTCAGTCCTGCTTTAGTCTTCATTTAGTCCTTGTTTAGTCCCTGGTTTGGTCTCGATTTAGTCCTGGTTTAGTCTTAATTTAGTCCTGGTTCAGTCCTGGTTTAGTCCTGGTTTAATCCTGGTTCAGTCCTGTTTTAGTCTTGGTTTAGTCCTGTTTTAGTCCCTGGTTTAGTCCTGGTTTAGTCGTGTTTTAGTCCTGGTTTAGTCCTGTTTTAGTCCTGGTTTAGTCCTGGTTTAGTCCTGTTTTAGTCCTGGTTTAGTCCCTGGTTTAGTCCCTGGTTTTAGTCCTGTTTTAGTCCTGGTTTAGTCCTGTTTTAGTCCTGGTTTAGTCCCTGGTTTAGTCCTGTTTTAGTCCTGGTTTAGTCCCTGGTTTAGTCCTGGTTTAGTCCTGTTTTTAGTCCTGTTTTTGTCCTGTTTTAGTCCTGGTTTAGTCCCTGGTTTAGTCCTGGTTTTAGTCCTGTTTTAGTCCTGGTTTAGTCCTGTTTTAGTCCTGGTTTAGTCCCTGTTTTAGTCCTGGTTTAGTCCCTGGTTTAGTCCTGGTTTTAGTCCTGTTTTTGTCCTGTTTTAGTCCTGGTTTAGTCCTGTTTTAGTCCTGGTTTAGGCCTGTTTTAGTCCTGGTTTAGTCCTGGTTTAGTCTTAATTTAGTCCTGGTTCAGTCCTGGTTTAATCCTGGTTCAGTCCTGTTTTAGTCCTGGTTTAGGCCTGTTTTAGTCCTGGTTTAGTCCTGTTTTAGTCCTGGTTTAGGCCTGTTTTAGTCTTGGTTTAGTCCCTGGTTTAGTCCTGGTTTAGTCCTGGTTTTAGTCCTGTTTTAGTCCTGGTTTAGTCCTGTTTTAATCCTGGTTTAGTCCCTGGTTTAGTCCTGGTTTAGTCCTGTTTTAGTCCTGGTTTAGTCCTGGTTTAGTCCTGGTTTTAGTCCTGTTTTAGTCCTGGTTTAGTCCTGTTTTAATCCTGGTTTAGTCCCTTGTTTAGTCCTGGTTTAGTCCTGTTTTAGTCCTGGTTTAGTCCTGGTTTAGTCCTGGTTTAGTCCTGGTTTTAGTCCTGGTTTTAGTCCTGGTTTAGACCTGGTTTAGTCCTGGTTTAGTCCTTGTTTAGTCCTGGTTTAGTCCTTGTTTAGTCCTGGTTCAGTCCTGGTTTAGACCTGGTTTAGTCCTTGTTTAGTCCTGGTTCAGTCCTGGTTTAGTCCTTGTTTAGTCCTGGTTTAGTCCTTGTTTAGTCCTGGTTCAGTCCTGGTTTAGTCCTGGTTTAGTCCTGTTTAGTCCTGGTTTAGTCCTGGTTTAGTCCTGGTTCAGTCCTGGTTTAGTCCTGGTTTAGTCCTGGTTCAGTCCTGGTTTAGTCCTGGTTTAGTCAGTCCTGGTTTAGTCCTGGTTTAGTCCTGGTTTAGTCCTGGTTTAGTCCTGGTTCAGTCCTGGTTTAGTCCTGGTTTAGTCCTGGTTTAGTCCTGGTTTAGTCCTGGTTTAGTCCTGGTTTAGTCCTGGTTTAGTGCTGGTTTAGTCCTGTGTCTGGGAGGGCATCTGACTCGTTTGGCTCGTTTTCGACGGTGACGTAACTTTTGTCCCGGTTTGAACTTTTGAAACAGGTTCAGAGTCGATAATGATTCACAGGTGACACCAGGACAACAAACACACACAGGAGAGAGAGGAGAGAGAGGAGGAGAGGGAGGAGGAGGGAGGAGGGAGAGGGAGGGAGAGGGAGGAGAGAGAGGAGAGAGAGGAGAGAGAGAGAGAGAGAGAGGGAGAGAGGGAGAGAAGAGAGGGAGAGAGGAAGAGAAGAGAGGGAGGAGAGAGGAGAGAGGAGAGAGAGGAGAGAGAGAGAGAGGAGAGAAGGAGAGAGAGAGAAGAGAGGAAGAGAGGGAGGAGGGAGAGAAGAAGAGAGGAAGAGAGGGAGGAGGGAGAGAGAGGAGAGAGGGAAGAGAGGGAGGAGGAGGAGAGAGAGGAGGAAGAAGAGAAGGAGAGAAGGGAGAGAAGAGAGGAGAGAGGGAGAGAAGAGAGGGAGAGAAGGAGAGAGGGAGGGAGAGAAGAAGAGAGGGAGGAGGGAGGAGGGAGGAGAGAGAGGAGGAGGGAGAGGAGAGGAGAGAGGAAGAGAGGGAGGAGGAGAAGAGGAGGAGGAGGGAGGAGAAGAAGAGAGGAGGGAGAGAGAGGGAGAGAAGGAGAGAGGAAGAGAGGGAGGAGGGAGAGAAGAAGAGAGGAAGAGAGGGAGGAGGGAGAGAGAGAGGAGGAGGAAGAGGAGAGAGGAGAGGGAGAGGGAGGGGGAGAAGAAGAGAGGGAGGAGAGAGGAAGAAGAAGATAGGGAGGAGGGAGGAGAGAGGAGAAGAGAGGGAGGGAGGAGGGAGAGAAGAAGAGAGGGAGGAGGGACGGAGGAGGAGAGGAGAGGAGAGGGAGGAGGAGAAGAGAGAGGAGAGAGAAGAAGAGAGGAGGAGGGAGGGAGAGAAGAAGAGAGGGAGGGAGAGGAGAGAAGAAGAGAGGAGGAGGGAGGAGGAGGGAGGAGGAGAGGAGGAGGAGAGGAGAAGAGAGGGAGAGAAGAAGAGAGGGAGGAGGAGGAGGAGGGAGAGAGGAAGAGAGGAGAGGAGGAGGGAGGGAGGAAGAGAGAGGGAGGAGGGAGGGGGAGGAAGAAGAGAGGGAAGAGAAGAAGAGAGGAGGAGGGAGGAGGAGGGAGAGGAGGAGAGGAGAGAGGAGGGAGGGAGGAAAGGAGAGAAAGCAGCAGAGAGAGTGGAGGAGGAGGAGTGGAGAGGAAAGGAAGCGAGAGAGAGAGACAGACGAGGAGGAAGGAGTGGGAGGAGAGGAGAGGAAAGAGAGGGAGAGGCAAAGAGAAGGAAAGGAAGGGAGTTAGAAGAGGGAGAGACGGCAAAGAAGAGACAGAGGAGGAGGAAGGAGGGGAGAGGAAAGAGAGAGGGAGAGGAAGCACGAAAGACAGGAGGAGGAAGGAGAGTGAGAGAATGATGAAGGAGAAAGAGAAAGGGAGAGAGAAGGAGGGAGGAGGGAGGGAGACAGGTGAGGAGGGGTGAGGAAAGAGAGAAAGAGAAAACAATAGAACAACAGGGGAAATGGAGGGAGGAAGAAAATATATATATATATATATATTATATATAGAGAGAGAGAGAGAGTGATAAAAGAGAAAGGGAGAAAGAAGGAAGGAGGGGTGAGGAAAGAGAGAGAAAGTAATAGAGTATCAGGGCAGATGGAGGGAGGAAGAAAAATATATACATATATAGAAAGAGAGGAGTAGGAAGAAGAGCGAGAGACTTTAAAGGAGAAAGAGAAGGAGAAAGAAAGAAAGAGGGAGACAGGTGGAGGATGAGGGCTGAGGAAAGAGAGAGAGAAAGAGGAGGGGGAGGGAGATAAAAGAGAAAGACCCACATTGCCGAGTATGAAAGTGTGTGTGTGTGTGTGTGTGTGTGTGTGTGCGTGTGCGTGTGCGTGTGCGTGTGCGTGTGCGTGTGCGTGTGCGTGTGTGTGTGTGCGCGTGTGTGCGTGTGTGTGCGCGTGCGTGTGCGTGTGCGCGTGCGCGTGCGCGTGCGCGTGTGTGTGTGTGTGTGTGTGTGTGTGTGTGTGTGTGTTGGTCAGATGTGCAGCCTCGCTTCAGTCAGTCTGTCCCAGGGCAGCTGTGGCTACAACAGTCGTTTACACCACTGAGTGTTGAGTGACTGAATCTGTTAAAGCTTTGAGGATAAATGCAGTGATTCATTAATTCTTTTTTTTTTTAACTCCATAAAATTTGAAAATATTAAGATTTTTACATTTTTTTATTATTATTATTAAGCAATTTTCAGGCTCACAGTAAAGCTACACTGTGTAACATTTCTGGTAGAGGGTCCACCACCTCCTTCTTTGGTCTTGATTTTAGTCCTGGTTTAGTCCCTGGTTTGATTTTGATTTAGTCCTGGTTTAGTCCTTGTTTAGTCTTGGTTTAATCCCTGGTTTAGTCCTGGTTTAGTCTTGGTTTAATCCCTGGTTTAGTCCTGGTTTAGTCCTGGTTTAGTCCCTGGTTTAGTCTTGGTTTAATCCCTGGTTTAGTCCTGGTTTAGTCCCTGGTTTAGTCTTGGTTTAATCCGTGGTTTAATCCTGGTTTAGTCCTGGTTTAGTCTTGGTTTAATCCCTGGTTTAGTCCTGGTTTAGTCTTGGTTTAATCCCTGGTTTAGTCCTGGTTTAGTCTTGGTTTAATCCCTGGTTTAGTCCTGGTTTAGTCTTGGTTTAATCCCTGGTTTTAATCCTGGTTTAGTTTTAGTTTAGTCCTGGTTTAGTCCCTGGTTTAGTCCTGGTTTAGTCCTGGTTTAGTCCTGCTTTAGTCCCTTGTTTAGTCCAGTTTAGTTTATTAACAATTAAAGTACAGTTTTATAATTCCTTTTTTATACTTCTCTGCAGTAGTGGAAGAAGTACTACATTTTAAAAGTAAAAGTACTAATATACTAGAGCAAAAAAATACTCAAATAAATGTAAAAGTATCACATGAAAAAAAAAAAAAATCTACGTAAGTAAAAGTATTTAAGCACCAGTGTAAAAATTTACTTAAAGCCACATGGTGTAACTTTTTCACTGAGGGTCCGTCGCCTGCTTGTTTCTATGGATACGTCACTGCTCTGCCTGGAATGTTCCGCAGTGTGACATTAAACAGATTTACTTTACTTTTATATTGATTCAGTTACAGGTGGTTTTAAAGCTCAAAAATACCAAGAAAAACAAAAACATTCTGACTGTGAGCGGCGTCGCCTCTCCACAGATCTGACCTGTAACTTTGTCTAATTTAGTCGCCGTGACGATAGAACGGTTTAAAGCCATACTGTGAAACATCCCAGACAAAGCAGTAACATCTCCATGGAGAAAAGTTACACAGTGCAGCTTTAAAGAGTAAAAAGTAAAAGTATTTTGCGTTGAGTTTCAGATCGAATAAAACTTCAAATGTCGTGATTTTGATTGAAAAATAAAATAAAATAAAATAAAAAATTCAGCCGAAAACAGATCAAATTAAATTGATTTTTTTTTTTCTCGCTGTTTTTATTTGTATATTTTTGTGTTTGATCAAATTTTGGATTGGATTGAAAATTTTGAAAGTGTTAAAAAAAATAAACACTCTGGTCTGAAAATAAAAATATACTTCACAGTGCAGCTCAAATGTTATGATGTTATGTACTTCTTATAGCAGTAGTAGTATCAGTTGTAGTAGTAGTAGTAGTATCACTTGTAGTAGTAGTAGTAGTAGTAGTAGTAGTAGTAGTAGTAGTAGTAGTAGTAGTATTGCACTACTAGTAAGTACATATACCTGCTCTCAAATGTTGTAAGGTAAAAAGTAAAAAGTATCCACTGTAAAATGTACTTAAGTAAAGTACACATACCTATTTTTTTTACTTAAGTACAATACTTTACTACTTTTAATTCATTAGATTTTTGGGTCCAGGTTTTCATTTCAGGACTAAACCAGGAATAAATTAAGACTAAATTAGGACTAAACCAGGGCCTAAACCAGGACTAAATTAAGACTAAACCAGGACTAAACCAGGACTAAACCAGGGCTAAACCAGGACTAAACCAGGACTGAACCAGGACTAAACCAGACTAAACCAGGAATAAATTAAGACTAAATTAGGACTAAACCAGGGACTCAACCAGGACTAAACCAGGACTAAATCAGGGCTAAACCAGGACTAAATCAGGACTGAACCAGGGACTAAACCAGGACTAAACCAGGACTGAACCAGAAACCAGGACTGAACCAGGTCTGAACCAGGACTGAAACCAGGACTAAACCAGGGACTAAACCAGGACTAACCAGGACTAAACAGGACTAAATCAGGGCTAAACCAGGACTAAACCAGGACTAAATTAAGACTAAACCAGGACTAAACCAGGACTAAACCAGGACTAAACCAGGGACTAAAGGTCTAAACCAGGGACTAAACCAGGACTAAACCAGGTCTAAACCAGGTCTAAACCAGGACTAAACCAGGACTTTCCAGTCACGTCCCTCTATCCCTGTACAAACATAAGTGAACAGTGCCCTCTGCTGTCAGGTCAGTGTATGACCTGTTCTGTCTCATTGGTTCTGAAGAGTTTTTTTTTCTTCTTTACAGGTTAATTAGTAAATGACCCGATCACCTCAGGATCTAATTAAACCAAAATGTCTCTGGTCTTTTTACTGCATCATGACAGATAATTAACAAATGTGGACAGAGTGGAGCCTCCTTACAAACTCATTAAACATTTTAGTAGAAGTTTCTGAAGTAAGTAGCAGTAGCAGCAGAAGTAGTAGTAGTAGTTGTTGTTATGTAGTTCTAGTAGTAGTAACAGTAATAACAGTAGCAGTAATAGCACTAGTAGTAGTAGTGGCAGCAGTAGTAGTAGTATTAGTAGTTGTAGTAGTAGCTTTATAGTAGTAGTAACAGTTGTGAAGTGGTCTTGATTTACCTCAGTGTATTATTTAAGGAACTACTACTACTACTACTACTACTACTACTACTACTACTACTACTACTACTACTACTACTACTACTACTACTGCTACTACTATTACTACTACTACTACTACTACTACTACTACTACTACTGCTTACTACTACTACTACTGCTACTACTACTACTACTGCTACTACTACTACTACTACTGCTACTACTGCTACTACTACTACTACTACTACTACTACTACTACTACTACTACTACTACTACTAGTACTACTAGTACTACTACTACTGCTACTACTACTACTACTACTACTACTACTACTACTACTACTACTACTGCTACTACTACTACTACTACTACTACTACTACTACTGCTACTACTACTACTACTACTACTACTACTACTACTGCTACTACTACTACTACTACTACTACTGCTACTACTAGCTACTACTACTACTACTACTACTACTACTACTACTACTACTACTACTACTACTGCTACTACTACTACTACTACTACTACTACTGCTACTACTACTACTACTGCTACTACTACTACTACTACTACTGCTACTACTACTACTACTACTACTACTACTACTGCTACTACTACTACTACTACTAGCTACTACTACTACTACTACTACTACTACTACTACTACTACTACTACTACTACTACTACTACTACTACTACTACTACTGCTACTACTACTACTACTACTACTACTACTGCTACTACTACTACTACTACTACTACTACTGCTACTACTACTACTACTACTACTGCTGTACTACTACTACTGCTACTACTACTACTACTTCTACTACTACTAGTACTACTACTACTACAACTTTGTACTGACAGTTACATTATAAACTATAAAAAAATGATTCTTATGTAAATATTGTGACATTAGTTCAGTTCACACTCTGTACGCTCCACACAGACAGACTTGGGTGAAGTGTCTTGCTCACTGACACACTGACACTCTGCCTGGGGGGGAAGTAGTTTCTCTGGGATTGAACCCTCGACCTCTGGCTCTGGTCCGGTCCTCGTCCTGGTTCCGATCTGCAGTGTGGCTGTTTATGTAATTGGCTCATTGACCGGTCTCTCCCTCTTCTCCCTCCTCCTCCTCTATCTGTCTTTCTCTCTTCTACCACTTCTTTAAACTCTCTTTGTTTTTTAGAAAGATAGATTTTTTTTGTATATTTAACTTTTTTTTTCAAGATCTGGGTCAAAAAGTATAATTTAAAGCTTCGAAATTACACAAATTTGACGCTTTCAGTTGTTTTATAATGTCATTTCCTCCTCAAAAACAGACCTGGACTTGTGTTTTGTTTCATTCACGTGTTTGAGTAACTCTTTATTATTAACCTGTTTACATCTCCAAAGCTCAAAATGGTCCGCTCCACCTTGTGATGTCATGAAGTGGTAGTTTTATTAACGTTTACAGTTACTTTTTAGGTTTTGGCTGCGTTTATATGAAGACGCGACGCCAGAAAACAGAAAACGCAAAAGTGGCAAAACGCGTACGCGACCTGAGCACATCTGACTAGAGTTTTGCGTCTTGGGCAGTGCAGACGGAAACGCTACGACAGAGAGTATTCAACTTTTCCACAGATTTTTGTGTTTTTAAGCCACAAAAACACCGTCACCGTCTAAACAAAAAACACTTCCGAAAAAATATTTTGTCATTTTTACCCGCAAGTGTTCTCGTGTAAACAGGCCCTTAGTTCAGTAGAAATCTGCAATTCCAGGTCTGAAACGATCCACACGATTCTAGCGAAGGTGCGTGGAGTTTAAAAACACGGTGGAGCACTTCCTGTATCACCTCATGACATCACAAGGTGGAACAGAGTGTTCTCTGTTTAAGAGAAGAGGTTTGTGAGTTCAATGTGTGAATGAAACCAAACCAAACTCCAGGTCTGTTTGTGACGAAGAACATTTTCAGATCATTTATATCGGCGTAATAGTAAAGATGCACTGTGTAACTTTTCCTGATTGGGTCCGCCACCTGCTTGTCTCCATGGAAACGCTTTGGAAAGTTCCGCAGTATGGCATTAAACTTATCTAAGTACACGTGATGTTATTGCTAAAACAAAACTACCTTGAAAAACTTGCATTCTTACTGGAAGCGGTTTCGCCTCTCCGTAGATCTTACCTCAGAACTTGACCCTGTTATGCCACCTGCTTGTCTCCATGGAAACGCTGTTGCTTTGCCTGGAAAGTCTCGCAGTGTGGCATTAAACTTTTCTAAGTATACTTATCTAAAACACAATTACCTTGAAAAACTTGCATTCTTACTGTCAGCGGTTTCGCCTCTCCGTAGATCTTACCTCGGAGCTTGACCTGGTTGTGTCGCCATGGAGACAGACAGGTTTAACGCCGTACTCTGGAACAATCAGCGGAGACGGGAAGCGAACCGGAAAAGTTACACAGTGCACCTTTTTGCGTTCACTTCGTCCTTTTCTAAAAATCATTGTCTGTTTTTGTTTACGTTTTGACCCAGGTCCAGTTTAAGAAATCGCAACTCGATAATCAGATTTTAATGATGTTGTTTGAAAAATGTACGAATTCTCTTTTAAAATAATCGTAATATTTGTGAATTTTGTTGTAGATCATCCTGAAGTGAGCATGGAGAACAAGGACGGAGAAGAGTCGCTCACGAGCCCCAAACCTCCTCTGTGTAAATACTATATCTCCAACGCCATAGAACTTCAGCAGCCTGCATGTTAAAGACTCAAATATCCAGTCAAAAAATACAAAAATGTACCTGTAACTTCTCAAAATCTCAAAAATATCCTTATGTACAGTAGATATTCTAGACGAAAAGGCCATGTTAACCAACCAAAACAGTCCTAGTGCTACTTAACTCCGAACGGAACTTCTGAATACTTTTATTTTTATTTTTATTTCGATCCAATACTGAATGTCCAACTGGAGAAGACGCTAAACTCCAGACGCCATCTTGTTTTTACATCGTTATGATTTCACAAAAAACTTTTCATCATCGCCACGACGACAACAGGAAGAAGAAAAACTCATCATCATGGAAACGTCAAAGTCAAATCGCCAAAAAAAGAAAATATAAAAAAAAAATAAAAATGGAGAAAGCCAGAGTTCACTACACCATCAAAAATCCAGGAAAGATTTAGTGTTAGGAATTATTTAACGCCCTAAAAATATTTCAAAATTCAGAAAGTTCAGAAGTTTTGTTTATCGCCATGACAACGAGAAGAAATTCAGCATGGAAATTTTAAATGGCCAAAAAAAATAAATAAATTGGAGAAAGCCAGAGTCAAACGTATCATTAAAAATTCAAAAGATTTAGTGTTATTTAGAATTATTTCACACCCTAAAAATTTCAATTCTGAAATTCTGAAAAGTTTTGTTTATCGCCATGACGAGAAGAAATTCAGCATGGAAACCATCAAATGGACAAAATTGGAAAAAAAAAAAAAAAGAAAAAAGTTGGAGTTTATATTATTAAGAATTATTGTTGGCCTTTAGTTTTTTCAAATTTTAAAAAGTATTTATTTATCGCCATGACAACAAGAAGATTTCAGTGCAAAAATGTCAAATTGACAAAATTGGAAAAAGCCAGAATAACAATATGTAGTGTTAAGAATAATTTCACGCCATTAAAATTTCAAAATGCTAAAAATTTTTCTTCATTGCCAAGAAGAAATTCAGCACTGAAACGTCAAATGGCCAGAATTGAAAAGAGACAGTTTTGCATCCAAATAAAAAAAAAAAATTAAAATAAAAATTCTTTCCAGAAAAATTTCCTCAAATATCAAATCTCCATTGTGGGAAAAAAATTATACCATACTAACAAATCTAGTCGATATTTAGTGTTAAGAATTATTTTACATTTCAGAATAAAAAAAAAAAAATCTTCATCGCCATGACAACGAGAAGAAATTAAGCATGAAGACATTAAATCGCCCAAAATAGGAAAAAGCCAGTTTTTAAAAAGTCAACAAATAATTCATGTTAAGAATTATTTCCATTAAAATTTCAAAATCCCAAAAAAACTTTTCCTCATCGCCATGACAACAACAAGAAGAAGAAATTCAGCATGGAAACGCCAAATGGCCAAAACTGGAAAGAGAGTTTTTATTCAACAAAAAAATTATTTATATTTCCATTAAAAACCTAATTCAGTAAATATTTAGTGTTAAGAAGTATTTCACGTCATTAAAATGTCAAAATTCAATAAAACTTTTCCTCATCGCCATGACGACAAGAAGAAATCAGCATGGAAACCGCCATCGGATCATCCAAATTGGAAAGAAGCCAGTTTTTTTGCATCAAATCCAACAGCTATTTATTGTTTAAAAAAAAAAGAAAGAAAATTGTGCACATTTTTTGCATGCAACGAATGAAAGAAGTTTAAAGATTTTGTAAGGTCTGCCGGCAGACTCGGAAGTTTGGGAATCCAAGCTTGAAAAAGGTTTTAAAAGTGCTAAAATCTATTAAAAAAAAAATAAAAAAAAAAATAAAAATAGTGGTGCGTTTGACAAATAAAAAGATATGACTTGAACTTAGGATCAGAGGGCTGTGTCATTCGAACTGTGCTCCCTCTGTCACCGAAATCCTTCACGTTAGGAGAAAAAAAAAAACATTTGTAGAAGAAGTGCCTAAAATCGCTCATCGAAAACATAAAAAAATCCACATTTACCGAAAAAGTTGCTGAAATTTTGGCAGTTTTTTCAGTTTCATGGACCTTGTTTGAGAAATGTTGTTAAGTGATTTTAAATAAGAAGAAATAGACAAATCAGACTAGCTGTTTGGTGTTAAGAGTGGGAACTGTTAAAAGGGGTGTCACGATTCACCAAAATTAAGTCCGAACGATAATAATAAATCAAAATTATGACTATTGATGCTTCGTACTGGCGGCGTTCTGTCTGATAAGCTTGAAAAAGGTCTAAAAACTTAAGAAAAAACACACAAAATTGAGTTAAACAGCGCATTTTCAGGAGCTTGTGTATTAAAATAAAGCTCGGATTAATGTCTAACTTGAGTAAAAAAGCTTCAGACGGAGCAGTGCCTACAGTTAGCGTCACACCGCCAGGGAATGTTGATGACGTCAGCTGCAAAATATCAATAATTTCATTTTTTTTATCATAATTTTCAGAGCTTTTTCGACACTCAGACTTCTGTAGCCGTACCTGACCTGGGGCGGATCGACAAAAAAAAAAAGTGGTTTCAAGTCTGCGTCAACGGGATCTCCAACCATTTACCCCGTCACACAACAATTTCAAACATAAATAAGGGTTTGAAAAGTGTCTTGCCCAAGTACACAACAACAGGACACACTTTTTGGCGCTGGAACTGAACCAAAAACTTTTCAATTTGAAGAAATTTTGAACCACTTTATGTTCATAATTTGTACAATTTTAGGTTCCTAGCAGCAAATATGTCCAACTAATATGTTAAAATTTTTCACATTTTAGTTTTAAATTACAAATTCTTAATAATTAAAGTCTCTGAACCTGATTTTTACAGTCTTAAAAACAAGAAAAACAGAATTTGTTAATTTGAAAAGTTTGCAGGAGTCCAAAGTTCTTCCTCACTTACCTTATGGATTCAGAGCGTCCTAATTATTTATTATGATGAGTTTATAAGCTCTTTTCAACAACTAGCATGCTAACACACGCTTCCTGATTATCTGACATTGGCCACGTTTACATGAGAGTGTTAATTCCGAATAAAAATTATTAAATTCTGAATAAAAATGAATGTAAACACTTAATTCCTAATAAAAATGATGACTTAATTCCGAAGTAAGTGGGTGGTTTATTCCGATTTTAAAGCCGAGTTAATTTAGTCCTCGATCATGTAAGCGTTTATTCTTCTTAAAAATAATGTCGGTCGTTCAGCGCATTCTCGTTGCGTCGTCCTTCGATCCGGCTCCACCAGTCCTGGCTTCGGACTTTCCTCCACGTCTCTTTGGATTTGTGAGCGGGATGCGGGAGTGGGCTGAGGTAGAGCAGCCTCACACTCACTTTGTCTTCTTCCTCTCTTCTCCGACGCTCTTCCCTTCTCCTTCTCAGCCGACAGACGTAAAGCGCGATGAGAAAATTCTCCCGCCGCTGCGCAATTATCATCGGAACGACCGCGGGAAAAGTTCGGATCGTGTTTGTGTCCGTGAAGTTGACTTAAATATGTTCACGTCTCTGTCCAACCAGAACTCTTCCCCACCCCCAGCCAGACGTTGAACGGAATTAAATAAAGTTGATTTAACGAGTTTTCCTTGTAAGCCTCAATTCAGAATTATTACTTCCATGTAAATAATTAAATTCTGAACTAAACATCATGTAAACGTGGCCAATAAAACGCTGATTTAGACAGTACACAACGGACAAAAACATTGGGTACAAGATCGTTTTATCGATATATAAAGTCGTTTAAAAGACTTTAATTATGGGCTGTCGCTTTCTCTGACTCCTCCCGGGCAAAACTAACAAGTTGGTTCACAAATAAAAGTGTGTTGCTCGAGGATACACTGGTCAGTTTAGTCTTGAGCAAATCTCTCTACCAACTGAGCCACTTTCATATTTCAAATTAAAACTTTTGTCATTTTTATTATTTTTTTAAATATAAAATTTTGGCTCAAAATCGTGACACCCCTGATTCATTTTTACCATGTTTTTGAGTAGTTTACACGAAGAATGTGAGTGAGAAAAAATTGTATTGTGAAATTGTAATGTTTGTTCAAGTGTCTTTTATTTTGAAAAGTTTTTAGAAATGTTATTTAAAACGATGAGATGTTTTGTCTGGTATGTCTGGACTCGTTCGTATTTAAAGAGGGGGTATTATACTGGTTTAAATTTGTTTGTTTTTTCGCTTTCTCCCACGTTGATGTCGTCTCTGCGTGTTTGAGTAATCTAGCGATCTCTCCCACACTATTTAAACCCACAAGTTGACGCTTCAACTCGAAAATTCTGCATAAATATACACAAACACGATACAAAATTGTGCACTACGACTACACAAACATGACAAGATTGTGTTGCGACGGCGCTCTGAAGGGGAGTGACTCAGCACAGAGAGCACATGGGAGCTGAGACAATAAAATTTAACATCGTGTCTATGTTTATGATTATGTTTTAGCAGCTAAAAGTAAAATACCCTCTCTTTAAACCAAAACATCACAATTTAGGCCTTTAGTTTTGGAAATTTTAATTTATTTTTCAAAATTTTTGGATGTAATTTCATGGTGCTTGAAATACATTGACAATCCACCATCTCTTTAACTCAAGATATTTTAAAGTTCTTTTTTTTTGTTTTTTGTTATTGTCCAAAATACATTCTAATAGTTCTGTAACGTTTTGATCGTGGAAGATGGTTTGAAAAAGTTCGATTTTGTTGTTACTTTTGGTCAAATTTTAGTCGAGAAAAATGTTGTATTTTCAAGATGAATGTAATTTATTAACCTGTGCCGCGTCCCGTGCGATTGGTCGGTTTGAATCTGTCGGCGAATCAGAGGCGAGGGTTCGGGGAAAGGGGCGGGGCTTATGCTGCGTTCATGTGGATCATTGGACGGTTTTGGAAGATTTTGGTCAAATTCATCGCTTTTTTTTGGAAAATTTTGTCATTAATAACTTTTTATTTGTAATCTCTGATGTACCAAAATGTTGTGAATGTTTAAAAAAGTAGAAAAATTTGAAGAAATTCTAATATTAAGAGTTTAAATGAGAGATTGTAGTTAACCAGCAATGTAATAATGTACGTGTTTTTTGTTATTTTCAATCCAAAAAATAACATTTAAAGCTGCTCTATGGAACTTTTCTGCTGGAGGAAGCTCTGTCACGTTCTTGTCTCCATGGAGATCTTATTGCTTTCCCCGGAATGTTCCACAGTATGTCCTCAAACTCAAAGCAATCTCGTATTTATTCATTACGTGAAGGTGTTTTATTGCCTTAAAAACACGCTTTTTTTTTCTGTGAGTGGGCTCGCTTCTCCAGTGATCTGACCCGTAACTTGGTCTCGTGGCGTCGCCTGCTTGTCTCCGTGGGAATAAGCAAGTTTAAAGCCATACTGTGGAATATTCTAGGCAAAACAATAGAATTTACATGGGGGAAAAAAGCAGTGGCATACCTTCCAGCAGAAATCCTACGTAGTTCGAATTGCATTTTGTTATAATTTTGTGATTTTTAGATTTAAGATTTAAAAATTTCATATTTGATCAAAATGTTCTGCTTTTGGACCATTTAAAGCCATACTGTGGAATATTCTAAGCACAGTAATAGAATTTACACAGAAAAAAAGCAGTGGCATACCTTCTCGCAGAAACCCTGCATAAGTCGAATTTAGTTATATTATAATTTTGTGTTTTTTAGATTTAGGATTAAAAAAAATCATATTTGATCACAATTTTCTTCCGAATCAGACCATTTAAAGCCATACTATGGAATATTCTACGCAAAATAATAGAATTTATATGGAAAAAACACAGTGGCATACCTTCCAGCAGAAATCCTACATAGTCCAAATTGAGTTATGGTATAATTTTGTGTTTTTTAGATTAAAGATTTAAAAATTTCATAATATTAGATCACAATTTTCTTCTTTCGGACCATTGAAACGACATGAACGCCTCGCGTATCCCGTTAAATGTACAGCCTCTTCTTCCTCGCTTCTGATTGGCCCAAACCGATCACATGACGCAGCGACGCGTGCGCAGTTATAGCATTGTGTTGTTGGAAAAAAAATGTTAATTGTATAGAAAACATTTTACCAAAAAAATCTCTATAAAAGTTAAAAAAAGATGTAATTTTCACTGTAGTATGACGATAATGGGTATTTTTGTAAATGATGTAACCAGGTAGACTGTAAAAAAGCAATTTCACTTACGAATATTTTCTTTATAGCGGAAAACATCTGTACTTGTAACACTAATAGATTTCAAATGTGGATGTTACATAGTTTATATATATATGGATATTACAGATAATATTAAGACGAAATCATTTAAAAATTATATGGCCTTTTTTTGGTTCCACCGCTTCGTTCACTGTATCACGAAAAAGACTTGCACTTTTGTATCGAAACGGGACATTTCGAAGGAGCTGTATGTACGATTTTTGAGTTTAAATTTCGAAAATATGACTTGAAAGTGTTAAAATCGAATATAACTTTTACTGATGATGATTGTAATGCAGATTTATTCTTAATTATATAAAAAATTGGGCTTTTGGACGATTTATTTATGTTGTAATTTGGTGTTTTGGTTCAAGACGATCGGATCGGTCGTTAGTTAAACCCCCGACCTTTACAGCTCCGTGAAGGAATTCTGGACATTTTGAGCTTTCACTTTCATTCATTCATTCATTTATTCATTCTTTCATTCTGCAAGTGTGATTATAGAAACTTTTTTACAAATACATACAGCTCCTTTAAGTTTTTATGGTCTACTTTTATGATTCTTCATGTTCAGTTTGCAAAAATGGGTTTACAAATCTCTAAATAACAACTTAAGCTTTTTATTTTTGATTTCGTTATTCTGAAAAACATAGATATCATAATAACGAATCAGAAAATCTTTTATGGAGCTTCTGTGGACATTTCTGAAACTGTTATGTTGACAATTACATCAAATTCGGATAAAAATGCAGAATTTCTATTTCAAATTCTTGGTATTAATATAATTGGGAAAACCTGAACAATAATAATATGGGTTAAAATTATAATTGCCTATATCCTTGATTAGATATATATACACCCAATACACATAAATATAGAAATTGCGTTTAAAAACTCATGTGAATAGGCTCTTTTCACGCTTAACTTACCCAGAAGACATTTGGAAATATGCCGATGACGACTGGGCACGAGATAAATTATTTATAAAAGGTAGATGAAGAAAACCGGGACATTTTGTCAGACGAAATAGTCCAAAAGAACTCAACAGAGTCCAACAAAAGAACCCAACAGAATCCAACAAAAGAACCTAACAGAGCCAACAAAAAAAAAACAGATCCCAAAAGAACCCAACAAAGAACCTAACAGAGCCCAAAAGAACCCAACAGTGGCCAAAATAACACAAAAGAACCAAACAGAGCCCAACAAAAAAAAACAACAGATCCCAAAAGAACCCAACAAATGAACCTAACAGAGGCCAACAAAAAACCCCAGCAGAACCCAACCAAAGAACCCAATAGAGCCCAAAAGAACCCAACCAAGCCCAACAAAAAAAACCAACAGAGCCCAACAGAAGAACCCAACAGAGTTCAACAAAAGAGCCCAACAAAAGAACCCAACATAGCGAAACAAAGGAACCCATCAGAGCCCACCAAAATACCCCAAAAGAATGCAACAGAGCCCAACAAAAGAACCCAACAGAGTCCAAAATAACCCAACAAAATAAGCCAACAGAACCCAAAAGGACCCCAACAGAGTCCAACAAAAGAACCCAACAGAGTCCAAAATAACCCAACAAAAGAACCCAACAGAACCCAAAAGGACCCCAACAGAGTCCAACGAAAGAACCCAACAGAGTCTAACAAAACAGCCCAACAGAGCCCAAAATAACCCAACAAAAGAACCCAACAGAGCCCAAAAGAACCCAACAAATGAACCTAAGAGAGGCCAACAAAAGAACCCAACAGAACCCAACCAAAGAACCCAATAGAGCCCAAAAGAACCCAACAAAAGATCCTAAAAGAACCCAACCAAGCCCAACAAAAAAACCCAACAGAGCCCAAAATAACCCAACAAAACAACCCAATCGAGCCTAAAACCCTACAAAATAACTCAAAAAAGACCCCAACAGAGCCCAAATGACCCAAAAAAATCCAACAAAAGAATCCAAAAGAGCCTAAAAGAACCCAACGTTGCCCAAAAGAACAAACAGGAAGTCGTCATGTGCATGTTTCCGAACATCTTCCGGTGTTGTGATGTAAACTTGAGTCGAATCCACTGCTACCATTTCATGTTTTCTTATGTATGAATTTGTTTTTCTCTGTCTCGTACCCAAAGTGTCCATCACAAACCCATAATAATTAAAATATACGGTAATAATGAACAGAATCATAACCGTAGACCTTAAAACAACCCGATAATATTTCATTCATAAATATTACTTACAACTCGCTGCATGGATAGTTACTTTATTACTTAAAAAACCTTGAATGTTTATTGAAAAAATGTACGACTCGAGCCTCTTATTTGACCCATTTTAATTTAAACAAAAGACTTTTTAACGCGTGGATCTGTTTGACCGATGGTTCAGATGTAAAAGCACTTTTGGAACAACTTTGCCTTATCTCAGTGCGGAAAAACGGTTGAAAAAGCTCTTAAGAAAAGACTTGAATGAAAAGTTTTAACTGCAAATCCGAGTTTTAAGTTCATTTCGGTTCGTTTTAAAGAGAAGGTGTTACGCCAAATCGACTTTTTGGAGCTTAAATACGCGAAAACTTGTAAACTACGACTTCACAAACCTGACACGTTTAGTTCAGAGCATTTTCAGGACAATAAAAGGTAAAACGGTGATCGAAATAAGTCGTAAATGTCCTGAAAAAAGCGTAAATTCCTTCTCTTTAAGCTCGATTTAAGCTGCAGTCTCTGGTTTCTGGTTCTGTCTCATTGCCTTATGTACAATGGACCTGTAATTTGCAGCTTTAGACACCAGAGGGCACCATAAAATCAAGACTGCTAGTGCCATTTATGTTTGTTTTTTTTGTTTATTTCCCCCCAAAATTGAAAAATCACTGAACTCGTTGTAATCATTTAATGTGTTTTTGCATATACTTTGTGCTCTTTTATGTTCTATAGTCGAATGTTTTGGTTAAAGCAGGATAGTGTAAGATTTATTGAAAGAGAAAAATAAAAATAAAGAAATTAAAAATGGGTTTTGTCTCGTTTTTTGATGCTTAGGGAGGTTAAAAGTATCGGAAATAAGATTCTAATGAGACTCGATGAGCAGGTTTCGATACTAAAAAATGTATTTAGTAAAATTTATGAGGTGGGACCAAGTCGTCATGTTTTGCTCAAGTCTCAAGTTTTTAACCTGAAGTCCGAGTCAAGTCCCAAGACAAATACAGGTAAGTCCAAGTCGAGTCTCGAGTCACTGACCCGTAAGTCCAAGTCAAGTCCAAATCGTCTGCTTTGAGCTTCAAGTCATTTCAAGTCTCTAAACCAAAAAGTACCTGTGACAAAGTGGGTTTTTGCCCCATTTTAAACTCCCATTTGTTTAATTTCGCATTTTGTCATTCTCAATACCCCAACACAGTTACGATAAGTCTTGGTTCTTTTTGTTAATTATCACATCAGACATTTTTAAAACCTTGGAGGAGGTCGTGGGCTGGACCATGTGGAGGGGAAAACTGGTTCAAGGATTTGGTTTTATAGTTATTTTCAGCACAGGGGTACTTCCTGCTGGGCGGAGTTTAAAAGCAGGTGTCATGAATTGGGGGAGAGTTTTCTGTGCAGGTTGTTTGGCGGGTTTTGATTTGAGTCACTTATTTTCTGTTTATTTGTACTTTCGTTGGCGTTAAAGGTTGTATGGAGGATTTTTTTTTTTGTTTCAAATTGTCAGTGAAAGTTTAAAATACCATTACAGAGACGCAGCAGCTTTGTAATTACGATGACCAAAAAAAAAAAGAATGAAAATTTATCAACTGTGGACGTGTTGAGGCCAGATAAACATCAGCCAATAGAAAACGAGGCTGCCTCTTTACCTATTGGCTGTCAGGTCATCAATCAAACTCCCTACGTTTCTAGTGTAATTGACTCGTCGGGATGCGGGGATCACGTGGTTTATGCAGCGGTTCTTAGAGGCTTTTTCAAACTGTCACTTCCTCACAAAGTTTGTTGCGATGGCGGACGAGAATCCACGACCAGTTCGCCGCAAAAGAAAGTCGGTTCTTGAGGTCGCTGAAAGAAGAAGAGAAGAAGGGGAAAAGGAGCGAAGACAAACTGAGGTGATTCTTGGAGATTCCTTCCAGCGATTGCGCGAGTGAAGCGGACGAAGGGTCTAAAAACTCGCATGCACAACATTTGTAAAAGAACTGTCGCTGTATTTCTCTTCCCTTAAAAAAAATCCTCTATACAACCTTTAACTCCAGAAGTCTATTTTAAAATAAATTTTGTCTAGTTAAAGACACTTTTTTTGTTTTCATCTGCCTCCTGCTTTGGCCAGCTTCCCCTCAGTACCAAATATAGTTAATAAATATAGATTTTTTGCAATTTATATGAATTTTAAAATAAATTGTACTTAAAAACTCATAATATATTTGTATATGAGCATTTATAGAGTTTATAAGAGTTGTAGAATTTTATTGTTTTTGTTAATTTTTCCTTTTCAAATGTCTTGACAAGAACTGAGTGTGAATCATTACAGTCAGAACAGAAAGAATTCAGATTTAAAAGTGCTTCTCAAGTCCAAGTCGAGTCCCAGGTCTTAGTCCATTTTATCAAGTCAAGTCTCAACTCCTAAAAATAGTGACTCAAGTCTGACTCGAGTCCAAGTCAAGATTTGCAAGTTCCCACCTCTGGTTTCTTTATAACTTTATTCAGTTGCAAGTGTTTTTATTGCCAAGGTAAAACTGATTGACTCATTTTTATTTCGAGTTTGTGCCAAGAGAGAAACAATAATCATACACGTACCACATACACATTATAAACAACAGAAAAGGAAGAAGAAAAACTCATATTAACCCACTTCTGTTCATGACATAGTTTCAAAAATGATGTGGTTGCTTCTGTAATTGAAATTGAAATCCGTGCATCTTTCCTTCGAGTGGGCTCGCCTCTCCACAGAGCTGATCTCTAACATGACCTGTTGGCTTCATCTTCATCTGCTCGTCGCCTCAGTGAAAAATGAATAACATCGCCATGGAGACAAGCAGAAAAGGTACAACGTGAATCTCTAAACTGTATGCAGGTTTAACAAATCGAAGCAAATCAGTCCAGTGTTGTAAATGCACCAGCAGGAGGCGCAAGAACTCCACCTGTTTGCACGTGAGGAGGTAAGAGGTTTAAATCAGACTCAAAACAATAGCTGCTGGTACAAGGGTGACCAGAATTTCAAAATAAACACTTTTTTGGCCGTTGGTAATAATAAAATAGTGAATCGAGGGCATAATTAAAGGTTGTATGGAGGATTTTATTTTTAGTTTCAAATTGTCAATGAAAGTTTAAAATACCATTACAGAGACGAAGCAGCTTTGTAATTATGATGAACAAAAAAAAACTATGAAAATCTATCAACTGTGGACGTAGTGAGACAAGATAAACATCAGCCAATAGAAAACGAGACTCCCTCATTTCCTATTGGCTGTTAGGTCGTCAATCAAACTCCCTACGTTTCTAGTGTAACGGACTCGCCGGCGCGCGGGGATTACGTGGTTTATGCGGCGGTTCTTAGAGGCTTTTTCAAACTGTCGCTTCCTCACAATTCGCACAAAGTCTGTTGCGGCGGCGGACGAGAATCCACGACCGGTTCGCCGCAAAAGAAAGTCCGTTTTTGAGATCGCTGAAAGAAGAAGAGAAGAAGGAGAAAAGGAGCGAAGACAAACCAAGGTGATTCTTGGAGATTCCTTCCAGCGACGGCGCGACTGAAGCAGACGAAGGGTCTAAAAACTGACGCGTCGGTCACTAAATTATTTCTAGACAGGAAACTTCAACAGTGATTCTGAACACGAACTTAATGTAAACAAGCCTGATTTCTAGAGTAAAAAAGGACTGTCGCTGTATTTCTCTTTCCTTAAAAAATCCTCTATACAACCTTTAAGAAAAACTGTTGTGCAGAGACCATTTCTGACAAATATGTGAGTCAGTATAATCACATTTTCTTGGTGTTTTGGTCATTTTTAAGCAGATTTTTTGTGTTTTGCCTAAACAAATTACAAAGTATGCCTCTCTTTATTTTCTCTTTCTGTCAAATTGGTCAAAAATATGGACACGTGGGACATTTCTTGATTTCAGATTTATCCAAAACCAGTGATTTGTCCCAGTTTATACAAGAAATGTCCGAGATGTCCCTATTTTTTCACCTATTTTATATCTGCCAACATTAAAAAGAGATTAAAAAGATTTGTTTCGGTAAAAATACAAAAAAATCTGCTTAAAAAAACAACCAAAACACAAAAAAATGTGATTATACTGACTAACGTGTGTAACAGTTTTCCTTAATGAGACGCTTGATTCACAATTTTATTATTACCGATGACCTTATTTTGAAAATCTGGTCATCCTTAAGTTAAATGGACTTTAAAAACACAGAGAAGCTTTTTTCAATCGCCACCTGATGATGTCATAAGGTGGGAGCAAGCATTGAGAGCTCTTGAGAGGCAAAGACAAACTAAATACACAAGATTATAACGGTGAATTAAACAAAACACAAAAACTCCAGCGGGTTGGTTTTTGGTTTTTTGTTTTTTGATAAAGAAACGTGAGGTTTTATAAAAGTTTTGCCTAATATGGTGGTTTTGTTTTTTTGTTTTTTTTTTTAAATCCAGTTTATTTTCCATTAAGTCAAAAGACAAAAATGTAACGTCGCTGAACACAGGAAACACTGATGTAAACAAACTATTAACATGTTCACGACGCTGGGAACCAGATGTGAACGTCACCGAACAAACACACACACACACACACACACACACACTATAGACTGAGGTAAACACTGAGACTAAAACTAATATTGATTTGGAGCACTTCCTGTTTGTACAAGAGGATTTACAATTATAAGATGAATATAAAATGAAAAGAGCTTTGAATAAAATAATATCTGCATTTGGAGTAGTAGTTAGTGCCTGGTTTAGTCCCGGTTTAGACCTCGATTTTGGCCCATGTTTAGTTCTAGTTTTGTCCCTGGTTTAGCTGTGATTTAGACCTGGTTTTTCTTGAATTAGAACTTGGTTTAGTCCCTGGTTTAGTCCTGGTTTAGTCCCATGTTTAGTCCTGGTTTAACCCTTGATTTGTCCTGGTTTAGTCCTGATTTAGACCTCTGTTTAGTCCTGGTTTAGACCTTGATTTTGGCCCATGTTTAGTCCTTGGTTTAGCCCTGATTCTGTTCCGTGTTTAGTCCTGGTTTAGCTCTGATTTAGACCTGGTTTAGGCCTGTTTTTTCTTGAATTAGAACTCGGTTTAGTCCCTGGTTTAGTCCCGGTTTTATCCCACGTTTAGTCCTGGTTTAGTCCCATGTTTAGTCCTGGTTTAACCCTTGATTTGTCCTGGTTTAGTCCTGATTTAGACCTCTGTTTAGTCCTGGTTTAGACCTTGATTTTGGCCCATGTTTAGTCCTGGTTTAGCTCTGATTTAGACCTGGTTTAGGCCTGTTTTTTCTTGAATTAGAACTCAGTTTAGTCCCTGGTTTAGTCCTGGTTTTATCCCACGTTTAGTCCTGGTTTTGTCCTGGTTTAGACCTGGTTTAGTCGTAGTTTAGTCCAGGTTTAGTCCCATGTTTAGTCCTGGTTTAACCCTTGATTTGTCCTGGTTTAGTCCTGATTTAGACCTCCGTTTAGTCCCTAGTTTAGCCCTGATTTTGTCCCGTGTTTAGTCCCGGTTTAGTCCTGATTAAGACCTTGGATTAGTCCCTGGTTTAGTCCAGATTTAGACCTGGTTTAGTCCTTGGTTTAGACCTGGTTTAGTCCTTGGTTTAGTCCCTGGTTTAGTCCTGGATTAGTCCTAGTTTTGTCCCATGTTTCGTCCTGGTTTACTCCTGATTTAGACTTTGGTTTAGTCCTAGTTCAGACCTGGTTTTGTTCTGATTTAGTCCTGGTTTAGTCCATGAAAGAAAATCTCTAAAACTATGATTACCACATGACATCACGAGGTGGAACAGAGTGTTTTCTGTTTGAGAGAAGAACTCAAAACACGAGTCCAGGTTTGTTTGTGACGAGGAAACTACAACAGAACACAGATCAGAAAAGAGTTTATTATCTATTTATGAATTTAATCGAAATAATATCTATAAAAACGTACATTTTTCATTCTGTGTTTGACTATTTTAGTTTTGTTTAGTTTCAGCTGCACTAAAAATAGAAAACTCCACACTGGAAATATCTACGCGACAATAATTTAAGAACACAATTATTTATTTATTTGTCTCTTACATAAACTGGTCCAAGTGTTATTTATAAACACCATCAATGTTCTTACGTCGTTTACGTCTCATTTAATCACCCGATCACGAGCACTAATCAAAAGAAGAGGAGGAGACGAGGGGAGGAGAGGCGTGGATTCAAGTAAAAACCCTGTCCTGGTTTAGTCCTGGTTTAGTCCTGGTTTAGACCTGGTTTAGTCCTGGTTTTAGTTCAGGTTTAGTCCTGGTTTAGTCCTGGTTTAGACCTGGTTTAGTCCTGGTTTAGTCCTGGTTTAGACCTGGTTTAGTCCCATGTTCAGTCCTGGATTAGTCCTGGTTTAGACCTCGGTTTTGTCCTGGTTTAGTCCCTGGATTAGTCCTGGTTTAGTCCTGGTTTATTCCAGGTTTAGTCCCATGTTCAGTCCTGGATTAGTCCTGGTTTAGTCCAGGTTTAGTCCAGGTTTAGACCTGGTTTAAGTCCTGTTTAGTCCTGGTTTAGTTCTGGTTTAGTCCTGGTTTAGTCCCAGGTTTAGTCCAGGTTTAGACATGGTTTAGTCCTGGTTTAGTCTCTGGATTAGTCCTGGTTTAGTCCTGGTTTAGACCTGGTTTTAGTCCTGGTTTAGTCCTGGTTTAGACCTGGTTTAGTCCTGTTTAGTACCTGGTTATCCTGGTTTAGTCCTGGTTTATTCCAGGTTTAGTCCCATGTTCAGTCCTGGATTAGTCCTGGTTTAGTCCCAGGTTTAGTCCAGGTTTAGACCTGGTTTAATCTCATGTTTAGTCCTGGTTTAGTTCTGGTTTAGTCCTGGTTTAGTCCCAGGTTTAGTCCTTGTTTAGACATGGTTTAGTCCTGGTTTAGTCCTGGTTTAGACCCGGTTTAGACCTGGTTTAGTCCTTGTTTAGTCCTGTTTTAGACTTTGGTTTAGACCTGGTTTAATCTCATGTTTAGTCCTGGTTTAGTTCTGGTTTAGTCCTGGTTTAGTTCATGAAAGAAAGTCTCTAAAACTATTATTACCACATGACGTCACGAGGTGGAACAGAGTGTTTTTTGCTTGAGAGAAGAACTCAGATAGAAATTAATTAATTAATTAATTAATTAATTAAATTAAAAACTGTTTTGTTTTGCATCAGCTGCACTAAAAACAGGAAACTCCACGCTGGAAACATCTACGTAACAATAATGATCTATTTCTGTTTTACGCAAACTGGTTGTAAACGTCCTTAAATATTCTTACGTCGTTTACGTCTTATTTAATCGCCCGATCACGTGCACTAATCACAGTTCATTTTCCGCTCTGTTTTCTCTTTTTTTATTCCAGGAAATACCGAGTTTCATCCCCAGAATCTGAAGAAGAAGAAGAAGAAGAGGAGGAGGAGGAGGCGGCCGAGGCGAGCGGAGGAGAGGCGTGGATTCGCGCAGACAGCCCCTTGCGTCTCCCATTTTTTTGTTTTTTTTACGCATTTAAACCCTCATTTCGCGTTGGCAGCCTTTGTTTTCGCGTGTCAACTCGCAGCTTTCACGTAAATGGGGAAGAGTGTCGCGAGGAGACAATGCGTACCCGCGCGTGTAGCTAATTTGACAATGGTTAGCTTGTGCGTAACGCGATGTGCGGCACCGCCGAGTCCGTGAACGGCGCGTTTTTGTGCGTTATGGACGGTCTGCCTTCGAGATAGCGTGGGAATCTGATCGTAAACATGCTTCGTGCGCGGTTTTCCCCGGATCAAGACGCGCGTAAAGACTGATTTTTTCGCGTTTTGGACATGCGGGAGTATAAAGTGGTGGTTCTGGGGAGCGGCGGAGTTGGAAAATCGGCGCTGACGGTTCAGTTCGTCACCGGGACTTTCATAGAGAAGTACGACCCGACGATAGAGGATTTTTACCGGAAGGAGATCGAGGTGGACTCGTCCCCGTCGGTGCTGGAGATCCTGGACACGGCGGGCACGGAGCAGTTCGCGTCCATGCGGGATTTGTACATCAGGAACGGCCAAGGGTTCATCCTGGTCTACAGCCTCGTGAATCAGCAAAGTTTTCAAGACATCAAACCCATGAGAGACCAGATCATACGAGTCAAAAGGTGATTTACAAACAAAAAAACAAAAAAACACCACTTTATTTATGGTTACACTCATTAACATCCAACTACCTGTGAATTATCACAGTTGTAGATGATTAATTTGTCATTAATTAGTATTTATTCAGCCTTATGAACTAACGAGATCCAAAATATCGTGGTATCGTCTCGTCAAAAGTCTCACAATAATATCGTGGACTGTCACAATATATCAAACTACAAGTGCTTTGATTAAATTTATGGTTTTATAGTCGTAACAACTTATACACATCTGGAACTACATTTCCCATGATTCATTTCAGAGCAAACATGAAGAAATATGGTTTTTACTTGAATTCTTGGGATTACGACGGAAATAATTTACAAAATCTTGTCAAAGTCCCATGTTTAGTCCTGGTTTAGTCCTGGTTTAGTCCTGGTTTAGTCCTTGGTTTAGTCCTTGGTTTAGTCTGGTTTAGTCCCAAATTTCATTCTGAATTAGCCCTGGTTTTGTCCCAACTTTAGTCCTGGTTTAGACCTGATTTAGACCGTAAGTCCGCATTGTTTAGCCTGGTTAGAAGATAGGATTAGATCTGGTTATCTCATGTAACCCAGGGATTGTATTAAATTACGCCAGTTTAGTCCTGTTTACCGATTAGACGGTTTAGTCCGGTGACTTTAGCCCAGGTTTTAATGTCAGCCTGTTTAGTCCCAGTTTATTTTATGGTAACACAACTTCTTAACACCAACTCCCTGTGAATCATAGCGAACAGTTGAATAGACGTTGTTAGTGTTGACCTCTTATAAATCACGTAGTGTATTCCAGTATCAATCCGAGATGACAGGATTGACTACAATATTACACAAAGGGACCTAATAATCACCTTAAGTAAGTATTTCATTAACTGCAACATAAAATTAACCAATCGAAGCAGTACTTTCTGTTCTACTACAGTCGATAAAACAACATTCTTATTTGTACTAAACAAAATCTTTTATTATGAATCGATCAATCATCAACAAAAATGGCCTTTAGAATTCGAAATTATTATGCCAGAAGATACAAAGTAGAGATGGTAAGACGATATAAATAACGACCAAAATAGTAAAACATCTCAATACAAATATATATTTGTGATATTTTGTGGAGGTTATACATAAAACTCGGTTAATAACCTGGCTTTTCTTTTTTCGCTCTCTTAAACATCGCGGACAAAAAGTAGTTTAATCACAAATGAAACTGAACTAAAAGTGTGTACAACTGATAATTGTATCTTGCTGTCGGTCTGCACCTATGGAAATTGGAGCAAATGGATGTCATATGGTCCTGTGTTAGAGTGTATTCGTTCCTCTATGCTTAATTTATTAGAGACCATATCTTAATGACATGCATCAATTTTAAACACTTAATGGCACATAGCACCGACAACTGTACGACAACGTACTCCTGGATTTGTAATTTATATTTTTTTTGTTGGATGGATTACGAAGTAACATACATTCACGCGTACCAGTAACTGACTAACAAGAGCACTGAAGGTAGAATACAGTCTGCCACAATCGCTGTATGTGGCGCTGTACATGATGATTGAATATCGTAGAAACTGAAATACTGCCAGGATCCCAACGTCACCTGTATTTTTATAACTTGGATGCAGGCTAGATTTATAGTATCTTCTATTAAGACTGTAGATAAAATCTCACCAAGAAAGTATAGACTGTTTTGTAAAATCAATGAAATCTCGAATACATTAACGATTTACGTTTTGTATGCCAGTAAAATATTAGAGTATGAGAATCATTACACAGAATGAATTGTGGTCTCGGAATGTAATTCATCAACGAGAGTTGTCAATTACTCATAGCAGAGCTCTGTAGTGACGACACACCTAGTCACATTTTCGAGCAAAGGTTCTTGTTGTGTACAAATTAACTTGAACGTTTATCCAATAGAAACCGTGTTCGTGTTGAAGGGCTTCTCTGTGAAACTTAAAGCAAAAACGAGTCTTAACTGAATGTGAAGTATCAGGTTTCTGAAACTGACCACGCTGCCATGGCCATGCGTCTGCCGTTGCCGCCGTCTTTTGCATTCATATTGTATCTGTGTTGAGGCTTGCAAACCATTGTAAGTGAGATTCTTCACGTCCCAAACAACTATAAGCCTTAGATTGCTGATTAACGATATGTCCATGTTCGAGATTAAGAAATCAGTGCTGTCCTGTAAGTGGTCGAACCTGCAGACACACGCCTGCTATGGAGTCTCACGCAAAGGTTTAAATCATGACCGACTCCAACATGCTGAAAAAAGCCAGCGATCAGAATGGACTCACCATTGCAAACACGAACCGCCCTTCCTGTGACAAACAGCTCTCCCGTGGAGAGAACACCCCGCCTCGGTTCTGCAGAGTCCAAGGAAACTACCCCCAGCATCTGTCACGGACAGGGAGACAGCACGGCCTACCAATGACGCACGGCAGCCTACGAACCACCCCTCCCTTGTACACGGATGAGAGAAACACTGCCCTCTGTCAAACAGGGAGATCGCGAGCGCCCCCTGCTGTTCCACCAGAGAGATACACCCTCTCTCGTAAGGACAAGGAGAACACCTCGGCTGACCGTGAGTCATCGAGAGACCCAGAGAGCGATACCACCGTCGCACGCGAGGAAAAACACTCCCTCTGTCCACAGAGAGAACAACTCCACTCCTTGTCACAGAGAACCCACACGCTCCTCTCGCTCCACAGAGGACGGAGAAAACCCACACCCCTCTGTCGCAGAGAGAACACTCCCTCTGTCAGCAGCCAGTAGCCGCAACAGCCTGCTCCCTACTGACGCAGGGAGAACACCACACTCTGATCACGAGCCAGGAGACAACCACACCTACTGTCACACCGGTACGTACACCCCTCTTGTCAGCAATAGGCAACAGCCCCTCCCTGTTGATCGCAGACCGAGCACACACCTACACAGTCCACCAGAGAGAAGCACCCGCCTCTAGCTCGAACGCAGAGGAGATCAGCCTTCCTTCTGTCTGCAGAAGAGAATCAACCCCTGCTGAAGAGGGGACACACCCGCTACTGTCACTAGCAGAGACAGCCCCTCTTCAAAGGTAGTATACCACCCCTCTGTTCACAGAAAGAGAGGACCAGCAAACCCGTCTCCTGTACACAGGTGAGAAAGCCCAACCACCACCTACCGTCCGCTCGCCGAGTAGCAAAAACCCCCTCTGTTCGCAGAGACGTACGCAACAGCGCGCTCTGTCGTCGCAAGAGAGAGAGCACCCACCTCTGTCTCGCGAGGGACGGAGACACCCTCTCATGTCGCAGGCACGAGACACACCGCCCTAACAATCCGTCGACTAGATGGACGAAAACACACTCCTCTATGCTCGCCAAGAGAAGAACACCCTCTGCTGCACAGAGAGAAACGACATCTGTCTGCGAGAGATGACCAACATCCCCGCCGCGCATCGTAGCCAGAGCAGAATTCACCCCCCTCTATGTTACGCAGAGTGAGAAACACTGCGAGTCTCGCCTATCCGCTCACAGGACCAGAGCCGAGCACACATCCTAATCACGAGAAGAGACACCCCCTCATGATCGCGATGAGAGAAAAACGCCACCGTGTGTCTGCAGTAAAAAGAAGTACGACCCCTTCGTCACAGGAGGATACAACCCACACACTCTGTCACAAGAGGAAAGAAAACTGCGCACACTCCGCTAGGCAGGGAGAACACCGTCTGGCCTCGGTCAGAGATGAGAGAACCACCCACCTCTGTGCGCAGACAGAACACTCTCTGACGCAGAAGAACTACCCCTGCCGTCGCCAGAGAGGACACCCCTCTTGTCGCGAGCGAGGAGACGAGAGCACCCCCCTCCTTCCGCCTCTCGCACTGAGAGAACTACCCTCCTCTTGACGCAACTGAGAGAACATCCCTCTGTCGCATGCGGAGCATATCACCTTCCCTCTCGTCGACGAGAGAACATCCCCCTACGTTCTGCACCGCATGAGGAACCCGCCATCGTGTCAACAGAGAGAACAACACCCTCCTGTCGGTCAAGAAGAACTCACCCCTGCGGAATCTGCAAAGAGGAACAACCGCCTGCGATCCAGGGAAGAAAGCCCCTCTGGGTACGAAGGAGTGGAAACACCTGGCCTGATTTATGCTGCAGGTTGCAGCGAGGAGAGACGACCCGCCTAAAACACCATGCTGTCAACACGAGAGAAAACACCCGACGCGTCTACTATACCTGAGCAGATGAGAATCCACCACCGTCTGTCGCAGGGAGACACTCCCTCTGTCGACCGATGGGTAGAACAACCACACCCCTCTTGTCGCAGGAAGAACACCTCTCACACTCTAACGCACCGAGAAGATATAGCGGCGACTCTCGATTCATGCAGAGGAGAACCCCCGTCTGAGTCCAGGGATGTAATTCCACAAGCGCTCCTGCCAGGTCTGCTAGAGAAGAAATCACCCTCTCTGTCACAGGTGTAGAGATAGCACACCGCTCTCGTAAGTCACGCCAGAGGAGAGAACACCAACATACTGGTCACTAGAGAGAACACTCTCCTCTGTCTTACAGAGAGAACATCCCCTATGAATAGACAGATGATGAAACTACTCCCTCACTAGTTAATGTATGGAAAAGAGAGAGAGATATCATCCCTCAACGTCCGCAAGTAAAGAAACCCTCTCTGTTCGCATGGGTACAACCACCCCTCCTGACTCAAAAAGCAAAAAAACCTCCTGTCCAGCCGCTACGAGCGAGACACCCTCTGAATCGGCAGCAGAGAAACACCTCGTCTGTCGCAAGGGAGGAACAAACTCCCTATAATCATGGTCGCAGAGAGATACTCCCCTCCTGTCACATGAGGAAGAACTATCACCCCTACTGTCATAACAGCAGTAGAATACCCCTCAATCGCTGAGAGAGAACACCCCTCTGATCCACGCAAAGGAGACCAAGGCGCAGCTCACTGCCGCAGGAAGACCACACCCTCTGTAAGCAGGCATGAACACCCTACAGTCGCCAGAGGAGACAACCTAAACACTCTTCGTGTCGCAGGGGAGAAAATGACATCAGACCCTCTGTCGCAAGGAGCCGAAGGAGATCAACCCTCTCACTAGTCGAACCCAGCGAAGAGAACACCCTTCATGTCGAGAAGAAGAGGGAGATACACCCCATCTGTACGCAGGAGAAGACTACAACCACAGGCTCCTAACACCGGGTCTAAACCGCACTAACACTCTGAAGAGCAGAGAGAAAACCCCATACTACTTCGCAGTAGAGATAACAATCCACCTCACATCTACGAGCACGTGGAAGAAACCACCCCTTCGGTATGTCGCTAAGAGAGAGCAAAGCAGCCCCTCTAGTCTGCAGGGAGAAACCCACACAGTACCCGCAGAAGACGAACACCCCACCTCTACTCGATGAAGAACGAACACCACGTCTGTCGCAGAGAGAATACACCCCTCTGATCGACAAGGCAACCACACGCGCTCTACTGTCGCAAGACAACACCCTCTGTCGCAGGGAGAATCCAGCGCCCTACTCTATGATCCGCAGGGGAGAACATCCCTCACATAGTCTCCGACGAAGAGAACTACCCCTCTGATCACAAGTGGGACAACAGGCACCTTCGTGCAACACAGGAGAAGCACCCCACCTCTGACAAACCATCGTGGAGAAGACAAATAACAATATTCCACGTGATCGTATAACTCCAAGATTTCAGTAACAAAGTCAAGCTGAAGCCGAGCGTCAATGGGGACATAAGAGGCAGCTGTGTTTTTTGAGGCTCAGATTTATGTAAGATGAGTCATGTGGTTTAAGTTTCGTTTCTGGTAAAACGTAAAAAATGTGCTCAAATAAGCTGCAATAAACACATTATATGTCAATGTATATTGAAAGGAAGTGGAGAAACAGGAAATTATGTAGGCGGAGAAAGTTTCGGGAGGTGTCACGTCTGTCCGGAAGCGCCAGAGGCTAAAGAGTATCCAGTGTATCACAAACCTGCACGATGTTAGCGACACTCAGGACCAAGAACTGATAAACTAAGTCTGCCTATAATATCCAGTTGTGAATTTATTCCTGAGTTGACCTTGGATAGTTCCAAGCGACTAAAACCCAGGACTATGAGAAACTATTGCACGAACATCAGGTCATGATTAATTTCATGTAGACTACGAATCCTCAGGTCTTTAAAAGTAACCAGGATCAAGAATGTATTACAAAGAGAGAATCTGCGTACAGGTATCTCAGGACGAGGACTAAACAGCACGTAGCAAGACAGTAGAATCAAGAACACAGGTACTAACATCGCGTCGACTTAAATCGCGTGGCGAACTCAAACCGTTGTAAAAACTCAACATGTACAGTAAGCGATTCTCTTGGCTGAAGAGTTTGACACAATAGTCTTGTACTCCATGAGATGTGGTTGCTCTGCTCTGGAATGAATCCAGATGCTGGCTGTGTAAAAAGTCTGCAGGTACTTTGACACTTCATGTGCACACTTACAGAGCTATGTTTTCATCTAGGCGTAATAACCCTTTGTATAAACGTGTTACTAGGAATCCTTACAGAATACTCACACGAGAGTACTGACCCTAATAACTGCATGCCCTACTAGGGTTAGGCCAGGTACTATCGACGATCTACGCATGGGATGATATGAATTACATCGCAAGAGTCTTAAACAGTGCGCTATTAACCAGGTATCTGTTTCAGAATTGCAACAAGTGATCTTATAAGAACATCTAAGTTCGAATCTTAAGTATTTATTTTCAAAAATTCACGACAGGTATTGCTGTAATATTCTCTACGGACTAACATCCTGCTAGGACTCTCAAATTAGAGGTGCCAGAAGAGACTAAGACCCTCAGGTTGGGCACTGAGAATGTCCCGACAGACTATAACCTAGGTAGCGTACTTAAACCACAGCAGAGACAAAGGTGGGAGCAATATAACAAGCCCCTGTATCTACATGAAATCACGACAGCCTCTCCGGCCGTCCTGGCGGTAGCTAGGCCTCCAGTCTAGTCGCTTTGATAGTGCTCTGATAGATCGGGTGATTAATGAGACAGTAAACGACGATCTGAGGTAGGTACCTATTTGATTCGTATTTAGGTCAAAAATAACACAACGTTGTGCAAACCAATGTTAATAATGATACAGAGCAAGATAAAATATAATACTTGGATGTGTGCATTGAAATTATTGTCGCGCTAATGAGACGTCTATTCCCCAGTGTAGAGTGAGTTTTCCAGGTAAAATTATTAAAGTGCGCAATGTTGTAAACAATACACTACAACCTATAAAGTAGATGCACACAGAACACAGATGAGTCGAAAAATGTATACGATTATTGTTGATAACATAGTTCGGAGTTAATTCATCATAATTATGATATACTCAACTCTATTCTGTCTGATGATACATGGTCTGTTTGTAGTTTCCTCGTCAACACAACCTGGACTCGTGCTTCTGAGCCTGCTCGTGAACTCTACTTCAAAAACGAGGTAAATCACTCTGCCTTCTTCAACCTCGTAAGATGTACATGTGTGTAAACAATAGTATTTTAGAGATTAAAAGAGACTAATTCATCGCAACTAAAGGACCTCATGAGACTAAATCCAGAACGTAGAACCTAACAGGAAACTATCAGCAACAAGAAAACTCAAGGTCTGCAGGACTATAAACCGACTATGATCTACCCAAAGTCTAAAAATCAGAAGTAAAACCCAGAGACGAAACCGATGCTGAGACAAAACATAGGACTCCAATCGCAGGGACTAAAACCAGATGACTAAAAAGGACACCATAAGGAACTAAAAAGGTCTAAACACCCAAGACTGACAATCCACGGTCTAAAAAACCTCTGAGACGTAAGGACCAAGGGAACACTCAATCCAAAGGTCGTTACATAATACCAGAACAGGTACTAAAAACCGGAGACGTAGACACACTGGGAACAAATCACAAGCGCGACTAGGGAGAGGAGAGAAGGGACTAAACCAGGACTAAACCAGGACTAAACCAGGGCTAAAACCAGGACTAAACCAAGACTAAATCCAGGACTTAAAACCAGAGCTAAACCAGGACTAAATTAGGGACTAAACCAGGACTAAACCAGGACTAAAACCAGGACTAAACCAGGACTAAACCAGGACCAGGACTAAAACCAGGTCCAGGACTAAACCAGGTCTAAACCAGGTCTAAACCAGGATAAATTAACCAGAGCTAAACCAGGACTAAATTAGGGACTAAACCAGGACTAAAACCAGGACTAAAACCAGGTCTAAACCAGGTCTAAACCAGGTCTAAACCAGGACTAAACCAGGACTAAATGAGGATGAAACCAGGACTAAACCAGGTCTAAATGAGGACTAAATCGGGTCTGAACCAGGTCTGAACCAAGACTGAATCAGGTCTAAACCAGGTCTAAACCAGGACTAAACCAGGACTGAATGAGGACTAAACCAGGCCTAAACCAAAACTAAACCAAGGACTAAACCAAGGACTAAACCAGGATCATCATTTTGAAACATTGTCCAGTCAAATAATCCTTGAACAGTCGTCTCTTGTAGAAGGTTTGACAGCGTTTTGTACCGTTACCTTTTGCAGAGAGGTTGTGGGTTTGAGTCCCGCGCTCGTGTGGCAGAGTGGTTAGCGCGTGTGGTCCCTTCAGTGAGGAGGTTGTGGGTTTGAGTCCCGCGCTCGTGTGGCAGAGTGGTTAGCGTGTGTGTGGTCCCTTCAGTGAGGAGGTTGTGGGTTTGAGTCCCGCGCTCGTGTGGCAGAGTGGTTAGCGCGTGTGTGGTCCCTTCAGTGAGGAGGTTGTGGGTTTGAGTCCCGCGCTCGTGTGGCAGAGTGGTTAGCGTATGTGGTCTCTTCAGTGAGGAGGTTGTGGGTTTGAGTCCCGCGCTCGTGTGGCAGAGTGGTTAGCGTGTGTGTGGTCTCTTCAGTGAGGAGGTTGTGGGTTTGAGTCCCGCGCTCGTGTGGCAGAGTGGTTAGCGTGTGTGTGGTCCCTTCAGTGAGGAGGTTGTGGGTTTGAGTCCCGCGCTCGTGTGGCAGAGTGGTTAGCGTGTGTGTGGTCCCTTCGGTGAGGAGGTTGTGGGTTTGAGTCCCGCGCTCGTGTGGCAGAGTGGTTAGCGTGTGTGTGGTCTCTTCAGTGAGGAGGTTGTGGGTTTGAGTCCCGCGCTCGTGTGGCAGAGTGGTTAGCGTGTGTGGTCTCTTCAGTGAGGAGGTTGTGGGTTTGAGTCCCGCGCTCGTGTGGCAGAGTGGTTAGCGTGTGTGTGGTCCCTTCAGTGAGGAGGTTTTGGGTTTGAGTCCCGCGCTCGTGTGGCAGAGTGGTTAGCGTGTGTGTGGTCCCTTCAGTGAGGAGGTTTTGGGTTTGAGTCCCGCGCTCGTGTGGCAGAGTGGTTAGCGTGTGTGTGGTCCCTTCAGTGAGGAGGTTGTGGGTTTGAGTCCCGCGCTCGTGTGGCAGAGTGGTTAGCGTGTGTGTGGTCCCTTCAGTGAGGAGGTTTTGGGTTTGAGTCCCGCGCTCGTGTGGCAGAGTGGTTAGCGTGTGGTCCCTTCAGTGAGGAGGTTTGGGTTTGAGTCCGCTCGTGTGGCAGAGTGGTTAGCGTGTGTGTGTCCCTTCAGTGAGGAGGTTGTGGGTTTGAGTCCCGCGCTCGTGTGGCAGAGTGGTTAGCGTGTGTGTGGTCCCTTCAGTGAGGAGGTTGTGGGTTTGAGTCCCGCGCTCGTGTGGCAGAGTGGTTAGCGTGCGTCGTGTCTGTGTTGCCTGAGAAGAGCCTCAGTGTGTTTTATATAAAGACCGTGTGTGTGTGTGTGTGTGTGTGTGTGTGTGTGTGTGTGTGTGTGTGTGTGTGTGTGTGTGTGTGTGTGTGTGTGTGTGTGAACTCACTCAACCCTCACTCCTCTCCTCTCACTCTCCCTCCATCCATTCTCTCTCCTCTCTATTGCTCCCTTCTCTCTCTCATTTTTTTGTCTCTTTCTCTCTCTCTCTCTCTCACTTTCACTCTCTACTCTCCCTCTCTTTATTTCTACCTCCCTCTCTCTCTTTCTCTATCGCTCTCTCTTTATCTTTCTCTTTCTTTCTCTGTCTCTCTCTCCGTCTGTCTCTCTCTCTATCCCTTTCTCTCTATCTATCTCGCTCTCTCACCCTTTTCTCTTTTTCTTTCTATCTCTCGCAACCCCTCTCTCTATCTCTCCCTCTCTCTTTCTCTCTCTCTCTATCTCTCTGTTTCTCTCTCGATCTATCTCTCTCCCTCTTTCTCTCTATCTCCTCTCCTTCTTTCTTTCTCTCTCTCTCCCTCTCCCCCCTCTCCATCACTCTATCTCTGTCTCTCTCTCTCCGTTTCTCTCTGTGTCTCTCTCCCTCTCTCTCTACATGCTTAGATCATCTCTCTGCCTCCCTCTCTCTTTTTCTCTCTCTCCCGCTCTCTTTCTCTCTATCTTTTTCCATCTATCTCTCTCTGTCTCTCTCGTCTACCTCTCTCTTTCTCTTTCTCTCTCTCCCTCTCTTTCTCTCCGTCTCTCTCGATCTATCTCTCTATCTCCTCTCTCCTTCCTTTCTTTCTCTCTCTCACTCCATCCATCCTTTTCTCTCCTTCTCTGTCTCCCTCCATCTCTCCATACTGCACATACTTACATCATCTCTCTCTCTTCCTCACTCCTCCTTTCCTCATTTCTCTTTTTCTCTCCCTCTCTTCTCTCTCTATTTCCCCCACCTCTCTCTCTCTCTCCCTCTTTCTTTCTCTTTCTCTCTTTTTTTTAAACTCTGTGGAGTGGCGAGTCCCGCTCACAATAAGATGCACGTTTTCCAGATATTTAATTGAATAAATGCAAAATAGACAGATACGTTTAAAGCCGTACTGTGGAACATTCAAGACAAAGCAGCAACATCTCCATAGCAACAAGCAGGTCAGATCTGTGGAGTGGCGATCCAACAATCACAATAAAAATGCCAGTTTATCAAGGCATTTTTTTACAGCAATGAAAACACTTTTAATTGAATAAATGCAAGATAGACACACTGTATGAGTTTAAAGCCACACTGTGAAACATTCCAGGCAAAGCGGTAACGTCTCCATGGCGACACACACAGCCCCGGACCCCCCCGCTGCTCCTGGTGATGACGGTCGTAGTAGAAAACGACGATGACACGGCCTGATGTTTCACACTGGGGTCGACATTTGGAAAACAGAACGTCGTTTGTTGTTTTGTTTGTTGTTTGTCCACAGGGGGCAGCGGTGAGTCCAACAGGATGTGACTGTCGTTTGGCGTTTACGTTTATAAATTATAATAATGTTCTTTTCACGTTTACGTCACAAACTAAGAGGACGTTTGGGCTCTGGTTGCCGTCGTAAGTCTGACGGAATCTAGGAAAAATTAGAAAACGTTTAGTCCTGATTTAATCCTAATTTTGTCCTGGTTTACTCCTGGTTTAGTCCTGATTTAGTCCCGGTTTTGTCTTGATTTAGTTCTGATTTAGTCCTGGTTTTAGTCCTGCTTTAGTCCTGGTTTAGTCCTGGTTTAGTCCTAAATCCTGATTTAGTCCTGGTTCAGTCCTGGTTCAGTCCTAGTTTAGTTCTGGTTTAGTTCTGGTTTAGTCCTGCTTTAGTCCTGCTTTAGTCCTGCTTTAGTCCTGCTTTAGTCCTGCTTTAGTCCTGGTTTAGTTCTGGTTTAGTCCTGGTTTTAGTCCTGGTTTTAGTCCTGGTTCAGTCCTAGTTTAGTCCTGCTTTAGTCCTGGTTTAGTCCTGGTTTAGTCCTGGTTTAGTCAGTCCTGGTTTAGTCCTGGTTTAGTCCTGGTTTAGTCCTGGTTTAGTCCTGGTTCAGTCCTGGTTTAGTCCTGGTTTAGTCCTGGTTTAGTCCTGGTTTAGTCAGTCCTGGTTTAGTCCTGGTTTAGTCCTGGTTTAGTCCTGGTTTAGTCCTGGTTTAGTCCTAGTTTAGTCCTGGTTTAGTCCTAGTTTAATCCTAGTTTTGTCTTGTTTTTGTCTTGGTTCAGTCCTGATTTAGTCCTGGTTTAGTTCTGATTTAGTCCTGGTTTAGTCCTTAAACCTTTCTATCTTCTCGGAGACCAAATTGGACCAAGTTACAGGTCAGATCTGTGGAGAGGCGACTCCGCTCACTGTCAGAACGTCTTTTGTTTTTGTTTTTCTAGGTATATTTGAGCTCTAAAACCACCTATAATTGAATAAATAAATGTCAAGTAGACCTGTTTAATGTCACACTGCGGAACATTCCAGACAGATCAGTGACATCTCCATAGAAACAAGCAGTTAAAAAAAATTACACAGTGCAGCTTTAACCATAAACCAACAAATCTATAATCTGACATTTACACATAAAACTCCACATCTTCTTCTTCTTCTTCTTCTTCTGCGTTTGTGAAATGAACCCGGTGACCTCCACGTTTGATGACGTCGCCTTAACGCTGACACTTTTACGGCAGTAGAAGAAGAAGAAGAAGAGGCGGTGATGTCGTGGCGAAGGGGCTTCTGGGAAATCTGCTGAAATGAGTCACGGCGTATTAAAGAAATCTCACCACCTGCTCACAGAGAGACATCAATATTTCACAAGCTCTGTCTGCGGAGAGAGGGAGAGAGGGAGGAGAGGAGAGAGGGAGGAGAGGAGGAGAGAGAGAGGAGAGAGGGAGGAGAGGGAGGGAGGAGAGGAGGAGAGAGAGGAGAGAGGAGAGGAGGAGGAGGAGGAGAGAGGGAGGAGAGGAGGAGAGAGGGAGGAGAGGAGGAGGAGGAGAGAGGGAGGAGAGAGGGAGAGAGGAGGAGGAGGAGGAGGAGAGAGGAGGAGAGAGGGAGGAGAGAGAGGAGAGAGGAGAGAGGGAGGAGAGAGAGGAGAGAGGGAGGAGAGAGGGAGAGAGGGAGGAGAGAGGGAGAGGAGGAGGGAGAGAGGAGAGGAGAGGAGGAGGAGAGGAGAGGAGGGAGAGAGGAGAGAGGAGAGAGGGAGAGAGGGGGGAGAGGAGGAGGGAGAGAGGGAGAGAGGGAGGAGAGAGGGAGGAGGAGAGGGGGAGGAGAGGGAGGAGAGGGAGGGAGAGAGAGAGGAGGAGGAGAGGAGGAGGAGGAGAGAGAGGGAGGAGAGAGGAGGAGAGGAGGAGAGGAGGAGAGGAGGGAGAGAGGAGGAGAGGAGAGAGGAGGAGAGGAGGAGAGAGAGGAGAGAGAGAGGGAGGAGAGAGGAGGAGAGGAGAGAGAGGAGAGAGGAGGAGAGGAGGAGAGAGGGAGGAGGAGGAGGAGAGAGGGAGAGAGAGAGAGGAGAGAGAGGGAGAGAGAGAGAGGAGGAGGAGGAGAGAGGAGGAGAGGAGGAGGGAGGAGAGAGGAGGAGAGAGAGAGAGGAGGAGAGGGAGGAGAGGAGAGAGAGAGGGAGGAGGAGAGGGAGGAGGGAGAGGAGAGAGAGAGAGAGGAGGAGAGAGGAGGAGAGGAGGAGAGGAGAGAGAGGGAGGGAGGAGAGGGAGAGAGAGAGAGAGAGGAGGAGAGGAGAGAGGGAGGAGAGAGGAGGAGAGAGGGAGGAGAGAGGAGAGAGAGGAGAGGAGAGGAGAGAGAGAGAGGAGGAGAGAGAGGAGAGAGAGGAGAGGAGAGAGAGGAGGAGGAGAGAGAGGGAGGAGGAGGAGGAGAGGAGAGAGAGAGGAGAGAGAGGAGGAGAGAGAGAGAGGAGGAGAGAGGAGAGAGAGAGGGAGGAGAGAGAGAGAGAGAGGAGAGAGGAGAGGGGAGAGGAGAGAGAGAGGAGAGGAGAGAGAGAGAGGGAGAAGAGATGGAGGAGAGAGAGAGAGAGGGAGGAGAGAGGGAGGGAGGGAGAGAGGAGGAGGAGAGGAGGAGAGAGGAGAGGAGAGGAGGAGAGGAGGAGGAGGAGGAGGAGGAGGAGAGGAGAGGAGGAGAGGAGAGAGAGAGAGAGGAGAGGAGGAGAGGAGAGAGGAGAGAGGGAGGAGGAGGGAGAGAGGGAGGAGAGATGGAGGAGAGAGGAGAGAGAGAGAGGGAGGAGAGAGGAGAGAGGGGAGGAGAGGGAGGGAGGAGGAGGAGAGAGGGAGAGAGGGAGGAGGAGGAGGAGAGGAGAGAGAGAGGAGAGAAGGAGAGAGGAGAGGAGGAGAGGAGGAGAGGAGGAGAGAGAGGAGAGAGGAGAGAGAGGGAGGAGGGAGGAGAAGAGGAGAGGAGAGAGAGAGGAGGAGAGAGGAGGAGAGGAGAGAGAGGAGAGGAGGAGAGGAGGAGAGAGGAGGAGAGAGAGGGAGGAGAGAGGGAGGAGAGAGGAGAGAGAGGAGAGGAGGAGAGAGAGGGAGGAGGAGAGGAGAGAGAGGAGAGAGGAGGAGGGAGGAGGAGAGGGAGAGGGAGAGAGGGAGGAGGAGAGGGAGGAGAGAGAGAGAGGAGAGGAGGAGGAGAGAGAGAGGAGGAGAGAGGGAGGAGGAGAGAGAGAGAGAGAGAGGAGGAGAGAGGGAGAGAGGAGGAGAGAGGGAGGAGAGGGAGAGAGAGGGAGGAGAGAGGGAGGAGAGGGAGAGAGGGAGGAGAGAGAGGAGAGAGGAGAGAGGAGAGGAGGAGGAGGAGAGGAGGAGAGAGGAGAGAGGGAGGGAGGAGGAGAGGGGAGAGAGAGGAGGAGAGAGAGGAGAGAGAGAGAGGGAGGAGAGGGAGGAGAGAGGAGGAGAGAGGAGGAGGAGGAGGAGAGAGGAGGAGGAGAGAGGAGGAGAGAGGAGGAGAGAGAGAGAGGGAGGAGAGGAGAGAGGAGAGAGAGAGAGAGAATGAAAGGAAGAGATGGAGGGAGGAGAGGGAGAGAGCGTCATTTGGATTTGGATTTAGTGAAATAAACAGAAGGGGAAATAACTAAATATACAATATTATTATTACTACTATTACTGTTATTACTATCACTATTACTACTGCTACTACTGCTACTACTACTAACTACTTACTATTACTTACTATTACTACTACTACTACTATTACTATTACTTACTACTTTTTCTATTACAACTGCTACTACTGTTTGTATTATTACTACCACTATTACTACTACTACTACTACTACTACTACTACTGCTACTGCTACTACTACTACTACTATTACTACTACTTCTACTATTGCTACTGCTACTGTTACTATTACTACCAATTCTACTATTACTATTTATTATTACAATTACTACTACTACTACTGCTACTACTACTGCTACTACTACTACTGCTACTACTACTACTCTTACCACTACTGCTATTACAGCTATTACTATTACTACTACTACTACTATTACAACTGCTACTACTTTTACTACTACTACTACTACTACTACTATTAGTATTATTACTGCAACTATTACTATGATTACTACTTCTACTATTGCTACTACTACTGTTACTATTACTACCACTTCTACCTATACTATTACTACTACTATTATTACTACTACTACTGCTGCTATTAGTTATTACTATTACTTCTACTACTCTATTACTGTAACTAAATGATTCTAGTGAAGGTGTGTGGAGTTTAAAAACACAGTGGAGCACTTCCTGTATCACCACATGACATCACAAGGTGGAACAGAGTGTTTTCGGGGTAAATCTGCAGTATTTTTTGTGTTTTTAAAAATGTGTGCGACATTAGAACAGATCAGAAATTAGATTATTGGGCACTTTAATACAGAAAATTTAACAGAAAAATGTCAAATTTGTTTAAAATGTTTGATTTTTGTGGAGATTCTGATTGATTTTCTTTGGCGTTTTCTCGTGTTTGCTGGTTTAAAAATACAGTTTTGTTGTGGAGCTCTGGGCCTTTGCGTTTCCCACCGAGTCTGTAAAAGTAGGTCATCTCCTGTTCCGTCTCTTTACACCTGAAAACTGTCAAAACCACAAAACCTGACAATCAAAATAAAATAAAAAAAATAAAATGAAAGTTTATATTACGACTGGGACGAGACACAATTTCCACAAAATGAGACAGAAACAGAGACAGGAAAAAATAAACAAGCATCGTGAAAATATCGTATGGAGGGATTTTGATTTCGTTACATTCCGGATAAATAAACCACAAAATTGTCACAAAAAATGAAATAAAATGGCTAAAAGTAAGAGCTGCTGTTTTGTCTGGGATCATGTCAGTGTTTTTAGGATTTCAGCAGATTTCAGACTCTGTGGGGGCGGGGACAGGTGCATGGATCAGGTCTGAGTGGACGTTTGGCTACTGAAGTATGAGACATTTTTTAGCATCAGAACTTATTTTATCACACGGGGATAAACTGTTTTAATGCAACAGCGCTCACTGGTAGGGCTGCACTGAAATAAAAAACTGTGGCTGAAACCGAAACTGAAACCAAAAATCACATGTGGTTAATGTTTACTTTTTTTGGCAATATTCGGCCAGATATATTTGGTTGCCGAATATTTGATGCATCTCCACTCGCTGCAACTTCATGTGCGCTGTGTGTTTTCTGCTGTGTCGATAAACGAATAATCCGTCCATTTATTCGCCGCATCGTTGTTGTTGTTTAAGTCGCTGGGTTCAAAGTGTGAGAAAAAAGTAGCAGCTTATAGTTTAGAAATGATGATACTGTGTACGAATTGCACTTGGAATGGAGGATCACATTTTAAGACAGTAAAATCTTAGACTTAGACAAACTTTATTGATCCACTGTGGCGGTGGCTGAGTGTCTAGCACTCATGCCTCACAGCAAGAAGGTTCTGTGTTCGATCCCCAGGTCGCCCGGGCCTTTCTCTGTGGAGTTTGCATGTTTTCTCACTGTGGATGGGTTTCCTCCGGGCGCTACGTCCTTAGGCAAGACAGAAAGTGGTGTGTGTGTGTGTGAGTGGTGGTGGTCGGAGGGACCGTTGGCACCGATTGGCAGCCGCACTTCTGTTAGTCTGCCCCAGGGCAGCTGTGGCTACAGCAGTAGTTTACCATCACCAGGTGTAGAGTGAATGAATAATGCTGAATGTAATGTTCTGTAAAGCGTCTTTGTGACAAAATGTCTGTGAAAAGAGAGATATAAAGACTTCCTTCCTTACAAGGAAGTGACATGTTCACTGGGGGCTGATCTTCTGGAGCGTGGAGTCTGAACAGTCGATGTGTCGTGTCTGAACGTCAGGTGAAGCAGCAGACTGAGGGCAGGTGCAGGTGCAGGTTCAGTGAATTGACAGAATCGTAAAAATACCAAAAAAAAACCCAACATGTAACATGCTCAAAGCTTCTTTTCTTTGGAAATATATTAGGATGATAAATGCTTAACAGTCGTAACATGTCCGTGTGCTGTGTGGGAGTCGCCGGATGCCCTCCCACAGCAGAGCACAGCCCCTCGCCCGCTCCCTGTGTCACCTCAGCTCTGATCTACAGTTTGGTTTGATCTGGATCTGTGTCCTAATGCTGCCATGTCCATTTCCTCACATTCACGTGTCCTTTCTGTCCTCACCTCCCTTTAATTTTGCGACCAAATTATTCCCACTGTGCCGATTTGATTAGTTTATAAAGTTAGTCGCTTAGGTAGGCCACCAACAGAACCGTAGAAAACTGCTGTGACAACGAAGTGGAGCAGACACACGAATTGCGATCGCTGGCATCAGCATCTCACAGAAGAAAAAAGAGAGAGACTGGATCGACAAAGCACCATGGACCGTGTGGTGGTGCAGCTGTAGTTTTGTGAAGATTCACGTGGTTTGGAGGGACGTAGTCAAGGCGGGGGGCAGTTGGCGCCCTTACTATAAAGTGCTGCTTTATAGTAAGGGCTAATGTGTGCATTGCGTCACCATGGAAACCGTTGAACTGATACTGCTGCAAAGGATCAATAGCAGAGTTTGAAATAAAGTTTTGCTGAAAGTAAGACCTAAAACTAGTTTGCATTATCGAACCCTTGTGGGATAAATAATGCGTGTAATCGGCTGGAGGACTTTTAAGACGTCCTCTTTGCATTTAGTGGGATTTAATTGCCGTAATTGTCCGCGCCGGTCTGTGTGTGTGAGCCGAGCGAGCGGAGAACCCCCCCGCAGAAGATAATGGAGCTCAGGAGTTTGAGCCAAGAAGAAATAAAAGCAAAACATCAGACACGACTATAGAAAGAGGCGTCCATTTGGAAATATTTGACTATAAATACGACCTCCAGTAACCGAGCAGTTTACAGCAACATGTGGTTTCCCGAAAATAATTATGCTTTTTCAAGTTTGTGAAGTCGTAGTGTAAAGTTTTGTATAGTTTTTTTTGTATATTTATGTAGAATTGTCAAAGTTTTGTACAGAATCTTACAGCTAACCACAAGGAGGGTTTGAATAGGGCCCAAGTGAGATCGCTAGATTACTCAAACATGCATGGACGACTCTAAAACCTCTCCAGGCGCCTTTCTAGATTAGATTTTTTTAAATTGTCTTTGTACAAAATACATCTTATTGCTCTTCCCTATTTTGTACTCACGTTTTAGTAATTCTGCATATTTATTTATCAAAAAATGTTGATTTGTTCCAGTTTTATACAAGAAATGTCCCTATTTTTTACCAATCTGATCCCTAAAAACAGTAAAAATTGATATAAACTGTTATTTGTTTTGGTAAAGTACAAAAAATCTGCTTAAAAAAGACCAAAACTTGACTATATTGACTGAATTACGCTGTTTTTTATTTTGAAAATCTGGTCAGTCTACATTTACTTCACTAAAATAGACTTTCGTTTGTGATTATATATTTTCATTGTTAAAAACCATAAAAAAAGTAAAATTGTCGCCTGCGTTTCACCTCTTTCTCACCGTCTCCACGCTCTGCCTCTCCAAACAAAGCGATGTGGATCTTTGACCACGTGGGCGCGGCCCGATGATAATCTGCCGTTCAAAGGCCTCTGCGCCGCTCTGGTGCTGCGTCTAATGGCACCAGAATAAACTACATTTCCCAGGAGGCTTTGCTGGAGGCACACACACACTTCCTGACCCCGGGCTTTTAGCGTCGGCCGTGAGAACTACAGAGAGATGCTAATGGGCGATAACCTCCGTAATGGTTTTATCTGGAAAGATTAAGAAATGCTCCAAAACACGACCGGATTTAAAGAGGCCGTGTTACGCTCGTTTATGTTTGTGTATGTTTATGTTGTTTCCTCGGCACAAACAGATCTGGACTTGTGGTTTGTTTCATTCACAAATGTTTAACTCTAATCGAGACCAAGACCAGAACCACAGGGTCCAGAGACCAGGACAAGACGGAGACCAGGACAAGACCGAGACCAGGACAAGACCGAGACCAGGACAAGACCGAGACCAGGACAAGACCGAGACCAGGACAAGACCGAGACCAGGACAAGACCAGAGACCAGGACAAGACGGAGACCAGGACAGACGGAGACCAGGACAACGGAGACCAGACAAGACAGACCAGGACAAGACGGAGACCAGGACAAGACGGAGACCAGGACAAGACCGAGACCAGGACAAGACGGAGACCAGGACAAGACGGAGACCAGGACAAGACGGAGACCAGGACAAGACGGAGACCAGGACAAGACGGAGACCAGGACAAGACCGGAGACCAGGACAAGACCGAGACCAGGACAAGACCGAGACCAGGACAAGACGGAGACCAGGACAAGACGGAGACCAGGACAAGACGAGACCAGGACAAGACCGAGACCAGGACAAGACCGAGACCAGGACAAGACCGAGACCTCTGAGAGTCAAGACCGAGACAAGACCAAGATCACGGCCCAACGAGACCAAATCGAGACCATCTTTGTCATTTTCTACATTTATTTGTATTTTACAGTTGTTTTGGCACGTTTATATCAAAGGCAAAGGTTTAGGACACCACCTTGTGATGTCATGTGGTGATACAGGATGTGCTCCACTGTGTTTTTAAACTCCACATACCTTCACTAGAATCATTTGGAACATTTCAGCCCTGAAATTGCAGATCTCTACAAAACTAAAGGTAAAAGGAGCTGTTCACCTGAAATCTACCACTTCATGACATCACAAGGTGGAACAGAGCGTTTTGAGCTGTAGACAGACTTATTAAGGCCAATTTACAGTTTGCATCACGACGCAGAGCGTCTTCGTTGACGTGAACCCCTACGCAGAGCATCTGGTACTAAACCCAGAACTAAACCAGGTCTAAACCAGGTCTAAACCAGGTCTAAACCAGGTCTAAACCAGGTCTAAACCAGGTCTAAACCAGGTCTAAACCAGGTCTAAACCAGGAGTAAACTATGTCTTAACCGGAACTAAACCCAGGTCTAAACAAAGACTAAATTGAGGATTTAATCAGGTTTCAACCAGGTCCAAAACAGGACTAAACCAGTTTACTCACCTAAAAAAGCCTAAATCATCAGAAAACCCCAGAACTGAACTAATACCAGTAAGTCAGTCAGTAAGTTTTTATTTCTATAGCACTTTTCACAGACATTTTGGTCACAAAGACACTTTACAACATTATTCATTCACTCCAGACCCAGTGGTGGTAAGTTACTATTGTAGCCACAGCTGCCCTGGGGCAGACTGACAGACGTGCGGCTGCCGTGCCAATCTGCACCATCGGTCCCTCTGACCACCACTGTCTCTTACTCACACTCCACTTTCATACTTGGCAAATGTGGGTGAAGTGTCTTGCCTAAGGACACAACAACAGTTTTTTACGACTGGCGCCTCCTGTGGCTCCTGGTTTTCCCAGTGTCTCATCCAAGTCCAGACCAGGTCCAGTCCTGCTGAACTTCTGAGATCTGACGGGATCAGACTTTGACAAACCTGACAGGCCACAAAATACTAAAACAGCATTTAAACCCACGTCTAAACCAGGTCTAAACCAGGTCTAAACCAGGTCTAAACCAGGATAAACCAGGACTAAACCAGGACTAAACCAGGACTAAACCAGGTCTAAACCAGAAAAACCCAGAACTTAAACTAAAGGTACTAAACAGGTTAAACCAGGTCTAACCAGGACTAAACCAGGTTTAAAACCAGGTCTAAACAGGTCTAAACCAGGTCTAAACCAGGATTAAATCAGGACTCAACCAGGACTCAACCAGGACCAGGTCTAAATAAACCAGGTCTAAACCAGGACTAAACAGGTCAGGACTCAAAACACTAAACACAGGAAATTAACTAATACTTAAACAGGATTTAAACCAGGTCTAAACCAGGTCTAAACCAGGTCTAAACCAGGACTAAACCAGGACATAAACACCTAAATAAAAAAAGCCTAAAACAGGAGAAAAACCCAGAACTTAACTCATACTAAACCAGATTTAAACCAAGATAAAACCAGGACTAAATCAGGACTAAATCAGGACTGAACCAGGTCTAAACCAGGTCTAAACCAGGACTAAACCGTGACTTTAGTCGTATGTTTGAGTCGAGCGTCTTGAGCATCTCTTACACAGGCTTTTTTCGTTCCTCCATTTGCTCATTAACACTTTGTATTTCATCGTCTTTATCTCGCCGCCGTTGTTGTTTGGTTTTTTTTTTGTTTTTTTCCTCATATTTTCCGAGCAGAGTCAGTTTTCCGGTGCCGTGTTCGTCGTAAATCCTCCGCTGGGGCATTTTTTCGCAGCGAGAGGTCGTGATAATTGTTGTTTTAGCTTCGGGGAGGGTGGAAAAAGCGGCGTCCACCTCGTTGCGTCGGGTTGTAAACACGAGCTCGTGTGCGGCGCTTTACGACTCCGGGACTGGATCTCGGTGGGTTTTTCGGTCTCACGCTGCGTCGGGAAAAGGTCAGATTTATAGAAAGTGGTTCAAGATGTCGTCTCGTGTTATTAACAGTGTCGGAGATGTTTTCTGGTTTACACGCGGTCGGACTGGTTAGAAACGAAACCACCCACGAGGAGCGAGAGAAACAGGACTGAAGCAGATCTAAACCAGGACTAAACCAGGACTAAAACAGGTCTAAAACAGGACTAAAACAGGTCTAAAACAGGTCTAAAAGAAAACAGGAAAACAAAACTAAACAGGACTAAAACAGGAAACTGAAAACAGGACTAAACAGGAAAACAGGTCTAAAACAGGACTAAAACAGGAAAACAGGACTGAAACAGGTCAGAAACAGGACTAAAACAGGACTCTAAAACAGGACTAAAAAACAGGAAAACAGGAAACAGGACTAAAACAGGAACTAAAACAGGTCTGGAAAACAGGACTAAAAAAACGGAACAGGACTAAAACTAAAAGGACAGGACTGAAAACAGGACTCTAAAAACAGGACTAAAACAGGTAAAACAGGCTAAACAAAAAACAGGACTCTAAAACAGGAATGAAACAGGACTGAAAACAGGTCTGAAAACAGGACTCCTAAAACAGGACTGAAAAACAGGACTGAAACAGGACTAAACAGGACTAAAACAAAAGGACTGAAAACAGGACTAAACAGGACTAAAAAGGATCTAAACCAAGGACTAAAACAGGACTAAAAACAGGAACTAAACAGGTCTAAAACAGGACTAAAACAGGACTCTAAAAAGGACTAAAACAGGACTAAAACAGGTCTAAAAACAGGACTAAAACAGGACTAAAACAGGACTGAAAAACAGGACTAAAAAGGACTAAAACAGGACTAAAACAGGACTAAAAACAGGACTAAAACACAGGATCTAAAACAGGACTAAAACAGGACTAAAACAGGACTAAAACAGGACTAAAAAACAGGACTGAAAACAGGACTGAAAACAGGACTAAAACAGGTCTAAAACAGGTCTAAAACAGGACTAAAACAGGACTAAAACAGGTCTGAAAACAGGACTAAAACAGGTCTAAAACAGGACTAAAACAGGTCTAAAACAGGACTAAAACAGACTAAAACAGGACTAAAACAAACAGGAAATGAAACAGGACTAAAACAGGTCTAAACAGGACTAAAAAAGGACTAAAACAGGACTAAAACAGGACTAAAACAGGACTAAAACAGGATCTAAAACAAAGGACTAAAACAGGTCTAAAAACAGGACTAAAACAGGTCTAAAACAGGACTAAAAGGACTAAACAGGACTAAAACAGGAAAAACAGGTCTAAAACAGGACTAAAACAGGACTAAACAGGACTAAAACAGGACTAAAAACAGGACCTAAAACAGGACTAAAACAGGTCTAAAAAGGACTAAAAACAGGACTAAAACAGGCTAAAACAGGAAAAACAGGACTAAAAAGAAAAACAGGACTAAAACAGGACTAAAAACAGGACTAAAAACAGGTCTAAAACAAGGACTAAAACAGGACTAAACAGGACTAAAACAGGACTAAACAGGACTAAAACAGGACTAAAATAAGAACTAAAACAGGACTAAAACAGGACTAAAACAAGGACTAAACCAGGTCTAAAACAAGGACTAAACCAGGTCTAAAATAGGACTAAAACAGGACTAAAACAGGTCTAAAAAAGGACTAAAACAGGACTGAAAGAGGTCTAAAACAGGACTAAAACAGGTCTAAAACAGGTCTAAAACAGGTCTAAAAAAGGACTAAAACAGGACTAAAACAGGACTAAAACAGGACTAAACAGGACTAAAAAGGACTAAAACAGGACTAAAACAAGAACTAAAACAGGACTAAAACAAGAACTAAACAGGACTAAAACAAGGACTAAACCAGGTCTAAAACAAGGACTAAACCAGGTCTAAAACAAGGACTAAACCAGGACTAAAACAAGGACTAAACCAGGACTAAACCAGGTCTAAAACAAGGAGTAAACCAGGTCTAAACAAGGACTAAACCAGGACTAAAACAGGTCTAAAACAAGGAGTAAACCAGGTCTAAACTTGGTCTAAACCAGGACTAAAGGAGGTTTAAATACACAGGCTAAACCAGGGCTAAACGGAGACCAAACCTGGTCTAAATTTGGTCTAAACTAGGGTTAAACCAGACCTAAACCAGACCTAAACCAGGTCTAAACTGGGACCAAACTATGACTAAATGAGGTTTAAACAAACAGGCTAAACCAGGACTAAGCCAAGACTAAAACAGGTCTAAACCAGAACCAAGACCAACCCAAGGCTAAACCAGGACTAAACTAGGACTCGATTTTGTTCAAATGTATTTTTGCTGTTGAAAAATGTAATTAACAACATTTTATAGATATATTTTCATATTTTTGGGAATGGGAATTTCATAATATTTTTTTTTTCAGAATCAAAATGCACAATTTGACTAAAAAAACAACAACAACAAAAACAGCAGTTGAAGCTGCACTGCACAGTCCGTTATCTGCTTGTGTCCATGGAGATGTTATTGCTTTGCCTGGAATGTTCCACAGTATGACTTTAAAAATAAACATCTAGAATTTATTTATTACAAGTGTTTCTGTCGCTCAAAAATACAAAAATACTCCACTAGAAACATTAAACAGTGCACCTTTAACTGGATTTTTTTAAAGTCAAATGGTGAATTTTGATGTTGAAAATTTTGAATGTGAATTGATTTTGATTTGATTTATTTTTTGATTTAATTCATTTTTCAGTAGCAAAAGAGACATTTGAACAAAATCCAGTCCTTATTTAGTCCTGGTTTAGTCCAAGATTAGTGACTTGTGTCTTTTTTTTTTGTCTCGGTTCATCTTCCATTTCTGTTGTAGACCTGGTTTAGTCCTGGTTTAGTCCTGTTTAGTCCTGGTTTAGTCCTGGGTTGGTCTTGGTTTTGGTTTAGACCTGATTTAGTCCCAGTTTATTATTTTATTATCACAATATTTGACATGAATATCAGCACTTTGTTGAAATATTGATTTTTATTTTATTTAATTTTTTTTTATCACTCTGCCCATCACTATAAACCAGGAATAAACCAGGACTAAACCCGGACTTAACCCGGATTTAACCCGGATTTAACCCGGATTTAACCAGGTCTAATCCAGGTCTAATCCAGGACTAAACCAGGTCTAAACCTGGACTTAACCAGGACTTAACCAGGACTTAACCAGGACTAAACCAGGACTTAACCAGGACTAAACCAGGACAAAACCAGGTCTAAACCAGGTCTAAACCAGGTCTAAACCAGGTCTAAACCAGGACTAAACCAGGACTAAACCTGGACTAAACCTGGACTAAACCTGGACTAAACTAGGACTTAACCAGGACTTAACCAGGACTAAACCAGGTCTAAACCTGGACTTAACCTGGACTTAACCAGGACTAAACCTGGACTAAACTAGGACTTAACCAGGTCTAAACCAGGACTAAACCAGGACTTAACCAGGACTAAACCAGGATTTAACCAGGACTAAACCAGGACTAAACCAGGACTAAACCAGGTCTAAACCTGGACTAAACCTGGACTAAACTAGGACTTAACCAGGACTTAACCAGGACTAAACCAGGTCTAAACCTGGACTTAACCTGGACTTAACCAGGACTAAACCAGGTCTAATCCAGGTCTAATCCAGGACTAAACCAGGTCTAAACCTGGACTTAACCTGGACTTAACCAGGACTAAACCTGGACTAAACTAGGACTAAACCAGGTCTAAACCTTGATTTAACCAGGACTTAACCAGGATTAAACCTGGACTAAACTAGGATTTAACCAGGACTAAACCAAGTCTAAACCAGGTTTAATCCAGGTCTAATCCAGGACTAAACCAGGTCTAATCCAGGTCTAAACCAGGTCTAAACCAGGTCTAAACCAGGACTAAACCAGGTCTAAACCAGGACTTTTCAGTGAGCCTGATCTTTGGTGGGAGGTTTTCTCAGGGCAGCGGTTGGACCATGTGAAAAAACTGCATTAGGTTCATTCAATTATTCAATACTCTGCTCCCATTACGGTGACGCTCGTCTTCTATCGACGGAAGAACAGAGCGAGAGGAGGAGGAGAGAGGGACGGACGGAGGGACGGAGGGATGGAGGGAGGGAGGGAAGAGAGAGAGAGAAGGAGAGAGCAAGAGGAGAGAGGTAGAGGTCTGGTAGAGGGAGGAAGAAGAGCGACAGGAGGAAGAAAGAAAGAAGATGCAGCTGTGGTCACACGAAGAAAGAGAGAGAGGGAGAGAAGGATAGAAAGAGAGAGGGGAGAAAGGATAGAAAGAGAGAGGGAGGAAGAGGAGAGAGAGAGAGGGAGAGATCTGGTAGAGGGAGGAAGAAGAGCGACAGGAGGAAGAAGAAAAAAAGAGATGCGGCTGTTGTCACGCGAATAAAGAGAAAGAAAGGGAGGAAGAGAGAGAGAGAAAGGAGGAGAAAAAAAGAGATGCGGCTGTATTCACACGAAGAAAGAAAAAGAGGGAGGGAGGGAGGGAGGGAGAAAAGTGGCAGAAAGAAGAGAGTGTAAAAGAGTGAGGGACTGAGAGAGAAAGAATAGAGAGAGAAGGAGAGAGAGAGGGATCTGGTAGGGGTAGGAAGAAGAGAGAGAGAGAGCGAAGAAGAGAAAGAGAGAGAAGAAGAGATAGAAAGAGAGAGGAGGAGAGAGAGAAAGAGAGAGAAGGAGAGAGATAGAAAGAGAGAGAGAGAAGGAGAGAGATAGAAAGGAGAGAGAGAAGAGGAGAGAGATAGAAAGAGAGAGATAGAAAGAGAAGGAGAGAGAGAGAAAGAGAGAAGGAGAGAGAGAGAGATCTGGTAGGGGTAGGAAGAAGAGAGAGAGAGAGCGAAGAAGAGAAAGAAGGAGAGAAAGAGAGAGGAGAAGAGATGGAAAGAGAGATAGAAAGAGAGAGAGAAGGAGAGAGATAGAAAGAGAGAGAGAAAGAGAGAGAGAAGGAGAGAGAAGGAGAGAGAGAGAGATCTGGTAGGGGTAGGAAGAAGAGAGAGAGCGAAGAAGAGAAAGAAGGAGAGAAAGAGAGAGAAGAGAGAATAGAAGAGAGAGAGAGAGAGAGGAGAGAGAGAGAGAGAGAAGGAGAGAGATAGAAAGAGAGAGAGAAGGAGAGAGATAGAGAGAGAGAAGGAGAGAGATAGAAAGAGAGAGAGAAGGGGAGAGAGAGAGATCTGGTAGGGGTAGGAAGAAGAGAGAGAGGGAAGAAGAGAGAGAAGGAGAGATAGAAAGAGAGAGAAGGAAAGAGAGAGAAGGAGAGAGATAGAAAGGGAGAGAAGGAGAGAGAGAGAGAGATAGAAAGAGAGAGATAGAAAGAGAGAGATAGAGAGAGATAGAAGGAGAGAGAGAAGGAGAGAGAGAAGAGAGAGAAGAGAGAGAGAGAGAGAGAGAGAGAGAGAGAGAGAGAGAGAAGAGAGAGAAGGAGAGAGAGAGAGAGAGAGAAGGAGAGAGAGAAGGAGAGAGAATAGAAAGAGAGAGAAGGAGAGAGAGAAGGAGAGAGAGAGAGGAGAGAGAGAGAGAGAAGAAGAGAGAGAGAGAGAGAAGAGAGAGAAGAAGGAGAGAGAGAAGGAGAGAGAGAAGGAAGAGAGAGAAGGAGAGAGAGAGGGAGAGAGAAAGAAAAGAGAGAAGGAGAAGAGAAGGAGAGAGAGAAGGAGAGAGAAGAGAGAGAGAGAGAGAGAGAGAGAGAAGGAGAGAGAGAAGGAGAGAGAAGGAGAGAGAGAAGAGAGAGAGAGAGAGAGAGAGAGGAAAGAAGAGAGAGAGAGAGAAGGAGAGAGAGAAGGAGAGAAGAGGAGAGAGAGAAGGAGAGAGAGAGAGATCTGGTAGGGGTAGGAAGAAGAGAGAGAGGAAGGAGAAAGAAGAGATGCAGCTGTAGTCACACGGAGAAAGAGAAAGAGGGGAAAGATAGAGGGATGGGGGGGTAGGGAGAACGGATAGAAAGAGAGGGAGAGAGAGAGAGAGGAGGGGATATAGAGAGAGGAGAGATTAAAGTGAGGAGGGAGAGAGAGAGAAGGAGAGGGAGATCCAGTAGGAGGTAGGAAAAGAGAAATATGAGAGAAAAAAAGAGAAAGGGGGAGGAGAAAGAGGAAGGAAAGGAGAGAGAAAAGTGGCAAAAGAAAGAAGAGAAACAAGAGCGTAAAAGAGTGAGGGATTGAGAGAGAGAAGGAACTAACTGTAAAGGTGCACTGTGTAACTTTTCTGGTGGGAATGTTCCAGATCTGCTTCTCTTCATGGCGACAGGTCCTGCATGTTCCACACTGCGGCATTAAACTGTCCAGAAAACAACACCAACATGTTTTTATGTCAACTTGAACAAACGATTTTATGGTGTTTGGTCACATTGAAATGAACTTCAGGATTAAATCATAGACGGTTTATGTTGGTGTTTAAAAGGACTAAACCAGGTCTAAACCAGGTCTAAACCAGGTCTAAACCAGGTCTAAACCAGGTCTAAACCAGGTCTAAACCAGGAGTAAACCAGGATTAAACCAGGTCTTAACTAGGTCTAAACCAGGTGTATATCAGGACTAAACCAGGATAAAACCAGGACTAAATTAGGTCTAAACAAGGACTAAACCAAGTCTAAACCAGAACTTAATCTGGTCTAAACCATGAATAAAACCAGGAGTAAACCAGGTCTACACAAGGACTAAACCAGGACTAAACCAGGACTAAACCAGGAGTAAACCAGGTCTAAACCAGGACTAAAGCCGGTCTAAACCAAAACTAAACCTGGACAGAACTAAACCAGGACTTAAAAAGGTGTAATCTAAAGTAGGTCTAAACCTGGACTAAACCAGGTCTATATCAAGACTAAACCAGGTCTAAACCAGAACTAAACCAGGTCTAAACCAGAACTAAACCAGGACTAAACCAGGACTAAACCAGGACTAAACCAGGTCTATATCAAGACTAAACCAGGTCTAAACCAGAACTAAACCAGAACTAAACCAGGACAAAACCAGGACAAAACCAGGACAAAACCAGGACAAAACCAGGATAAAACCAGGAGTAAACCAGGTCTATATCAAAACTAAACCAGGTCTAAACCAGAACTAAACCAGGACAAAACCAGGACAAAACCAGGACAAAACCAGGATAAAACCAGGAGTAAACCAGGTCTAAACCAGGACTAAAGCCGGTCTAAACCAAAACTAAACCTGGACAGAACTAAACCAGGACTGAAAAAAAGTTTTAATCTAAAGTAGGTCTAAACCTGGACTAAACCAGGTCTATATCAAGACTAAACCTGGTCTAAACCAGAACTAAACCTGGTCTAAACCAGAACTAAACCTGGTCTAAACAGGACTAAACCAGGACAAAACCAGGACTAAACCAGGACTAAACCAGGACTAAACCAGGACAAAACCAGGTCTATATCAGCACTTAAAAAGGTGTAAACTAAACCAGGTCTTAACCGGGTCTAAACCAGGAATAGATATATATATTCGTGGACATTAAAGTCAGTATCCGATTTGTTTAAAAGTCCAAATGTCTGATCTTCTTCTTCTTCTTCTTCTTCTTCTTCTTCTTCTGCTGGTTTGTGCGCAGGTATCAGCAGGTGCCCGTGGTCCTGGTGGGGAACAAAGTGGACCTGGAGGACGAGCGGGAGGTGTCCCTGGGCGAGGGGCAGGCCCTGGCCGAGGACTGGGGCTGTCCCTTCATGGAGACGTCGGCCAAGAGCAAAACGATGGTGGACGAGCTGTTCGCCGAGATCGTGCGACAGATGGACTTCTGCCCCCTGCCTGACCGGAGGAGAGTCTGCTGTCCCAAGTGCAGCCTGCAGTAGCAACAGGAAACTCAACGACGGTGCTTCAAAACGTCACACAGACGAGAAAGAAAAACTCGATTCAGATTAGGAAAGGAGCGGTTTACACTGAGGAGTAAAACGGACCAAACCCAGGGCCAAATCTGGACTAAATCTAGGTCTAAACAAGGTCTAAACAAGGTCTAAACCAGGATTAAAGCCAGGACTAAACCAGGCCATAAACTTGGAAGAAATCAGGACTAAACGTGGATTAAACCCCGGTCTCTACCAGGACTAAACCAGGACTAAATGTGAACTAAAACCAGGACTAAACCAGGACTAAATGTGAACTAAAACTAGGACTAAACCAGGACTAAATGTGAACTAAACCCAGGACTAAACCAGGACTAAATGTGAACTAAAACCAGGACTTAAACCAAGGACTAAATGTGAACTAAACCCAGGACTAAACCAGGACTAAATGTGAACTAAAACTAGGACTAAACCAGGACTAAATGTGAACTAAAACCAGGACTAAACCAGGACTAAATGTGAACTAAAACCAGGACTAAACCAGGACTAAATGTGAACTAAACCCAGGACTAAACCAGGACTAAATGTGAACTAAACCAGGAATAAACCTAGGTCTAAACCAGGACTAAACCAGGACCAAACGTGATCTAAACCCAGAACTAATCCAGGACTAAACCAGGACCAAAGGGGAACTAAACCCAGGACTAAATCAGGTCTAATCCAGGACTAAATATGAACTAAACCAGAACTAAACCCGGGACTAAACCAGGACTAATCCCAGGACTACAATGTGAAATAAACCCAAGTCTCTACCAGGACTAAACCAGAACTAAACCAGGACTAAACATGAACTAAACCCAGAACTAAACCAGGACTAAACCAGGTCTAAACTAGAGCTTAACTATACAATAAAACAAAACAAAATCAGGACAAAGGTTGGACTAAACCGGGACTAAATCAGGACTAAAACCAGGACTAAATGAGGTCTTAATGAACAAGGTCTAAACCAGGACTAAATGTGAACTAAACCCAGGACTAAATCAGGACTAAACCAGGACTAAATGAGGTCTTAATGAACAAGGTCTAAACCAGGACTACATGTGGACTAAACCCAGGACTAAACCAGGTCTAAACCAGGTCTAAACTTGGGCTAAACTATGGAAAAAGTTTGAAGTAAAGAAGAAATACACCACGACTAATCCAGGACTAAAACAGGACTAAACCAGGTCTTTAACGAACCAGATCGAAACCAGAACTAAACCACGACTAGACCAGGACTAAACCAGGACTAAATTATTTGCACTTATTTAAAAAAAGCCGCTGGGTTCGTCTCATTCTCAGTGTAAACTCGCTCTCTGATTGAATCTCTACCTGATTTCTTGACTATTGCATTCTGGGAAATGTAGGCAAAAGACACACGTAGCCAAAATTCAGGTTTAAAGACAATTTCACAACTTTCTGCTGGACTTTTTTTTTTTTTTAATTTTTACAATAACTTTCGTCTCATTCTTCATTGTCTTCCTTTATTTAATTAACGCGATTCCCAGAAGAGAGAAACGGTGCCAAAATCCTCCATCTGAATCATCGGAGCGAGGAGGAATCTGCGGAGAGGTTTGGGAACGTTGCCATGGAGATAATGCAATTCAGCAACTTCGTCTGCATCTACAGCGCAATGCCGTGCAAAAGTTTTGGGGTCTAAATCAGGACTAAACCAGGTCTAAACCAAGACTGAACCAGGTCTAAACCAAGACTAAACCAGGATTTAAAAAGGACAAAAATAGGACTTAAACAGGTCTAAACCAGGATTTAAAAAGGTCTAAACCAGGATTTAAAAAGGTCTAAACCAGGACTTAAACAGGTCTAAACCAGGTCTAAACCAGGACTTAAAAAGGTTGAAAACCAGGTCTAAACCAGGTCTAAACCAGGACTTAAACAGGTCTAAACCAGGATTTAAAAAGGTTTAAACCAGGACTAAACCAGGTCTAAACCAGGACTTAAAAAGGTCTAAACCAGGATTTAAATAGGTCTAAACAAGGTCTAAACCAGGACTAAACCAGGACTTAAACAGGTCCAAACCAGGCCTAAACCAGGATTTCAAAAGGTCTAGACCAGGTCTATATCAAGACTAAACCTGGTCAAAACGAGGACTAAACCAGGTACTAAATAAGGATTAAACCAGGTCTAAACCAGGACTTAAAAAGGTCTAAACCAGGTCTTAACCAGGTCTAAACCAGGTCTAAACCAGGTCTAAACAAGGTCTAAACCAGGTCTTAAAAAGGTCTAAACCAGGTCTAAACCAGGTCTAAACAGGTCTAAACAAGGTCTAAACAAGGTCTAAACCAGGTCTTAAAAAGGTCTAAACAAGGTCTAAACCAGGTCTAAACCAGGTCTTATCCAGGAGTAGATATATATAGTTAGAAAATGGGTTAAACCACAAAGCAAAAAGCACTAATTTTGGGTCTAAACCAGGTCTAGCCTCGGTCTAAACCAGGACTAAACCAAACCAAAGAACTTGATCAAATCAGGTATAAACCAGGACTAACAATGCAAACGGTACTCGGTCTTGAACTTGAACTAAATTAAAACGCTTGGTCTTAAACAAGGTCTAGAGGGGGACTTAAACCGGGTCTAAAGGAGGACTCGGACCAGACCAGAGTCCACGAGTCAAACGTTTCTAAAACTTTTGCACTTTACAGAATATTTTGATTTGTACATGAGTCTGAACAGCTGTGGTCTCACTGTGAACACATCCGCCTGTAGAAAGAGAACGACCGATTTTAACGAATGAATGTCGACGTTTAAACAAATCGCACCTTTTTGACGTGAGGACCCCGAAAAATGTTTTAAAAACTGTCCAAAAATGCTTGTAAAATTGTGGATTAAATGTGCATGACAAATAAAAACCTGCACTGACTTGAGTACAATCACAAAACGAAAACAAAAAAAACACGGGCGAGATTCTGTTTGAAGTGACTGGACTGGTCTTTAAAGCTGCATTGCGTAACTTTTTCCCCGGTCCAGAGTCTGCCGGCTGCTTGTCTCCATGGAGATGTCGAGTGCTTTGCCTGGAATGTCCCGCGGTGTAGCTTTTAAATGTCGATTTCACCCGTTTCTGTCGCTCGAAAATACCTTGAAAATGCACGTGTTCTTACTGTGAGCGGCGTCGCCTCTCCGCAGATCTGACCCGTAACTCGGTAGCTTAGTGGCGTCGAATCCTCGTCTCCATGGCGATAGATAAGTTTAATGAACAATTTTCTTCGTTATTTGTTTCCAAAACCAAAAAAAAAAAAAAAAAAAAACAAAAAAAACGGATAATGATTAGTTTTTTCAATTTTCAGTTTTTTTTTTTTTTTTTTGTTTAAATGAAAAATGGAAAAACTGGATAACGGCCGTTTCCTGTTTCTGAAACTTAAATTGTGATGCCGGATTTTTGTGCCGCATACGGACTGAACCAGGACTAAACCAGGACTAAAACAGGACTATAAACCAGGTCTAAACCAGGTCTAAACCGGGATTAAAACAGGACTAAACCAGGACTAAAACAGGACTAAAACAGGACTATAAACCAGGTCTAAACCAGGACTAAACCAGGACTAAACCAGGACTAAAACAGGACTAAAACATGTCTAAACCAGGACTAAACTAGGACTAAACCAAGTCTAAACCAGGACTAAAACAGGACTATAAACCAAGTCTAAACCAAGTCTAAACCAAGTCTAAACCAAGTCTAAACCAGGTCTAAACCAGGTCTAAACCAGGACAAACCCAGGACTAACCCAGGTCAAACCCAGGACTAAATCAGGACTAAATCAGGACTAAACCAGGTCTAAACCAGGACTATAAACCAGGTCTAAACCAGGTCTAAAACAGGACTAAACCAAGACTAAACCAGGTCTAAGACAGGACTATAAACCAGGTCTAAAACAGGACTAACCCAGGACTGAACCAGGACTAAACCAGGTCTAACTCAGACCTGGAGTCACGCCTGCATAGACTGTCAGGTGATCAGGACTGAGACCGGGACCGAGACCGGAATCGGACCGGGGACCAGACTCGGACTGAGACCAGTTTAGTCCTGGTTTAGTCTGTACGCGGCGCCAAAGTCCGGCATCGCAGTTTAAGTCACGGAAACAGGAAACGGCCGTTATCCGAAAATAGTCGTTTTTTTCGTTTTCTTATTTTTGGTTTTATTTTGAAAAAACGAATGAACGAACCAAACACAGATTTTTTTTTTTTTTTTTTTGAAATTCAAAAGAACGACTTGTGCACTGACCTGTTTTGAATGTTAAAAAACTATAAAAATTTTGTCCCCGAGTGTCATTACTGCGGAACATTCCAGGCAAAACAATAACGTGTAATGGCAACTAGCATGATAACCGTGCACTTCCTGATTATGGGACACGTTTTATTCAAATACAAGCGGAAAAAATAAATCAAAATCAGGTACAGGAGGGTTTACTTGTGTCTCTCAGACCGCTCTTACTCACTTCTCCAGAATCTCGTCTTGAAATTCCGATGAAAAGTTCCACAGTGTTCGTCTCCACGGTTACAGCTGTTTTCAAAATGCCTTGTTACATCGAAGTGTTTCTCAGTGTCTCTTTACGTCACTTATTCTTGCAAAAAATAAATCTTTATGCACAAAATGTCTGGAGGTTTTTATTTATTTTGTTTGTTTTTATCGCAAATTAGACCAGAGACTAAACCAGGACTGAACCAGGACTAAACCAGGACTAAACCAGGTCTAAACCAGGTCTAAACCAGGACTAAACCAGGACTGAACCAGGACTGAACCAGGACTGAACCAGGACTAAACCAGGACTAAACCAGGTCTAAACCAGGACTAAACCAGGACTGAACCAGGACTAAACCAGGTCTAAACCAGGACTAAACCAGGACCAGGACTGAGGACTGAACCAGGACTGAACCAGGACTGAACCAGGACTAAACCAGGTCTAAACCAGGTCTAAACCAGGACTAAACCAGGACTAAACCAGGACTGAACCAGGACTGAACCAGGACTAAACCAGGACGGAACCAGGACTAAACCAGGATGGAACCAGGACTAAACCAGGACTGGAACCAGGACTAAACCAGGACTGAACCAGGACTAAACCAGGTCTAAACCAGGACTAAACCAGGTTTAAACTAGGTCTAAACCAGGACTGAACCAGGACTGAACCAGGACTAAACCAGGACTAAACCAGGTTTAAACCAGGTCTAAACTAGGACTGAACCAGGACTGAACCAGGACTAAACCAGGACTAAATGAGGGCTAAACCAGAATTAAACCAGGACTGAACCAGGACTAAACCAGGACTGAACCAAGACTAAACCAGGACAGAACCAGGACTAAACCAGGACTAAACCAGGTCTAAACCAGGACTGAACCAGGACTGAACCAGAATTAAACCAGGACTGAACCAGGACTAAACCAGGACTAAACCAGGTCTAAACCAGGACTGAACCAGAATTAAACCAGGACTGAACCAGGACTAAACCAGGACAGAACCAGGTTTAAACCAGGTCTAAACCAGGACTAAACCAGGTTTAAACCAGGTCTAAACCAGGACTGAACCAGGACTAAACCAGGACTAAACCAGGTCTAAACTAGGACTGAACCAGGACTGAACCAGGACTAAACCAGGACTGAACCAAGACTAAACCAGGACTAAACCAGGACAGAACCAGGACTACAACCGAACTAAACTGAGCCAAGTTTTAAAGTTCGACTGAACCAGGTGCTAAAGCTTGATTAAACCTGGACTAAACCAAGACTAGACCAGGGACTGAACTAAGGACTGAACCAAGACTGAACTTGGACTAGAGCAGGAACTCAACCAGGACTAAACAAGGACTAAATCAGGATCTAAAGCAAGACAAAATCAGGACTAAACTAGGATTAGATCAGGGACTAAACCAGACACTCAACCAGGACTAAATCAGGACTGAGCAAGAACTAAACCAGAACTAAGCCAGGACTGAACCAATACTAGACCTGGGACTGAACCAAGACTACAGCAAGATTAAACCAGGACTAAATCAGGACTGAATGAGGACTAAACTAGGACTAAAGAAGGACTGAACCAGGGACTAAACCAGGATCTAAAGCAAGACTAAACCAGAACTGAACCAGGGATTAACTCAGGACAAAACCAGAGACTAGACCAGGACTAAACCTGAATCAAGACTAGACCTGGGAATGAACCAGGGACTAAACCAGGACTGAATGAAGGACTAAACCAGAAACTAGACCAGGGACTGAAACTAGACTAACGCAAGACTAAATCAGGACTGAACTAGAACTAAACCAAGTCTAACCCTGGACTAAACCAGGACTAGACCAAGACTAAACCAGGACTGAACTAGAACTAAACCTGAACCAAGACTAGACCAGGGACTGAAACAAGACTAAACCAGGACTGAACTAGAACTAAACCAAGTCTAACCCTGGAATAAACCTGTACTTAGACCAAGACTAAACCAGAACTAGACTGGGACTAAACCAGGACTAAACCAGGGACTAACCCAGAGACAAGACCAGGAATAAACCAGGACTGAACCAAGACTCAGCTTTAACTAGACCAGGGACTAAACCAGGACTAAACACGAGTCTCACTCATGTTTTTACCTTTTTCTCTCGCCGTAGTTTTGCTAAAATCCAAAACCAGATCCCACTTTTCAGACGTTCATTTGTCAAACTCTGAGCGTCGTTACCGAACATTAAAAATATTAAAAAGTTGGAGCCAAGACTCGGATTTTGGACGACGGCCAATCAGAGCGCAGAGTCTGATTTATACTGAGCCAATAGAAGAACAGATTTTTACTTTTACTTTCACTTTCGTAATTAAAGGCGACGTTTATTTTTATTAATACTCCTCATACGATACGGTGTAATCGTTTATGCAGCAGACTAACGATTTTAATTTAATTTATCTCATGTTTTTTGAGGCCGACTTGGCTCCGTCGCACGATTATTAAAAAAAATACTCTTGGAAATCAACAAACGCCACATCCAGGACTCCGGGGATTAATAAAGTTATGTTCATTTTGAAAGTTGAAAAGATCAGGTAAGAAAGGAAACGTAAACATTTTTTTTTTTTTTTTTTTAGAAAGTGGAAACCATTTATTGATTTTTTTTTTAAACAGTTTAAGTTTTTTTTCAGTTTTCGATTTTGTGTTTAAAAGGAAAAATGGAAAAAATGGATAACGGACTTTTCCCTTTCATCCAGTTTTGACTCTTTCGGACTAAACCGGGTCTAAAGCAGGACTGAACCAGGACCGAACCAGAGGTGTGCCCGTGTAGACTGTTGGATGATCAGGACCAAGACTGGGACCAGACCAGGACTGAGACCGGGAGCAGACTGGGTCCAAGACCAGAACTGAGACTGGGATCAAGACCAGGACTGAGACTGGGACCAGACCAAGACTGAGACCGGGACCAGACCGGGGACCAAGGACAGAACTGAGACTGGGACCAAGGACAGAACTGAGACTGGGACCAAGATCAGGACTGAGACTGGGACCAAGCCGGGACCAAGACCAGGACTGAGATCAGGACCAGACCAAGACTGAGACCGGGACTGAGACCAGGACCAGACTGGGATCCAGAACGGGACCAGCCCGGGGCCGAGAACAGGACTGAGACTAGGACCAGACCAAGACTGAGACAGAGACCAGACTGGGACCAGGACCAGGACTGAGACCAGGATAAGACCGGGACTGAGATTATTTTTCTTTCAGCATTTCTTTCTTTCTTTTTTTTTTTTTTTTTTTTTTTATAATTTTTGTCATTTTGAAGGAACGAATACCCAGCACATTATTAACTAAATAAACATAAGACATAAGAAAATTTAAGACAAAAAAAAAGTACAAAACAGTACAAAAATATAAAATACAATTATACAAGCATTTACATACACACACATTTTGACATTTTAACCTTTTTTTTTTTCAGATAACAGTATATTATGTTATTTTACTGTGCTTTGTCCAAATGAGGTTTTGTTTTTGTGTTTATTTGTTTTTGTTTATTTGTTTTTTGTTCAGCTGAGCGTAGAAATCCATAGAAATTAAATCCAAAACATCTATGTCAAAGCACATTACGTTTTCGTTCCTTCCAATTCATTATAATAATAAGTTTAGCTGTAAAAAAAAACTGAATAAAATCAAAACTCAAAATCTTTTAGAGTTTCAATGAATTTCCTAAGCGGTCTAACAGCGCCCCCTGCTGCCCGATTTGTTACACTCCACCCCGGAACTTTTGAGCGTCTCCCTTTGTTTCCGCCCGACTCCAAATCACGCGTAACACCAGAGCGAGGCATGGCGTCCTTCACGAAGCTCCAATAACAACAATATTTCAGCATTTTTGCGCATTTAAAGTCTCGTTTTTGTTCGTATTTATTATTTTTAGTTCAGAATGGCGACGAAGAGCGCGTGCACCGTTTTCCGGCGACGTAAGTGTGTTAGTGTTAGCGACATTTTAGCTGAAATCAGAAAAAACTGCAGACAGAATGACACAAAATCATTTAATATTTACTTTTTTGCACAATTAAATAACTACCTTTCGTTATATTATTATCTGTTGCTTTTAAATAAACGCTTGAACAGTTTATACACTTAAAATATTTCAGTGTATTTTCATAAAACTAATAAATATGTGTAAGAAAATGTTAATGTGATGTAATTTCTCAAGTTCAGACATTTTTTACTCACAGAAACAAATATTAATGTGTGAATTAGTTTTAATCTAAAACAATATATGTAATTATTATGTATAAAACCTGAGAGAAACACAGACAAAAACATTATTTTACTTTTTATTACGAATCAGACGAGTCATTTGCGGTAGTCATGGCAGCTAAATTCGTAACTCAATCATATTATTTTTATTTTTACGTTATATAATTTATTTATATTTGCACAGCTATTTGGTATCTGTTATTTTAAATTTGAGGGCTAAATAGTTTTTCTGTCTCTTAACTTTTCTTTCTTTCTATTTCTTTCTCTCCTTTCCTCTTACACTCGCTCTTTCTCTCTTCTTTCCTCTCCCTCTCCTTCATTTTTCTGTCTTTTTCTCTCTCTCTCCTCTTTTCCCTCTTTATTTTTTCTTCTTTCTTTCTGTCTCTGTCTCTCTCTTTCTTTCCTCTTTCTCTCCTTTTATCCCTCCCTCCCTCGTTCTCTCTCTCGCTCTTTCTCTCTCTCCTTTCCTCTTTCTTTCTATCTATCTCTTTCTCTCTCTCTCCTTTCCTCTTTCTTCTCTTTCTTTCTTTGGTAACACTTTATTATAACTACACCTTATTTAGCCTTAATAAAGCGTGAACAAAGACGTAATTAATAATGATTCACGCTTAGTAACTACTTAATTACTACCTGAATTAGCACTTAACTTGCACTTAATTCGCCTGTGCTGTAAATAGTTACTCATAAGTATTTCTTACTTAATTACTCATGAACTAACCATTTATGTGTGCATTTGTAAATGTATATTTAAGTACAAATTTGAACATTTATTAATGATTATTAAGCCATGAGAAAATGATTTACTAGTAATGCATTATTGTTTCTCTGGAATTTGATCAACCTTAACAAATGCTTAATAAACATAATTCATCTTCACTTTACAAAAGCTCTCAGAAAGACTTAACTAACAGATAACAGCCGCCTGAATGATCATTGTATTGTATTATTAGTAAATCATTCTCTCATAGCTTACTAATCATTAATAAATGCTCAAATGTGAACTTAAATATACATTTGTTAACATGCAAATGGTTAGTTCATGAGTAATTAAGAAGTATTGAGTAACTATTTACAGCACAGGCGAATTAAGTGCAAGTTAAGTGCTAATTCAGGTACTAATTAAGTAGTTACTAAGTGTGAATCATTATTAATTAAGTCTTTATTCATGCTTTATTAAGGCTAAATAAGGTGTAGTTATTATAAAGTGTTACCCTTTCTTTATGTCTCTTTCTCTCTCCTTTCCCCTCTTTCGCTCCTTTCCTCTTTCTTTCTCTCTCTCTTTTATGTTGAAAGTTTTAAACTTTGGAACAAATCAGAAAATCAAGGTGAGATCCAGAGTCAAACCCTTTTAGTGAGAGGAGGAGTCCAGTCCAGGTTAACCACTCTGCCACACTTACACATATTTACGTTGTGGTTTTTTTCTCCAGGTTTTGCTTCGGCCGCCGCTGTCGTCCGTCCCTCGGCCGCTGAGGTCAGAGGTCACAGAAACGCGGTGTTTTCTCGAGAGCAGAGCCGGCAGAGGGCGCTGTTTCCCCGCATCGAGAAGATCGAGGTGTCGATGCAGGGCCCGGGTCTGGACGGGACGCTGCTGGTGATGAACAGAGGCATGTCCACGCCGCTCAACTGCGCACGACGTGAGTTTGAGACCGGGGACGAGGACCGGGGACGAGGACCGGGACGAGGACCGGGCACGAGGACCGGGCACGAGGACCGGGCACGAGGACCGGGGACGAGGACCGGGGACGAGGACCGGGGACGAGGGACCGGGGACGACCGGGGACGAGGACCGGGGACGAGAGCAAGAATTAGACCAGGGACGAGACCAGGGACGAGACCACGAATCAGACTAGGGACGGGGACGAGACCGGGGACGGGACGGGGGACGGGACCGGGGACGGGACCGGGGACGAGACCGGGGACGGGACCGGGGACGAGGACCGGGGACGAGGACCGGGGACAAGAGCAAGAATTAGACCAGGGACGAGACCGGGGACGTGACCAGGATTTAGACTAGGGACTTGACCAAAAATTAGACCAAGAATTAGACCAAGGACTAGACCAGGAATTAGAGCAGAGATTAGACCAAGAATTAGACCAGGGACGAGACCAAAAATCAGACCAGGGACTAGACCAGAGACTGGACCAGAGACGAGACCAAAAATTAGACCAAGGACTAGACCAAGAATTAGACCAGGGACGAGACCAGCGCCACAAACTTAAAATTACTAAATTTATTTTTGTGAACCACTGAGATCGGCCTTAAAATTACGAGTATAATTCAGATTTAGATTTATTTATTAAGAAAAGACGACTTGTGTTTTCTGCTGCAAACCGTGTCAGGCTCCAGTTCTCAAAGGCGGCAATATTTCAGTTTCTTAAAGAGATAAAGCGTGTCTCTGTGGCTTGTGTTTCGTTCAGATTTGACAGAGTACCACGTGACGTCTTCGGTCTTGGCTTTGGTCGACGGGGAGCTGTGGCCTCTTCACAAACCGCTCACAGACTCCTGCTCCCTCCGACTGCTCACGTTTAAAGACCAAGACCCCACAGCCGTCAATCAGGTACGAAGACCAGAAATACAGTTTAAATATTACATCTATGACACTGATCCGTGTTCTAATGTCGCTTCCTCGTCACAAACAGACCTGGAGTTGTCAATAGTTTTGGTAATTCTTGTTGAAATGACCTCAAATTTTCACAGAATGTACAGAAACGTCTTGGAATCTGCTCGCACACACACTCACCCAAGACTGTGCAGCTTCAGTGCAACATTTGGAAAAACTTCACCAACTGGCAAACATAAGAATAACATGCATAAACTGTCTTCCTCTTTAAATTTTTGGTACCAAATCCAAATTTGTTTGCCAGTTGGTGAAGTCTTTCCAAATGTTGCATTGAAGCTGCACAGTCTTGGGTGAGTGTGTGTGCAGCAGATTCCAAGGCACAAAATGACTTCTCTTTGGGAATGAACGGCTCAACCTGAGAACAGAACAAAAATAAAACATTAAACATAAAATCTTGATCTGTTTCGGTTAGGGAATTTCTCCTGTGGTGTGATATGCGGCGATATCGCACCCTCTCCTCCAAACTCTGTCTATATTATCATTCAGTCTAGTTAATCATTTATTTCTGTTTTGTTTTGTTTTGTTTTGTTTTGTTTTGTTTTTGTTTTTTTCTGCAGGCGTACTGGCGTTCTTGCTCGTCTCTCCTGGGGCAGGTTTTGGAGACGGCGTTTAAAGACGACTTCACTGTGGAGCTGCTCCAGACTCCAGAAGTCCCAGGTACAAAACACAAGTCACGTTTCATTATTTAGAATTTTCTCTTTGTTATGAGTCAGAATCTGTTGTTTAAACTTTTATGGAGAGTTTAATTATCGTTGGATTATTTGTATAATTTTATTTTATTATTAATAGTTTTTTTCTATTTTAGTATTTTAAGAAGATTCAACTAGGACCAAAATATGACACAAGAATCAGACCAGGAGTTAGACCAAGAGTTAGACCAAGAGTTAGACCAAGAGTTAGACCAGGAGTTAGACCAAGAGTTAGACCAGGAGTTAGACCAAGAGTTAGACCAGGAGTTAGACCAGGAGTTAGACCAAGAGTTAGACCAGGAGTTAGACCAGGAGTTAGACCAGGAGTTAGACCAGGAGTTAGACCAGAGAGTTAGACAGAGTTAGACCAGAGTTAGACCAAGAGTTAGACCAGGAGTTAGACCAGGAGTTAGACCAGGAGTTAGACCAGGAGTTAGACCAGGAGTTAGACCAAGAGTTAGACCAAGAGTTAGACCAGGAGTTAGACCAGGAGTTAGACCAAGAGTTAGACCAGGAGTTAGACCAAGAGTTAGACCAGGTTAGACTTAGTTAGACCAAGATTAGACCAAGAGTTAGACCAGGAGTTAGACCAGGAGTTAGACCAAGGAGTTAGACCAAGTTAGACCAGTTAGACCAGGAGTTAGACCAGGAGTTAGACCAAGAGTTAGACCAAGAGTTAGACCAGGAGTTAGACCAAGAGTTAGACCAAGAGTTAGACCAAGAGTTAGACCAGGAGTTAGACCAGGAGTTAGACCAGGAGTTAGACCAAGAGTTAGACCAAGAGTTAGACCAAGTTAGTTAGACCAGGTTAGTTAGACCAGGAGTTAGAGTTAGACCAAGAGTTAGACCAAGAGTTAGACCAAGAGTTAGACCAGGAGTTAGACCAGGAGTTAGACCAAGAGTTAGACCAAGAGTTAGACCAAGAGTTAGACCAAGAGAGTTAGACCAGGAGAGAGTTAGTTAGACCAAGAGTTAGACCAAGAGTTAGACCAGAGTTAGACCAGGAGAGTTAGACCAAGAGTTAGACCAGAGTTAGACCAGGAGTTAGACCAGGAGTTAGACCAGAGAGTTAGACCAAGAGTTTAGACCAAGAGTTAGACCAGGAGTTAGACCAGGAGTTAGACCAAGAGTTAGACCAGGAGTTAGACCAGGAGTTAGACCAGGAGTTAGACCAAGAGTTAGACCAAGAGTTAGACCAAGAGTTAGACCAAGAGTTAGACCAGGAGTTAGACCAAGAGTTAGACCAGGAGTTAGACCAGGAGTTAGACCAGGAGTTAGACCAGAGTTAGACCAGGAGTTAGACCAGGAGTTAGACCAGAGTTAGACCAGGAGTTAGACCAGGAGTTAGACCAGGAGTTAGACCAAGAGTTAGACCAGGAGTTAGACCAGGAGTTAGACCAGGAGTTAGACCAGGAGTTAGACCAGGAGTTAGACCAGGAGTTAGACCAGGAGTTAGACCAGGAGTTAGACCAAGAGTTAGACCAGGAGTTAGACCAGGAGTTAGACCAGGAGTTAGACCAGGAGTTAGACCAAGAGTTAGACCAGAGACTAGATCGAGAATCAGACAATGCACAAGACCATGCATGAGACCAGGGACGAGACTAGGGACTAGGCCAAGAATTAGACCAAGAATTATACCAGGAACTAGACCAGGACTTAAAGTAACTAAAATATTCTCTTCTTTTTTCAGTCACTTCTGGAGCGTTTTGTTGTGACGTGGTTCTTGATCCACAGTTGGACTCGTGGGCGCCCTCTGCGGTTCGTACGACTGTTTTAGAATTTTACAGTTTCATTTGTCCGTTTCTAGTTATATTATTTTTAAAAAAATATTTTGAAATTTGTGCAATAATTTTGAAACAAACGTGATTCCTGTAATTTAGGGCTGGACGTAATAACAAACCTTCACCACTAGAGGTCACTAGTGTTGAGCTGATATTTAAAGTCTGCCGTCTTAAACCAGGACTAAACCAGGATGGAAACGAGGACTAGACCAGGGACTAAAGCGAGACTAAACCAGAACTGAATGTAGACTGAACCAGGGACTAAACCAGGGACTAAACCTGGACTAAACCTGGACTAAACCTGCTCTAAACCTGCTCTAAACCTGCTCTAAACCTGGACTAAACCTGCACTAAACCTGGACTAAACCTGCTCTAAACCTGGACTAAACCTGCTCTAAACCTGGACTAAACCTGGACTAAACCTGGACTAAACCTGCTCTAAACCTGGACTAAACCTAAACCTGGACTAAACCTGGACTAAACCTGCTCTAAACCTGCTCTAAACCTGCTCTAAACCTGGACTAAAACCTGGACTAAACCTGCACTAAACCTGCACTAAACCTGCTCTAAACCTGGACTAAACCTGCTCTAAACCTGCTCTAAACCTGGACTAAACCTGGACTCTAAACCTGGACTAAACCTGCTCTAAACCTGCTCTAAACCTGGACTAAACCTGGACTAAACCTGCTCTAAACCTGCACTAAACCTGCACTAAACCTGGACTAAACCTGCACTAAACCTGGACTAAACCTGCACTAAACCTGGACTAAACCTGCTCTAAACCTGGACTAAACCTGCACTAAACCTGCTCTAAACCTGGACTAAACCTGCTCTAAACCTGCACTAAACTGGACTAAACCTGCTCTAAACCTGGACTAAACCTGCACTAAACCTGCACTAAACCTGGACTAAACCTGCTCTAAACCTGGACTAAACCTGCTCTAAACCTGGACTAAACCTGCTCTAAACCTGCAAAACCTGCTCTAAACCTGGACTAAACCTGCTCTAAACCTGCTCTAAACCTGCTCTAAACCTGGACTAAACCTGCTCTAAACCTGCTCTAAACCTGGACTAAACCTGCTCTAAACCTGCTCTAAACCTGCTCTAAACCTGGACTAAACCTGCTCTAAACCTGCTCTAAACCTGCTCTAAACCTGGCCTAAACCTGGCCTAAACCTGGCCTAAACCAGGACCAAACCAGGACCAAACCAGGACCAAACCAGGACCAAACCAGGACCAAACCAGGACTAAACCTCTGAAGGATTGGTCAAATACAGAGGACAGAGTAACTGACAAAAAGGAACAAAAATCTTAATTTGAATCCTTTGTTTGAGTAAAAGTCTGAGCTCTTTACAGTCTTAGAGTCTAAAAATATCCTGCTCTTTTCTTTGAGCTGTTTTGTTTTGAGTCTGTGGTTAAAAATAGATCCTTTGTTTCACTTCAGCCTGAAATAGTTTGTGAAAATTGTAACTGAGATCAGATTTTATATTTGTGTTTGTGTTTATTTATGTTTTGAAAATCCAAGTTTAGTCCAGTTGCGTTCACATTTGAGAGAAGACTGAAACCAGACCAGGACTAGACCGGGACTAGACCGGGACTAGACCAGGACTAGACCGGGGCCAGACTGGGACAGAACTGGGACAAAACCAAGATTAATAGGTCTAAATCAGGTCCAATCCATCAGGTCTACATCTGGACTAAATTGGGATTATACCAGGTCTATGTACCAGGACTGAACCTGGTCTAAAGCAGGTCTAAATCATGTCTACAGCAGGACTAAACTAGGTCTAAAGCAGGACTAAACTAGGTCTGAACCAGGACTGAATTAGGACTGAATCAGGTCTAAAGCAGGACTAAACTAGGTCTGTTCCAGGTCTGGACCAGAGCTAAACCAGGACCGAACCATACCAAGACTAAACCAAGACTAAACCAAGACTAAACCAAGACTAAACCAGGTCTAAACCAAGACTAAACCAAGACTAAACCAGGTCTAAACCAAGACTAAACCAAGACTAAACCAAGACTAAACCAGGTCTAAACCAGGTCTAAACCAGGTCTAAACCAAGACTAAACCAAGACTAAACCAAGACTAAACCAAGACTAAACCAAGTCTAAACCAGTCTAAACCAGTAAACTAAACCAGGTCTAAACCAAGACTAAACCAAGTCTAAACCAGGTCTAAACCAGGTCTAAACCAAGGTCTAAACCAAGACTAAACCAAGACTAAACCAAGACTAAACCAGGTCTAAACCAGGTCTAAACCAAGACTAAACCAAGACTAAACCAGGTCTAAACCAGGTCTAAACCAGACTAAACAAGGGCCAGGGAGGGCATCTGACACACCAGGACATTTAGGTCATTTAGGACATTAAATTACCAAATTAAGTCTTATTTACTTATTTTAAGGTTTCACTTTGTGTTTTATTTATATTGTCGTTGGTTTCATAGTCCTGCTTCATCGGACGGTTGTTTTTTAAGTGTTTTATTATTATTATTATTATTTTTTCTGAGGACATCTGGAGTGTGATCCCACCTCCACCAGACTCACAAACAACAGAGGATCTAAAAGAGTCAGGACCAGACCAGAAATACAGATTATGAGAAACAAGGACTAAACCAGGACTAAAACCAGGGCTGAACCAGGGTCAATCGAGGATTAAACCAGGACTAGATCAGGTCTACATCATTCAGGACTGAACCAGGTCTAAACCAGGTTCAGACAAGGGTAAAACCTTGGCTAAACCAGGTCTAAACCGGGTCTAAACCAGGTCAGATCAGGTTTAGATCATTCAGGACTAAACCAGGACTAAACTGGACTAAACCAGGACTAAACTGGGTCTAAACCAGGACTAAACTGGGTCTAAACCAGGACTAAACTGGGTCTAAACCAGGACTAAACTGGGTCTAAAACCAGGACTAAACTGGGTCTAAAACCAGGACTAAACTGGGTCTAAAACCAGGACTAAACTGGGTCTAAAACCAGGACTAAACTGGGTCTAAACCAGGACTAAACTGGGTCTAAACCAGGACAAAACTGGGTCTAAACCAGGACTAAACTGGGTCTAAAACCAGGACTAAAACTGGGTCTAAAACCAGGACAAAACTGGGTCTAAAACCAGGACTAAACTGAAACCAGGACTGGGTCTAAACCAGGACTAAACTGGGTCTAAAACCAGGACTAAACTGGGTCTAAAACCAGGACTAAACTGGGTCTAAACCAGGGCCAAACTGGGTCTAAACCAGGACTAAACTGGGTCTAAAACCAGGACTAAACTGGGTCTAAAACCAGGACTAAACTGGGTCTAAAACCAGGACTAAACTGGGTCTAAAACCAGGACTAAACTGGGTCTAAAACCAGGACTAAACTGGGTCTAAAACCAGGACTAGATCAGATCTACATCATTCAGGACTGAACCAGGTCTAAACCAGGTTCAGACAAGGGTAAAACTTTGGCTAAACCAGGTCTAAACCAGGTCTGAACCAGGTCTAGATCAGGTCTAGATCAGGTTTAGATCATTCAGGACTAAACCAGGACAAAACTGGGTCTAAAACCAGGACTAAACTGGGTCTAAAACCAGGACTAAACAAGGGTCAATCGAGGATTAAACCAGGACTAGATCAGATCTACTTCATTCAAAACTGAACCAGGTCTGAACCAGGTCTGAACCAGGTCTGAACCAGGACTAAACCAGCTTCAAACAAGGGTAGAACAGGAGCCAAACCAGGACTATAACCCAGGACTAAACCAGGACTAAACACTAAACCAGGACTAAACCAATTATTTGTATGAACTAGAATTTGAACTTCTCAGTATCAATTTAGGAATATATTTTCTAGGCTTTTATTTAAGATGAACAGGTCCAGTTCTAGGCCTGGTCTAGTCCTGGTCTAGTCCTGGTTTAGTCCCACATCAGAACTTGATCTTAAACAGATATAATAATGATTACAAGTATTTTTTAAGATGTTATTTTGATCGTTCCTGTTTAATCGTGTGTGTTGTTGTTGTTGTTGTTGTTGTTGTTTGTGTTCAGGAGTCGTTTCGTTCTCTGACCCGCGGGGCTCAGCTGCTCATCCACCAGGACCTGCCCCTCGAACCTCTGGACGTGCTGCCTGCGGTCGCACTCGAGGTTTTCTCCCACAGCAAGTAAACGCAACACCGCACACACACACACACACACACACAGACATATACACACACATATACACACACACACACACACACTCAGAGTCTCTTCACACTTGACTGGCTGAACAGGGGAGACAGATTTCCTATCGCCTTCGAATGAACCTGGACCTGAAGGGATTCAGTTAGAGTTATTCAATCAAGGACTAAACCAGGACTAAACCAGGACTAAGCAGGGGGCAAATACAGGTCAAAACTAGGACTGAACAAGGTCTAAACGAAGTCTAAACCTGGACTAAACCATGTGTAACAGCAGCTCAGCACCAGGACTAAACTGGGACTACACCTGGACTATACCTCGTTTAAACCAGGTCTAAACCAGGTCTAAATCAGGTCTAAATCAGGTCTAAATCAGGTCTAAATCAGGTCTAAAACAGGACTAAAACAGGACTAAAACAGGACTAAAACAGGACTAAAACAGGACTAAATCTGGACTAAATCTGGACTAAATCTGGACTAAAACTAGTTCTACACCAAGACCAAACTAGAACTTATCAAGGGCCAGTTGGAGACTCAGCCAGGACTAAACCAGGACTAAACCAGGACTAAACCAGGACTCAGCCAGGACTAAACCAGGACTAAACCAGGACTAAACCAGGACTAAACAAATGCTTTGAATAACTCATTGAATCACCTTAGAACCAGGTTCAATCAATCACCAGGACTAAACCAGGACTGAGTCATGACTAAAACGGGACTAAACCAGGTCTAAATCCAGCTCTATTCCGGGACTAAACCAGGTCTAAACCAGGACTTAACTGGAGCTAAAACAGGACTCAACCATGTCAATACCGGGACTAAACCAGAACTAAACTAATCCTTTGAATGAACCTGGTCCTAAGGGGATTCAGTGAGTTATTCTATCATCAGAACTAAACCAGGACTAAGCCACGACGAAGACCAGACTAAACTAGGTCTAAAACCAGCTCTACACCAGGTCTAAAGCTGGGGCTAAACCAGGTCTAAAACAGGACTAAATCTGGACTAAAACCAGCTCTACATCAAGACCAAACTATAACTAAACAAAGGCCAGTTGGAGACTCAACCAGAACTCAACCCAGACTAAAAATTTCTTTGAATGAACCTGGTCCTAATCGGATTCAATTAGTTACTCAATCACCAGGACTAAGCCGGACTAAACCGGGACTAAACCAGGTATAAAACCAGGTCTAAACCAAGTCTTAAACCAGGTTTAAACCAGGACTAAACCAGGTCTAAAACCAGGGTTAAACCGGGACTAAAACGGGACTAAAACAGGACTTAAACAGGACTTAAACAGGACTAAAACGGGACTAAAACGGGACTAAAACAGGACTAAAACAGGACTAAAACGGGACTTAAACGGGACTAAAACAGGACTTAAACAGGACTTAAAACAGGACTAAAACAGGACTTAAACAGGACTTAAACAGGACTAAATCTGGACTTAAAACCAGCTCTACACCAAGACCAAACTAGAAGTAAACAAGGGCCAGCTGGAGACTCAACCCGGACTCAACCAGGACTAAACGAGTCCTTTGAATGAACCTGGTCCTAAGGTGATACAGTTAGATTCATTTAATGGCTCTGCTCTGTCCCACCACTAAAGCTTCATTATGAAACTTTTTTTTTTTTTAGAGAGAATCCTCCACCTTGTTGTTTCCACGGCGATGTTTGTGCGTATCCTGGAATGTTCCGCAGCATGGCATTAAACCTCTCGCATTTACTATTTCACATCTGTTTATTGTTCAAACGCACCTCTCCTCAGTGCTTTTACTTTCCCCGCTTGTTTCCATGGATACAGTATGTTTAATGCCATACTGCGGAACATTCTAGCAATAATAACATCTTTAGAGCGTCTTTAAACGTCTTAATTACCGTGGCAAATGTATCGTGTTCTGGATTTTTTTTAAAAAGAAAAAAGGACCAAACAAAATGTCCGTCGTTTGTGACTGACCGGAGTTTTATTTTTTAATTTTTTTGTTTTGTTTTTGTTTTTTTGTTTCAGGTGTAAACAGGAGGAAGTGGAGAAAATGGCGTCTGAAAACCCCACGGGCACAGTCCAGCTCTACAGGTGACAAAAACTCACATTTACATTTGAATAAAAGGAATGTTACGCAGTGTGGCTTTAGAGATCAGGACAGAGGAACTATTGTGTGGGGTTTGTTTTTGGAAGTTTTGGGATTTGAAATGTGGTGGGATTAACGGATTTTACTCAGAAAAACACACAGAGACAAAGAGAACTGCAGATTATTTTAAACGATTATTACAGATTTGAACAGGTTTAAACCAGGACTAAAACGAGGATTAAACCAGGACTAAACCAGAACTAAACCAGGACTAAAACCAGGTCTAAAAGCAGGACAAAACCAGGACTATACCAGATCTATAACGGGACTGAAACAGGACTAAAACCAGGACCTAAACCAGGAATAAACTGAGACTAAATCAGGACTAAACCAGGACTAAACAAAGACTCAAACCAGAACTTAAACCAGGACTCAAACCAGGACTCAAACCAGGACTTAAACCAGGACTTAAACCAAAAACCAGGACTAAAACCAGGACTAAACAAAGACTCAAACCAGAACTAAACAAAGTCTCAAACCAGGACTAAACCAGGACTTAAACCAGGACTTAAACCAGGACTAAACCAAGGACTAAACCTCGATAAAACCAGGACTAAAACCAGGACAAAACCAGGACTAAAACCAGGACTAAACAAAGACTCAAACCAGAACTAAACAAAGACTCAAACCAGGACTTAAACCAGGACTTAAACCAGGACTTAAACCAGGACTAAACCAAGGACTAAACCTCGATAAAACCAGGACTAAAACCAGGACTAAAACCAGGACTAAACCAGGACTAAACAAAGACTCAAACCAGAACTAAACAAAGACTCAAACCAGGACTAAACCAGGACTTAAACCAGGACTTAAACCAGGACTAAAACCAGGACTAAAACCAGGACTAAACAAAGACTCAAACCAGGACTAAACAAAGACTCAAACCAGGACTTAAACCAGGACTAAAACCAGGACTAAAACCAGGACAAAACCAGGACTAAAACCAGGACAAAACCAGGACTAAACAAAGACTCAAACCAGGACTAAACAAAGACTCAAACCAGGACTTAAACCAGGACTTAAACCAGGACTAAAACCAGGACTAAAACCAGGACTAAACAAAGACTAAAACCAGGACAAAACCAGGACTTAAACCAGGACTTAAACCAGGACTAAAACCAGGACTAAACAAAGACTAAAACCAGGACAAAACCAGGACTAAACAAAGACTCAAACCAGGACTAAACAAAGACTCAAACCAGAACTAAACCAGGACTTAAACTAGGACTTAAACCAGGACTAAAACCAGGACTAAACAAAGACTCAAACCAGAACTAAACCAGGACTTAAACTAGGACTTAAACCAGGACTTAAACCAGGACTTAAACCAGGACTAAAACCAGGACTAAAACCAGGACTAAACAAAGACTAAAACCAGGACAAAACCAGGACTAAACAAAGACTCAAACCAGAACTAAACCAGGACTTAAACTAGGTCTTAAACCAGGACTTAAACCAGGACTTAAACCAGGACTAAAACCAGGACTAAAACCAGGACTAAAACCAGGACTAAACCAGGACTAAACCAGACTTAAACCAGACTAAACTCAGACAAAATCAGGACTAAACATGATTAAACCCATGACTAAAACCAGAAATAAATCAGGTTTAACCCAGCACTTAACCTGGTCTAAAAGAGGACTAACACAGAACAAAACCTGGACTTTAAAGACAGTTTTATGAAATCCTTGTATTTCAGAACACGTTTGTAGAGTTTTAAACAAATCAGAATCGACCTAAAAGTTACACAGTGCAGCTTTAAATAACCGCACCTCCTGTTTATCTGTTTCTTCTTTTGTGTTTTTGTCTTTTCAGGTGTGGGGATCATGTTCTTCTGTCGCGAGGCCCTCTAGTGGCCAGGACGGGTCTGTGCGGTCAGTTCGAGGTGACCGCGGTCCACAGTTTGGGCCCCGGGCCGTGGGGTCTCCGTCGCCGAGCGCAGGGGCTGTCTCTGCCCGCACAGCTACAGGTAACTCCTACGGGGGAAGAAACAGTTTATTTACACGTTTTATTTATGTGTTTGTTTTGTTCTGTCGCTCACTGGTGCCGTTTCCTTTCAGGCTCATCACACCGTCTGGAATAAATTAAGGAAAAGAGCCGAAAAACTGGTAAGAAAATTATTATTAAACATCACTGAGCCTCATTCATGAAGTGTTTTTACTCTCTCCCTCGCGTTTTCACATATAATAAAGCCAAACCCATATTGACCATATATTTAAAGGTTGTATGGAGGATTTTTTTTTTTTGTTTCAAACTGTCAATGAAAGTTTAAAATACCATTACAGAGATACAGCAGCCTTGTAATTATAATGACCAAAAAAAAAAGAATGAAAATCCATCAACTGTGGACGTAGTGAAGCCAGATAAACATCAGCCAATAGAAAACGAGGCTCCCTCATTTTCTATTGGCTGTTAGGCTGTCAATCAAACTCCCTATGTTTCTAGTGTAACTGACTCATCGGCGCGCTGGGATTACATGGTTTATTCAGCGGTTCTTAGAGGCTTTTTTAAACTGTAGCTTTTACGCAATTTGCACAAAGTTTGTTGCGATTGCGGATGAGAATCCACGAATAGTTTGTCGCAACAGAAAGTCAGTTTTTGAGGTCGCTGAAAGACGAAGAGAAGGGGAAAAGGAGCAAAACCAAACTGGGGTGATTCTTGGAGATTCCTTCCAGTAATGGCGCGACTGAAGCAGACGAAGGGCCTAAAAACTGATGTGTCAGTCGCTAAATTATTTCTAGACAGGTCACTTCAACAGTAATTCTGAACACGCACGGCTGTAAACAAGCGTGATTTCTAGAGTAAAGAGGCGGGAGGAGATGTTTCTGCTGAGGCTGTGGAGGAGGAAGGTGGTGTCACGCATGCACAACATTTAAAAAAGGACTGTGGCTGTATTTCTCTTCCCTTAAAAAATCCTCTATACAACCTTTAAGAGGGTGTTTCTTAATAAATACTAGGGTTGTTCCAATACCGATATTGATACTGATACCAGCACTAACTCAGATTTGTTTACTCTGCATAATTAGCCATGTGCTCTGAGGATGAGCGTCTTTTTACAGGCCTCACTGTTGTTTTAATCTGCAGTATGATAGAAATTACGAATTAGAAAAGTAAAAATATTTAAATCAGCTCTACTTGTTCAAGACCATTTTACATTTAGCAAATTTAATCCTCCAAATGTAATTCATTCTTGAAGATTTTCTTAAAAAGAGAATGAGGCTACGTCCAGACAGCAACGCTTCCGGATATTTTTTTTGCGGTTTGAAAAAAATTTGCGTCCACACACGTGTCGGATCAATAAATATTCACGTTCACATGACAACGGAGCAGTGAGGGAAAACGATGTAATACACATGTCACACCTGTATGTGGAGCTGTAAACACTGAGACTAAGACGAATCAAAGATGAGACCGAGATGAAGGCCGAGACGGGACCGAGACGGGACCGAGACGGGACCGAGACGGGACCGAGACGGGACCGAGACGGGACCGAGACGGGACCGAGACAAATCGAAGACGAGACCAGGACGAATTGAAGACGAGACTGAAACAGAGACTGAAACAGACACGAGACCGAGACGGGACCAAGACAAGACCAAGACGAATCGAAGACGGGACTAAGACGGGACTAAGACGGGACCAAGACGAATCGAAGACGGGACCGAGACGGGACCGAGACAAATCGAAGACGAGACTAAGACGGGACCGAGACTAAGACGGGACCGAGACGAATTGAAGTCAAAACCGAGACAAAACCAAAACGAGACCAGGACGAGACCAGGACGAACCAAGGACGAGACTGAAACAGAGACTGAAACAGACACGAGACCGAGACGGGACCAAGACGGGACCAAAACAAATCAAAGACGAGACTAAGACGGGACCAAGACAAATCGAAGACGAGACTAAGACGGGACCGAGACGAAGACGGGACCGAGACGGGACCAAGACGAATCCAAGACGGGACCAAAACAAATCGAAGACGAGATTAAGACGGGACCAAGACAAATCGAAGACGAGACTAAGAGGGGACCAAGACAAATCGAAGACAAGATCGAAGACGAATCGAAGACGAATCGAAGACGAATCGAAGACGGGACCAAGACGGGACCAAAACAAATCGAAGACAAGACTAAGACGAGACTAAGACGGGACCAAGACGAATCGAAGACAAATCGAAGACGAGACTAAGACGGGACCAAGACAAATCGAAGACAAATCGAATCGAAGACAAATCGAAGACAAATCGAAGACGAATCGAAGACGAATCGAAGACGAATCGAAGACGAATCGAAGACGCGGCCAAGACGAGACCTAGATTTAAAAAAAAAAAAAAAAAAAACGGAACCGGTTCCTTAGTGACATTAAACATCTCTACTTTACATTTATTCAATCACAGGTGGTTTTATCGCTCAAAAATACTTAGAAAAACAAACATTCTGACTGTGAGCGGGGTCGCCTCTCCACAGACCTGACCTGCCACTTGGAGAAAAGCGTTCGACAGACCCTCCACCAGAAAAGCAACAACAAAAATCTGCATTCTGTCAAAAGTCTCAGCAGTCTGTCATTAGTTCAGACTGACCTTGGTTAATTTCGCCGTCTCCGTTTTTAAATTACGACCAATTAATGAAACAACCATAAATCGCGAAAAGGTCCCGGAAGCGCCCTTGAAAATAATTCCTTAAGTAATGAGGACATAGCTGGTTTCTTAGCACAAAAACCACCACTCGTCTTAGCCCCCAGTTAGGATTTTACGACTATTTTTACCACTTTAGTTTGGCTCCGGATCAAAACGAAGACACTTGGAAGGACAGGCGGCTCTAAAGGGTCCGTCCCGTCCAAAAAGTGGAAGTTTTTAAGGATTCTGGCGACGATTTCTGCATAAACTGTGGATATTAAATAACTAGGGTGGGAGTTAAATTTGGATGTGGAGCAAACAGGCTTCATTATCTGGCAACCGGGCTTGTTTATTAATAGATTAGCTTAATTTTGACGACGCATGTGACCTATATTTTCTGTTTGTGCAAAAATAGACAATGACGAAGGAAACGCGCGTATTAAAGCGTGGACTCGAGCTGGAGATTAAAGCGCCCGCATTACGCCGTTTTCTGAGCTGTGTTCTAATGTTTCCTCATCACAAACAGACCTGGAGTTGTCAGAGTTCTCACGGTCATTTAAATATCTTTTTCACGCAACTACAACGTTCTGTTAAGTTCTTCTTTTTTGTTTTTAAGTTTTATTTATTTAAAAGGGACAGTGCATATTCATGAACACATGGGTCTGGTCAAGTGTTAACGGAGGGAAACAGGGGCAGATTTTTGACATTCAAATGTCTCTTATTCAGAAACTAGAGGAACTATTGAAATAAGTAAAGTATCAGAATGTAGGAAAGAGTTACACTCCAACAGGGTCAAGTTAAACCTGTGAGATTCTTTCAAGTTGTTCACAAAAAATTTAAAAACTCATGTCGGTAACGGAGGGAATGAAATATGCAGCACTTTTTGGGCAATAAATCCCACCGGCACAGTGGCTGAGTGGCTAGCACTCATGCCTCACAGCAAGAAGGTTCTGGGTTCGATCCCCGCGTCGCCTGGGCCTGTGTGGAGTTTGCATGTTTCTCCCCGTGTCTGGGTGGGTTTCCTCCGGGTGCTCCGGTTTCCCCCATCAACCCAAAACATGCTCCAGGTCTCCAAGAACAGTTGATAGTGGTGATGGTGGTGGTCGGAGGGACCGATGGCGCCGAGTGGCATGGCAGCCGCGCCTCTGTCAGTGTGCCCCAGGGCAGCTGTGGCTACAATAGTAGTAGCTTACCATCACCAGGTCTAGAGTGAATGAATAATGCTGTATGAATGAATAATGCTGAATAATGCTGTGTAAAGCGTCTTTGGGGACAGAAAATGTCTGTGAAAGCACTATATAAATAAAGACTTACTTACTTAAATCCAAACAGTGATAACTCTTGGTTCTCACTTCCATATCCTTAACAAACTGGTTTGAATATTTGCTTCATATAGTTTTCTACCATATGGTACAAGATTAGGTGGAAAAACCTCTGACTTTTTGACTCATGAGATTTTTTATTAATAAAGGTCATGGTAACGGAGGGAAAAGTAACGGAGGGAAAATTGTTCAAACAAGTAGAAGGTGCAGGATTTTACATCATTTGTCAACTTTTCCTTCCTAATACTTTAATATTACTTCAAAATGAAAGGAAACTATTTCTATAAAATATGTCAGTCCTTCCAAGGAAATTTTTATCATTTTAAATACTTTTTTTTTTTTTTTTTAAATCATGTCCCTTCATCAACAGTTCAAAGATGGAATAACACAAGATATGATGAAATACATCCATTTATTTACATGATTTTTGGGTCTTTGAAATTTGGGAAATAATTTTTGTTCCATGTTTCATACATGGTCTGTTTAAAAACATATGGAACTTTACAACCAAAAATGGCACAGAAAAAAGGTTTCATAAACTAGAGAACATATGTATCTGTTCAATACATTTTTATATCAGATGCATTAACTTGAATTTTTGGCCTTGCTGACATGAGTTTTTTAATTTTTTGTCAACAACTTGAAAGAATCTCACAGGTTTAACTTGACCCTGTTGGAGTGTAACTCTTTCCTACATTCTGATACTTTACTTATTTCAATAGTTCCTCTAGTTTCTGAATAAGAGACATTTGAATGTCAAAAATCTGCCCCTGTTTCCCTCCGTTAACACTTGACCGGACCCTTTTGTTGAGGTTGACGTGTTTTTAAGATGGTAAAAATCAGGTACAGATCTTTAAAAAATCCAAAAAAGATCACAGAATTAACTTTTGTCACTATCACCCGTCGATGTACTAATCCTTACTTTTAAAACCTGCAAACTGATCTATTTTTCACTTTTTTAAAACGGTAAAACTCAGATAGAGCTCCTTTGAACATTTCTTTTTTGCAGTTTTAATATTGCCCACAGATCTACTCTCTCTGATATTATGAGTCTGAAGGCGTCCCCCTCCCTCCGTCTTGTCCCGTCCATGTTGATACCGGCCGTTCTGACGCAGGTGAAGGACGCGGAGACGGGGACGCTGTAAAAACCTAGAGGACGCACATTAGCAAATGACTCGAAGGAAGAGGACAATAGCGAACGGGCGAACGCTAATAAACCACACAATCAATATGGATAATTAAAGGGCCGGAGCATCGCCTGGATAATGAGATAATGCACAGCGCGGCGATTTATACACGAGGAAACACGGAGGAACAACGTGAAACAGGTTTTAATAAGGAATATAATGAAGGTTAAAGGTTCGATAGTACACAAAACAGACTCTTGTGAGCTTTAAGTCCTGTTATGATGTTGTTTCATCCTCAAAAACAGAACTGGAGTTGTGTTTTCTTTCTATATTTACGTCCCTATTTCCTCAGGACAGTCCTAGTTTTGAGCCCTGTGTCCCCTGTCCCAGTAGATTTACCCAAAACCATTAGATTTGTCCCAGTTTTATACAAGAAATGTCCTATTTTTGAGCAATTTAATACCTTTTAGAGCTGCTTGATGATGGAAAAAATCATTATCACTATTATTTTGGTCAATATTGAAATCACGATTATTCAAACGATGCATCTATTCAGCGTTTCTCTCTCAAAAAAACACTTTGTTATTGATAATTTTTGCCAGATTTTCAAATTGAGAATAAATATAGGCTACAAATATGAATCTTTTTGCAGTTTTGCGACGTGTAAAACATAAAATGAATAAAACGTAAATGTATCCAAAATAAACTATATATCCAGCTGTTCTACAATCTCTATATTTAAAAAAAATTAATAAATATACTTATTTAATATATTAATATCCGAACAATAAGCTTTGTTAAGCTTTAAATTGTTACATGAGTTTGGAGATTGTTTAGACTTAGACTGAAACACTTTATTTATTGACAAACTTTATTGATCCACAAGGGAAATTATTTGTATTATACATCATAATATAATATAATAACAAAGAGCAAAAATATAAATAGTAATGATAAATTCTAACATAATTAAAACCCTCACACTCTCCTCGGGGTCACATTCACCTGAAGAAAGAGTGTTTTTCTTCCTCATACTGGTTTGTCAAAGCCTGGTCCCGTCAGATCTCAGACGTTCAGCAGGTCTGGGTCTGGTCAGGACTTGGATGAGACACTGGGAAAACCAGGAGCCACAGGAAGTCGTAAAAACTGTTGTTGTGTCCTTAGGCAAGACACTTCACCCACATTGCCTAGTATGAATGTGGAGTGTGTGTGAGTGATGTTGGTGGTCGGAGGGACCGATGGCGCCGATTGGCATAGCTGCCGCGCTTCTGTCAGTCTGCCCCAGGGCAGCTGTGGCTACAGTAGTATTTACCATCACCGGGTGTGGAGAAAAAGAATAATGAATATATAAAAATGCTCTGTAAAGTGTCTTTGTGACATACGTCTGTGAAAAGAGCTGTATAAATAAAGACTGACTTATTTACTTCCCACTCTCTTGGGGCAGGTCAATCAGACCCGAGAATTTATTTGAAAATACATTTTTGGGTCTGATTGACCCAAGAGAGCGGGAAGGGAAAAAAGTCTTTCTTCGGGTCAGTGTGACCCCGAGGAGAGCGTGAGAGTTAAGACCTAAATACAGTAAAAAAATAAATAAACTAGAAAGATAAATACTGTATTTTTTGGACTATAAGTTGTTCTGGAGTATAAGTCGCACCAGCCAAAAAATGTGTAATGAAGAAGAAAAAAACATATAAGTTGCACTGGACTGTAAATTGCTCTTTTTGGGGGAAATTTACTTTATAAAATCAGAGACCAGGAACCGACATTCCGTCTTGAAGTTACAGTAACACGACACGACAAGTTACAGTTGTACGACACTCGGGGACATTTCAGAACATGTTTGTACAGATCTCAACTACAGGGTTTGCAGCTTTTTGCAGTCTTTGCCATTTGTTCATTGCTACTACGACTGCGTAAGAGGACGGGAGAGTTTCACACGGGAACACAGGACGGGAGGGCATCTGGTACACAAGGTTATAAAAGGATTGGAGGGCGTCTAACAAGGATAGAGGAGGATAACACGGCATCTGACACAGGGATACAGAAGCATGGAAGGACATCGCAGACAAAGGGGATATAGGAGGGAGGGAGGGAAGGGCATCTGACACGAGCGTACAGTTTGACGGGAGGGCATCTGACGCACGCGGGGATATCGGGAGGTAGCGCGGCATCTGACAAAGGGATCCGGGAGGACGGGAGGGCATCCGACGCACAATAATAACGTTAACATTATTTTAACAGACAGTCCATGTTCCCCCGAGTGTCTGGGGTCTTGTCTTTAATATAACCCTCGTCTCCTATCTCCTCGACGCCTAGTTCCTCGTCTCCTTCGCCGTCTCCTTGAGTTAATAGCTTTGTGATTTGGGAGCGCCGTCTCTATCCGTGAGATTGGAACGTTCCCGGACACGGCTAATGAAGTTTGAGCTTATTTTTGGTGCAATATGTTTTAAAAAGATGTAAAGGAAGATGCTGAGATTCGAGAAAGGGCCGCAGAAGTGTCGAGAATCAGATCCTAACCGATACTCGAGCCGATATCGAAAGTAGATCCTGGTTTTTCGCAGGCGTCGAGAGCACGTGGACCTGGTTTAGACCTGGACCGCTGAGGGATCAAACAGACACAAGGACACGTGGGATTAGAAAAGAAAAGTACGACCATTTAATACTGAAAATCACATTCTATAGACCTTTTTCACAACGACCGGAAGCTTTTCTGTGGCAAAACGTGCGTGTAAATGTCTTCCGTTTCCCCAAATCTTCAGCCAAAGAGGTCCACAAAGGATAAACATTCTAACATGAAGAATCTATCCACAACTATCGAAGTAAGAAAGACGAAAACTCAAAAGAGAACGACGACGACGCATGAGTGAACTCCTCCTGGTCTGGTCATGAATAACTTAAGTCATAAGCGATTCGTTATTAAGTAACTTGTTCACTCAGACTGATTCTAGAATTAAAATTAAAAATTGAGTGATTTCATGATGTAGATACTAAATCCGTGTGTCATTCGTTTATTTGTTTTTCAAAATAAAACCAAAAATAAGAACGAAATATGAAAAAACAACAATGATTTTCTTCATTATTTGTCTCCAAAACCAAAATGAAAAAACAGATAATGATTCAGTTTTTTCAGTTTTTCATTTGTGTTTAAATGAAAAATGGAAAAAACGGTTAACGGCCGTTTCCCGTTTCTTCCGTGACTGCGATGCCGGACTGAACCAGGACTGAATCAAGACTAAAACGGGACTAAACCAGGACTAAACCGTTTTCAGTTCTGGTCTCAGTTCTGGTCTAATCCCAGTCTTAGTCCTGGTCCTGGTCTAAGTCCTAGGTCTAGTCCCTGACCAGTTTTAGTTCCAGTTCACTCCAGCGTCGCAGTTCAAGTTTTAAATTTTTTTTTCCATTTTTCATTTATACGCAAAATCGAAAACTGTGAAAACGAATCATTTCCCGTTTTTTTGTTTGTTTGTTTTTTGTTTTGGAGACAAATAATGAATTATTTATTTATTTTTTTGTTATTTTTGGTTTTATTTTGAAAAACAAATGATACACGGAGTATACTAACATAGATATTCAGATTTGTGCAGTTTAAATGCTACAGATGTTCACAGATCACATGTCTATCATTTAAACTGCACAAAGCTGAACATGTTAATATCGACATCATGAAATGGATTTTTAATTTAAATTAACAAGTTCCTCATGTTTTATTCATGACCATAACATTAGTTTTTCTCAGTATTTCACAAACGCGTCGTCGTTGTTCGCCTTTAAGTTTTCGTCTTTCTTACCTTGATAAACTCTCAGTGCACAATAAATGCACTGACAGGATTTTGAACGTTAAAAAACTATAATATCAAACCATAAGGTGAGTGGAAAAGATTAACATTTCATATTTAGCTCCAAAAGTCCGATCAGTTCTACACATGTCGGTGCTGTAAAGTCATGGAAAAGTTTTGAAATTTTGTCCGTGAAAAAGGACCCTGGGAACCCTGTTTACTACTTTTACTTCTCTACGTTCCAGTGTTCGCCGTGACGTTCCGCCTTTTTCCGATCTTTTTCAGTTTGAACCGTTCCAGACTGATCATTTGTAGAACCCCACAGTTTACTCACTTGCGCCCAAAAACTCGTACATGTTTGTGTGATCAGAGTAGAAGTAGGTTTACTAAGGTATAAAATGTTCTAAGTAAGTCCGGTGAAGGCAAATGGACTCACTTCTGGATCGCCACCTGATGATGTCACAAGGTGGAACCAGGCGTTTTGAACTCTGGAGAGCGAGGCAGACTAAAGCGAAACAAGCAGGTGAAAACTCAAACATCTGTACCTGATTTCTAGAGCTTTTCACAACTTTTAAAATTTAGTTTTGCTTAATCAGGGTAACGGTAACAACAACTAGCATGCTAACAATCTTACTTCCTGGTTCGTGGACGATAAAAACGGTTTATAATTCGACGCAGACAGTTCACAATAGATTTATTTTGACGTCTAGAGCTGCTTATACAAGATATTCATACTGGGGCAAGACAGATTTTAGTCTATTTAATTAAAAATTGTCTTTAAATTAAATCTTCAAGCTTCTGTCTTTGTTTTTTTTTTTTACAGGTTGAAGTTCCGAATTCTGACGTGACTCCGCCCACTTCCGCAGCTCCCAGCCAATAACTGTCGACCAAATATCTGAATTATAAACCTTTAATATATAAATATGTCAAATTCAACGTACCACTTTGCTCCTCCAAACAAAATCTGCCATCGACTGTAAAGTTCTGGTGTTTTCTGTTTAATTGTAAAATGAAAACTCGTCTTTGTGTTTTGTTTAATAAAAAGATTTAACAGATTTGTGTTTATTTGTGAGTAATTAGTCATGCTCAGATTTTGACTCTAACTATGACATACTGTATGTAAAGGTTTAATAATAATAATAACATCAAACAATTCACTTCAGACTTTAATGTTTGATTTTTAGTTGAAAAAAATGTGGCATTTTCAGCATCTTATAAATGGACCATATCTAAAAATATTCATGACAGTTGGATGATTTCTTGATACGTTTGGACAGAAGACAAGTACCGTATTTGGGTTTAGATCTTGGTTAGACCTGGTTTAGATCTGGCTTTGACTTGGTTTTATCCAGGTCCTGATTCTGATAATGGTTAGACCTGGTTTAGACCTGGTTTAGACCTAGACTTGGTTTGGGACAGCTTCCAGTTCAGACCTGGTTTAGACCTCGTTTAGACCTGGTTTAGACCTAGTTTAGACCTTGGTTTAGACGAGGGCTAGACCTGGTTTAGACCTGGTTTAGATCTTGGTTAGACCTGGTTTAGATCTGGCTTTGACTTGGTTTAATCCAGGTCCTGATACTGATTATGGTTAGACCTGTTTTAGACCTCAGTTAGACCTAGACTTGGTTTGGGACAGCTTCCAGTTCAGACCTGGTTTAGACCTGGTTTAGACCTGGTTTAGACCTTGGATTAGATGAGGGCTAGACTGGTTATATTTACAGAATTATTCGGGCCTTTCTGAATCCCGACAGGATGGTTTCGGTGTCACTGAAGGACCTTGGCTTAGACCTGGTTTAGACCTCGGGTTAGACCTGGTTAGACCTGGTTAGACCTAGTTTACCTGTTTTAGACTTGGTTTAGACGAGGGCTAGACCTGGTTATATTACAGAATTATTCGGGCCTTTCTGAATCCCGACAGGATGGTTTCGGTGTCACTGAAGGACCTTGGCTTAGACCTGGTTTAGACCTCGGGTTAGACCTGGTTTAGATCTTGGTTAGACCTGGTTTAGATCTGGCTTTGACTTGGTTTAATGCAGGTCCTGATACTGATTATGGTTAGACCTGGTTTAGACCTCAGTTAGACCTAGACTTGGTTTAGGACAGCTTCCAGTTCAGACCTGGTTTAGACCTTGTTTAGACCTTGGTTAGACCTTGGTTAGACCTTGTTTAGACCTTGGTTAGACCTTGGTTAGACCTGGTTAGACCTTGTTTAGACCTTGGTTAGACCTGGTTTAGACCTGGTTTAGACCTAGTTTAGACCTTGGTTTAAACGAGGGCTAGACCTGGTTTAGACCTGGTTTAGATCTTGGTTAGACCTGGTTTAGATCTGGCTTTGACTTGGTTTAATCCAGGTCCTGATACTGATTATGGTTAGACCTGTTTTAGACCTCAGTTAGACCTAGATTCGGTTTAGGACAGCTTCCAGTTCAGACCTGGTTTAGAACTTGGTTAGACCTAGTTTAGACCTTGGTTAGACCTTGGTTAGACCTTGGTTAGACCTTGTTTAGACCTTGGTTAGACCTTGTTTAGACCTGGTTAGACCTTGTTTAGACCTTGTTTAGACCTTGGTTAGACCTTGTTAGACCTTGGTTAGACCTTGGTTAGACCTTGGTTAGACCTTGGTTAGACCTTGGTTAGACCTTGGTTAGACCTTGGTTAGACCTGGTTTAGACCTTGTTTAGACCTTGGTTAGACCTTGGTTAGACCTTGGTTAGACCTTGGTTAGACCTTGGTTAGACCTTGGTTAGACCTTGGTTAGACCTAGACCTGGTTAGACCTGGTTAGACCTTGTTTAGACCTTGTTTAGACCTTGGTTAGACCTTGGTTAGACCTGGTTTAGATCAGGGCTAGACTGGTTATATTTACAGAATTATTCGGTCTTTCTGAATCCCAACAGGATGGTTTCGGTGTCACTGAAGTCCAGACTTTGTCCAGTGACTTCAGGAAAGTTTCATGTTTCATTCTCCCGGAGTCACAAGTCAATAATAATAATAATAATAATAATAATAATAATAATAATATTAATAATAATAATAATTTTGTTGCTATTTTCATTTCTATTATGATTTCACTTGTTATATGTTCCATTGTATATGAATTTAAATCTTTACTTGCCCAAAATAAATGCGTAAAAAAATAATAATAAATAAAAAATACATACATCTCTGATTTTATCATCACCACACCTATATTTGTGAAGAAAAAATAAATAAAAAAGCAACTCTATCTACAACAGAAAGTACAAAAATGTATGTAATTGTTGCGCGAACTGTTTGTGTCACGAAGGATATGAGAGGGTTAAACAACATTAATATAAGCCCTTGAAATAAAGTTTAAATACTAAAAAATAAAAAGGAACCAACTTAAAATGACTCAAAGTACAGGTCAGATTCTGAGTTTGCAAAATTTCCAGAAACAAGGCACTACCAGGGAAAATAAGGTGTTAGTAATAACCCTGGTATTTCTTCTTAAACGCTGATGTGATTCCACGGAAATAGGAGGTCAAAACCAGACTTTGGCACGTTCCCTAAGGAGATTGACACGTTTTAAGCCGTACTGTGGAATATTTTGGCCAAAAGGAACAATATTTCCATGGAAACGAGCAGAAAGAGTCAGGTTTGTGGAGACGCAAGCCGACTCAGGGTAAAGACGCGATAAAAACACATCATGCTTTTATTGTAGTCTCTTTTCGTCTATAAAAAGTTGCATACTGTGGCTTTAATGTGAGTCAAAACCCCAGCGATGCCTCTTGTCTGTTTTCATATCGCAGTGAAATTATTAAATGTCCCGCAGTGTGACTTTACGACCCGGTGCCAGCGCTTGTGCAATAACAGTCGCCTCCTGTGTAAAAACATGCCACTGCCGCATACTTGTGTAGTACTGCGTGTACTTGTGTAGTACTTTTGCGTACGTTTGCAGCTGTTTTGTCTGTGGAGGGAGGAGGGCAGGTGCTGCTATCAGTCACTCGCACTTGTTTTGCACGATTCCTCCCATCATGCACTGCGGTTTGAAATTTGAGACGACAGATTTTGCGAGTCTTGCTTCTTTAAAAGGCCCATGTTCCACCATTGTCTGTGTTTTGTTTCGTTCACACACGTTTAACACACAAACCTGCAGATTTAGGCTGAGCTCTTATCTTCTCCCAAACTGAAAACGCTCCGTTCCACCTTGTGATGTCATGTGGTAAGACAGGAAGTGCTCCACTATGTTTATAAACTCCACACATCTTCACTAGAATCATCTGGATCATTTCAGACCTGGAATTCCCAATCTCTACTGAAGTAAAGGTAAAATGTAGTCGTTAACTTGAAAGCTGCCGCCTGGTGGAATGAAGCATTTTGAGCTTTGGAGATGTAGACAGACTAATAATAAAGGAAAAAATAAAAACTAAAAACGTGTGTGAATGAAAAGAAAACACAACTCCAGGTCTGTTTTTGATTAAAGGTTGTATAGAGGATTTTCCAAGGAACGAGAAATCCAGCGACTGTTTGTCCTTTTTCAAATGTTGCGCATGTGTGAAACCACCTCCCTCTCCCCTACAGCTCCTACGTAGAAACACCTCCTCCCTCCTCCTCCTTACGCCAGAAACAGGTTTGTTTACAGCCGCTGCACATGACTTGTAAACAACTAACTACAGTGTTGGTTAGACAAGACGGAGAAGTGAGGAGCGGGGGGAGGGGTGTGCGAATATTTCGTTCGCGGACGAGAAGTGAGGAGCAGGAAGAAGAGCGGAGCAGGAGAGAGAGAGAGGAGAGAGGAGAGAGGGAGAGAGGAGAGGAGAGGGGAGCGGTGCGCGGAGATTCCGTGCCCGGAGAAGTGAGGAGCAGGGGGAAGAACGGATCGGGCAGCGGGGAGAGGAGCAGGAAAGGGGTGCAGAGAAGAGTGCGCGGAGATTCCGTGCGAATGAACTAGCTACAACACGCAGCAGCAAGCGGACTCTTTCTTTGCACTGAAAATTACGTTTTCAGACATAGGATATCGCATTCGTGTCCTGAAAAACGTTTGTGTAGCTCTTGGAAATAAAGTACGTTTTCATAATAAGCAGAAGTTTCCTGTCCAGGAGTAATTTGTGGACCAGTGTGTCAGTCTTTAGACCCTGCGTCTGCTTCAGTCGCGCCATCGCTGGAATGAATCTTCAAGAATCACCTTAGTTTGGCTTCGCTGCTTTTCCCCTTGTCTTCTTCTTTCAGCGACCTCAAAAACGGACTTTCTTTTGCGGCGAACTGCTCCTGGATTCTTGTCGCTATTGCAACAAACTTTGTGCGAACTGCGAGGAAGAAATAGGTCAAAAAAAGCCGCTAAGAACTGTTGCGTTGGTGGAGTAAACAGCGTCTGTGCGTCTTGCGTCTGTGGACTGTCGTGACAGTCGTACGTAAACCACGTACCGGCGGCGCAGGCAAGTCAGTTACACTAGAAACGTAGGGAGTTTGATTGACAGCCTGTCAGCTCACAGATAACGAGGCAGTGTCGTTATCTATTGGCAAATGTTTAGCCCCACCACGTCCAGAGTTGATGAATTTTTATTCTCTTTTTTTTGGTCATCATAATTACAAGGCTACTGCATCTCTATAATCTATCATTGACAATTTGAAACAAAACAAAAAAAATAAAATAATCCTCCATACAACCTTTAAATAACATTTCAAAATAACAACAAATCTCAAAATAATACCATCCATCCATTTTCTTCCACTTATCCGGGGCCGGGTCCTGGGGGCATCAGTCTAAGCAGGGACTCCCAGACTTCCTTCACCCCAGACACTTCCTCCAGCTCCTTCTTGGGGACCCCAAGGTGTTCCCAGGCCAGTCCAGAGACATAGTCCCTCCAGCGTGTCCTGGGTCTTCCCTGGTGGGACACGCCCAGGAGGAAACCAGAGGTGAGGGGAGGAACGTAGACTGACGGTAACTCGAGAGCTTCTTCACCTTCCGGCTCAGCTCCTCTTCGTCACAAAGGTCCGATACAGCGACCGCATCACTGCCGACGCTGCACCTGTCCACCTGTCAATCTCACGCTCCATCCTCCCGAGATACTTGAACTCCTCCACTCCTAAACAATACATTTTGAGTAATATAGGGCCTTTAAACAGTAGCTTTAAAGGTGAACTATGTAACTTTCTTGGTGGAATTTTTTGTGGAAATGTAATTGCCAAGAATGTTCCACAGTATTCAGCATTTATTGAGCTACAGGTGTTTTTACAGCTTGAAAATCCTTGGAAAAACAGGCATTGTTACTGTGAACGGGGTCGCCTCTCCACAGATCTGACCTGTAACTTGACCTGGCGGGCCACTTGTCTCCCTGAAAATGGGTAAGTTTAATGCCATACTGTGGAACATTTCAGGCAAAGCAATAACATCTGCTTTTTGTGTTACTGTCAACTAATTATATGATGTTTTTTTTTTTTTACTAACCTCATGAAAATCCAAATGTTTTTTTCTCTTCGGTGATGAAATCTGCCTCTTGACACGATTTTCGTTCTGTTGTGGAGAAACAAAACAACTAGAAATTACAAAACAAATCAGATTTTTAAAAAAGTGTCCATCACCTGCTTGTCTCCATGGAGATGTTATTGCATTTTGGATCATTTCAGCCGTGGAATTGACAATCTCGACAATCTCTGCTGGACAAAAACGAGGTGAAAACTTGAAAACTACCACTTCATGACATCACAAGGTGGAACAGAGCACAAAACGGACACAAAACACGACTCCAGTTCTGTTTTTGAGGAGTAAACAACATTATAACACGACTTAAAGCTCACGAAAGTCTGTTTTTAAGTATTTTTCAGTATCAAAATTGAACAATTTAACAAATATTTATTAGAAAATTGTCATTTTATTGCCAAAAATACAATCTCGGAACCTTATATTCAGTGTTTATTTATTTCACGTTACTTTAAATCTCCTCGTTTGTCCCTGTGGTCACTTTGAGCTGATTCATGATTTTGTAATTTCCACAGCTGTTGTTTCTGCATTTACTGTAAAACCCGCCCCAGACATCTGCCACTGAACTACCACCACTAACCCACTTTCTCTCGCAGTAGTAGTAACTGTAGTAGCTGTATTTGTGTTAGTAGTAGTAGTAGTTGTTGCACATGTAGTAGTAGTAGTAGTAGTAGTAGTAGTAGTAGTAGGGGTAGTGGTAGTGGTAGTTGTGGTAGTAGTAATACTAGTTGTTGTAATAGCTGTTTTAGTTGTTGTATTTGTATTAGTAGTTGTAGTAGTTGTTGCGTATGTAGTAGTAGTAGTAGTAGTAGTAGTAGTAGTAGTTGTTGTAAGTAGTAGTAGTAGTAGTAGTTGTTGTAATAGTAGTAGTAGTAGTAGTAGTTGTAATAGTTTTTCTTGTAGTAGTAGTAATAGTAGTCTTTGTTATTGTTGTAGTAGTTGTAGTAATAGTTGTTGTAATAGTAGTAGTAGTAGTAGTAGTAGTAGTAGTAGTAGTAGTAGTAGTAGTAGTAGTCTTTGTTGTTGTAGTAGTAGTAGTAGTAGTAGTAGTAGTCTTTGTTGTTGTTGTAATAGTTGTTGTAGTAGTTGTTGTAGTAGTTGTTGTAGTAATAGTTGTTGTAGTAGTTGTTGTAGTTGTTGTAGTAATAGTTGTTGTAGTAGTAGTAGTAGTAGTAGTAGTAGTCTTTGTTGTTGTTGTAGTAGTTGTTGTAATAGTAGTTGTAGTAGTAGTAGTCTTTGTTGTTGTAATAGTTGTTGTAGTAGTTGTTGTAATAGTTGTTGTAGTAGTTGTAGTAATAGTTGTTGTAATAGTAGTTGTAGTAGTAGTAGTCTTTGTTGTTGTAATAGTTGTTGTAGTAGTTGTTGTAATAGTTGTTGTAGTAGTTGTAGTAATAGTTGTTGTAATAGTAGTTGTTGTAGTAGTTGTTGTAGTAGTTGTAGTAATAGTTGTTGTAATAGTTGTTGTAGTAGTTGTTGTAGTAGTAGTAGTAGTAGTCTTTGTTGTTGTTGTAGTAGTTGTTGTAATAGTTGTTGTAGTAGTTGTTGTAGTAGTTGTTGTAGTAAAGTAGTTGTTGTAAGTAGTTTTGTAGTAGTTGTTGTAGTAGTAGTAGTAGTAGTCTTTGTTGTTGTTGTAGTAGTTGTTGTAATAGTAGTTGTTGTAGTAGTAGTAATAGTAGTCTTTGTTGTTGTTGTAATAGTTGTTGTAGTTGTTGTAGTTGTTGTAGTAATAGTTGTAGTAATAGTTGTTGTAGTAGTTGTTGTAGTAGTTGTTGTAGTAGTAGTAGTAGTAGTCTTTGTTGTTGTTGTAGTAGTTGTTGTAATAGTTGTTGTAGTAGTTGTTGTAGTAGTTGTAGTAATAGTTGTTGTAATAGTTGTTGTAGTAGTAGTTGTTGTAGTAGTTGTAGTAATAGTTGTTGTAATAGTTGTTGTAGTAGTTGTTGTAGTAGTTGTAGTAATAGTTCTTGTAATAGTTGTTGTAGTAGTTGTTGTAATAGTTGTTGTAGTAGTTGTTGTAATAGTTGTTGTAGTAGTTGTTGTAGTAGTTGTTGTAATAGTAGTTGTTGTAGTAGTTGTAGTAGTAGTAGTTGTTGTAATAGTTGTTGTAGTAGTTGTTGTAATAGTTGTTGTAGTAGTTGTTGTAGTAGTTGTAGTAATAGTTCTTGTAATAGTAGTTGTTGTAATAGTAATTGTTGAACTTGTTATTACAGTAGTAGGCCTAGTAGTTGTATTTGTAGTAGATACTGTAGTAGTTGTCATAACAGTAAATAGTAGTACTAGTAATAGTAGTTTTTGTAGTTGTAGTAGTAGTAATAGTAGTTTTTGTCATTGTAGTAGTAGTAGTAGTAGTAGTAATAGTAGTGTCTGTAGTTGTTGAACATGTTATTACAGTAGTAGTTTTTGTATTTGTAGTAGATAGTAGTAGATGTAATAGTTGTCATAATAGTAAGTAGTAGTAGTATGAGTAGTAGTAGTGGTGTATTACCTGTAACAGTGGTGGTAGTAGTAGTAGTAGTTATTGCATTTGTAGTAGTAGCAGTAGCAGTAGCAGTAGTAGTAACAGTAGTAGTAGAAGTAGTAGTATTAGTGGTGGTGTAGTAGTAGTAGTAGTAGTAGTAGTAGTAGTAGTAGTAGTAGTAGTAGTAGTACTAACAGTAGTAGTAGCAGTAGTAGTAGTATTAGTAGTATTAGTAGTAGTAGTAGTACTAGTGGTGGTGTTGTTGTAGTAGTAGTAGCAGTAGTAGTGGTAGTAGTAGTGGTAGTAGCGGTAGTAGTAATATTAGTACTAGTGGTGGTGTTGTAGTCGTAGTAGTAGTAGCAGTACTAGCAATAGAAGTAGCAGTATTAGTACGAGTGGTGGTGTTGTACTAGTAGTAGTAGTAGTAGTAGTAGCAGTAGTAGTAATAGCAGTAATAGTAGTACTAGTAGTAGTACTAGCAGTAGTAGTCATAGTAGTAGTAGCAGTAATAGCAGTATTAGTACTAGTGGTGGTGTTGCTGTAGTAGTAGTAGTAGTAGTAGTAGTAGTAGTAGTTACAGTCGTAGTAGTAGTACTAGCAGTAGTAGTACTAGCAGTAGTAGTAGCAGTAGTAGTAATAGCAGCAGTAGTAGTAGTGGTGGTGTTGTAGTAGCAGTAGTGGTGTAGTACCTGTGACAGTGGTAGTAGTAGTCGCAGTAGTTATTGCACTTATAGTAATAGTAGTTGTAGTAGTAGTAACGGTAGTAGTAGCTATAGTAGTAATAATGAAGTTGAAGTACTTTTACCAGGACTGTTTTCCTTTTTTCTTTTTCTTTCAGTCTATTTAAAGTCTTTCTTGTCCCAGAGCCTGTTTCTATTTTCAGATTTTTTTTTTTTTTTTTTTTTTTTTTTACAAAGACCATTATACCACAAAATTCCACATGAAACTTTCACATTATTTCCGCGCTCCTTCAAACCTGATTAAATTTGAATCTGAGCTAAAGCACTCGCTCCAAAGCCTCCAGATGAATTAGTCATGTGGTCGAGGTCTGAGGCGATGGGACGCGACAGGAGAAGAACAAACAGACTCACCGAGGTACAGAGGTGGAAGAGCCTCTGTCAGGCTCCACGCTCACGTTTAACGCACGTTTACGTTTGAACAGAACTCACTGGTTTAGTTCTGATCATTCAAAACAATCTTCCAACTTAAAAATGTGAAAAAAACAGTTTGCAGTGATTCAAAGTTATTCCTTATGCTTTTTTCTGATCTATGTTCTGATGTTGTTTCCTCGTCACAAACGGACCTGGAGCTTGTGTTTTGTTTCATTCACACGTTTAACACACACACACACGAGTTCTTCTCCCACACGGAAAAGGCTCTGTTCCACTTTGTGATGTCATGTGGTGATACAGGAAATGCTCCAATGTGTTTTTAAACTCTACACACCTTCAAACCTGGAATTGCCAAAGTCTTCAGAACTAAAGGTAAAAGGAGCAGGTTCACTTGAAAACTACATCTTCAGTACATCAGATTACATGTACCGGGATTATGTAATCAGAGTACAAATTCTGAGTAACTGTATTCAGTTACAGTTACTGTTTCAGTGAGTGGTAATTGGATTACAGTTACTTGGTTGAAATGAATGGATTACATAGGAGTATTTCCTGTTTTCACATTTCGGGGTATTCCCTTTTTTTTTTTTTTTTTTTTTTCCCCAGTAATTCCACTCATTGCCGGACACTAAACCAGGTCCAAACCAGTTCTGAACGTGGTCTAAAACCAGGTCTAAACCAGGACTAAACCAGGACTAAAGCAGGACTAAAACCAGGTCCAAACCAGGTCCAAACCAGGTCTAAACCAAGTCTAAACTTGGTCTAAAACCAGGTCCAAACCAGTTCTAAACTTGGTCTAAAACCAGGTCTAAACCAGGTCTAAACCAAGTCTAAACCAAGTCTAAACCAGGTCTAAAACCAGGTCCGAACCAGTTCTAAACTTTGTCTAAAACCAGGTCTAAACCAGGTCTAAAGCAGGAATAAACCAGGTCCAACTAGGTCTAAACCAGGTCTAAACCAGGTCTAAACCAAGTCTAAACCAAGTCTAAACCAGGTCTAAAACCAGGTCTAAACCAGTTCTAAACCTAAAACCAGGTCTAAACCAGTACTAAAGCAGGACTAAAGCAGGACTAAAACCAGGTTCAAACCAGGTCTAAACCAAGTCTAAACTTGGTCTAAAACCAGGTCCAAACCAGTTCTAAACTTGGTCTAAAACCAGGTCTAAAACCAGGTCCGAACCAGTTCTAAACTTTGTCTAAAACCAGGTCTAAACCAGGACTAAAGCAGGACTAAAACCAGGTCCAAACCAGGTTCAAACCAGCTCTAAACCAGGTCTAAACCAAGTCTAAACTTGGTCTAAAACCAGGTCTAAACCAGGTCTAAACCAAGTCTAAACCAAGTCTAAACAGGTCTAAAACCAGGTCTAAAACAGGATTTAACAGGATTTATGTCCACTCTACTGTTAGGTGTCATATTGTTTAGACCTGGTTTAGTCCTGGTTTAGTGCTGATTTAGTCCTGGTTTTAGACCTGGTTTAGTCCTGGTTTAGTCCTGATTTAGTCCTGGTTTTAGTCCTGGTTTAGTCCTGTTTAGTCCTGGTTTAGCCCAAAATGTGAAAACAGGAAAATCCCGCCCTGTAATCCATTTATTTCAACAAAGTAACTGTAATCCAATTACCACTCAGTGAAACAGTAACTGTAACTGAATACAGTTACTCATAATTTGTACTCTGATTACATAATCCCGGTACATGTAATCTGTTACTCCCCAACACTGGTTGTAGCCTGTAGTTGTCTGCCTCGAGATACATTCTAGACAAAGCAGTAACATCTCCATGGAGACAAGCAGGTGACAGACACTCCACCAGGAAAGTTGCACAATGCGGCTTTAAGAAACAGATTTTATTTCATTGTGCAGTTGTGCAATGAGATTTTAATATTTTTTTATCACACCAAAATAAAAACAAGCTAATTAAACTTCTAGGTGAGACAAGTTATAACCGAGATAAATTATTCAAACAGACACTCCCCGAACTAAAAACAAGATCCGACTTGAAATTCCCAATGGTTTTCCAAGAATATTCCCGGGAGCCAAAACAACGCGGCTTTAAGAGTAAAAGCATTTCTACATCGACGTAAAATAATTCTAAGAAAAGACGAAAATCCTGTTGTGAGTTCGGAACCTCCCGACTCGGATAAATGATTCAAAAGCAGCGGATTTTCTAAAAGGTGAAGTAAAAGTGAGACTTCAATATGTCATTTAAAGGTTGTATGGAGGATTTTTTTTTTGTTTCAAATTGTCAATGAAAGTTTAAAATACCATTACAGAGACGCAGCAGCCTTGTAATTACGATGACCAAAAAAAAAAAGAATGAAAATTTATCAACTGTGGACGTGTTGAGGCCAGATAAACATCAGCCAATAGAAAACGAGACTGCCTCTTTACCTATTGGCTGTCAGGTCATTGTAACGTCGGTTGACCGTGAGCGGCTTGGGGTTCAGTGAGCAAGGTAAAAAACAAATCCAGACACAGACAGGTACTTGTGGTCCACAGTTTACTTTTGTTTTTTTCAATGATTACAAAAGTGCAAAAAAGTGCAGGTGCAAAACGGAGGCAGGCAGCAGTTTCCTCTCCAGCAGCAGAACCAGACTGATCTTGAAGGCGCCTTTTATGCCGGTCCTACTGATTGGATAAAACCACTATGCTAAAACAGGGATGGTTAAAATTATCATTAGTGTAAAACTAAAACCTAAACCTCCATAAAACAACCCAAAACCCAGATAACTATTAAAACCACCAACTATATACATAAAACCCTAAAACCATTACACCAATTAAATGTTAAAACCCATAAACCAATAAAACACCTAACCTAAAACCCCTGTACAAAATGTTACACGTGGTCCAGCCCGGAACCATAAAAGAGGGAGCTCGTTTCCGGGGGACTCTTTTCACACCTGGACAGAAGATAAAAAGGGGAGGTAAGTAAAAGCAGATCCACCGTTCATTAAAACACAATAAAATACACTAAACACATCAACACTTAAAACATTCTAAAACCGATATTGCACTAAGTCAATTTAAAATGTAATTTGTTATTGTCTCCCTTTTCCTCCAGGGACAAACAACTTCCAATTAAAGTGCTGTGCCTCAGGAATAAAAAATGGTTAAAGGAAAGACAATAAATATTTTTTAAAACCAATTGTTTGCAATTTATTTTGTGATGTGCAAATATGTTAAAAGTGCTGTGTGCAAGGAAAGTGTAGTGTTTTAAAGTGCTCTAGTGAAGGGTGAAGGTGCTAAGTGTGGTTCTGGGGTAACAAACCAGCCTGTTTGTTACAGTCGTCAGTCAAACTCCCTACGTTTCTAGTGTAATTGACTCGTCGGGATGCAGGGATCACGTGGTTTATGCAGCGGTTCTTAGAGGCTTTTTCAAACTGTCACTTCCTCACAAAGTTTGTTGCGATGGCGGACGAGAATCCACGACCGGTTCGCCGCAAAAGAAAGTCAGTTTTTGAGGTCGCTGAAAGACGAAGAGAAGAAGGGGAAAAGGAGCGAAGACAAACTGAGGTGATTCTTGGAGATTCCTTCCAGCGATTGCGCGAGTGAAGCGGACGAAGGGTCTAAAAACTCGCATGCACAACATTTGTAAAAGAACTGTCGCTGTATTTCTCTTCCCTTAAAAAAATCCTCTATACAACCTTTAAAAGCACATTGTGGAACTTTTCTGGTGAAGAGTCCGTCTGGAATGTTTCACAGTACGGCATTAAACCTTTTTACGTTCATGGAAGGTGAAATCAGAGCAAGTTTCACAGTCAGAATGCCGTTTTTTTCCAGTTATCTTTGCGTTACAAAAACATCTGCACTTGAATAAATGTAATGTAGGGAGAGAGCTGATTAAAGGTTGTATAGAGGATTTTTTTTAAGGGAAGAGAAATACAGCGACAGTTCTGTTACAAATGTTGTGCATGCGAGTTTTTAGACCCTTCGTCCGCTTCACTCGCGCAATCGCTGGAAGGAATCTCCAAGAATCACCTCAGTTTGTCTTCGCTCCTTTTCCCCTTCTTCTCTTCTTCTTTCAGCGACCTCAAGAACCGACTTTCTTTTGCGGCGAACCGGTCGTGGATTCTCGTCCGCCATCGCAACAAACTTTGTGAGGAAGTGACAGTTTGAAAAAGCCTCTAAGAACCGCTGCATAAACCACGTGATCCCTGCATCCCGACGAGTCAATTACACTAGAAACGTAGGGAGTTTGATTGATGACCTGACAGCCAATAGGTAAAGAGGCAGCCTCGTTTTCTATTGGCTGATGTTTATCTGGCCTCAACACGTCCACAGTTGATAAATTTTCATTCTTTTTTTTTTGGTCATCATAATTACAAGGCTGCTGCGTCTCTGTAATGGTATTTTAAACTTTCATTGACAATTTGAAACAAAAAAAAAATCCTCCATACAACCTTTAATCTCACACTGTGGAACATTCCAGAGAGGTGAGGTTTTCCGTGTAACTGTCAGATTTCAGATTTGTGGACCTGGTTTACGGTTCATATCTCTGTAATTCCTCGGCCTTTCCGCGTGAAACAAAAACTGGCGCAAAGTTCAAGGTCTTCTCTGTCAGAATAAATAAGCAAACGAGAAATAATTTGTTCACAAACGCTTCAAAAAGTGGCGCCATTACGTTATTCAACCCCAAAGACGGACTTGAAGGACTTTAAAGGTCTTCTGTTACGCAAACTGACTCTTGTGTCTGGTTACCTCAAAAACAAAAACACACCTGGAGTTGTGTTTTGTTTCATTCACATTCACGTTTGAGTAAATCTTTATTATTACATCTTCAAAGCTCAAAATGCTCTGCTCCACCTTGTGATGTCATGAAGTGAACGGCTCCTTTTAACTTTAGTTCGGTGGAGAGTTGGCAGGTCCGGGGCTGAAATGATCCAAATGATTCTAGTGAAGGTGTGTGGAGTTTAAAAACACAATGGAGCACTTCCTGTCACATGGTGGAACAGGTGTTTGAGAGGAGAACTCAGCCTAAGTCCGTATTGTTGTTTCCTTGGGCAAAACACTCCGCACTCCTTGCTTTTGACAATAGTAACTTGGTTGGAGATTTTTTTATTCATTTATTTGTCCGGGAGGAGCTCGGAGTAGAGTCGCTGCTCCTCCACGTCGAGAGGAGCGGCTGAGGCCCGGGCGTCTGTTCCTGGTGCCTCCTGGACGTGTCCCTCGGGAGGTGATCACGTCCCACCGGGAGGAAGACCCAGGACACACTGGAGGGACTGTGTCTCTGGACTGGCCTGGGAACACCTCGGGGTCCCCCCGGAGGAGCTGGAGGAAGTGTCTGGGGTGAGGGAAGTCTGGGAGTCCCTGCTTAGACTTACACAGAGATTTGGTTCAGTCCTGGTTTAGTCCTGGTTTAATCCTAGATTTAGTCCTGGTTTAGTCCTGATTTAGTCCTGGTTTAGTCCTGTTTTAGTCCTGGTTTAGTCCTGGTTTAGTCCTGGTTTAGTCCTGGTTTAGTCCTGGTTTAATCCTAGTTTAGTCCTGGTTTAGTCCTGTTTAGTCCTGGTTTAGTCCTGGTTTAGTCCTGGTTTAGTCCTGGTTTAGTCCTGGTTTAATCCTAGTTTAGTCCTGTTTAGTCCTGTTTTAGTCCTGGTTTTAGTCCTGTTTTAGTCCTGGTTTAATCCTGGTTTAGTCCTGTTTTAGTCCTGGTTTAATCCTAGTTTAGTCCTGGTTTAGTCCTGTTTTAGTCCTGGTTTAGTCCTGGTTTAGTCCTGATTCTGTTCCTGTTTAGTCCTGGTTTAGTCCTGGTTTAGTCCTGGTTTAGTCCTGGTTTAGTCCTGGTTTAGTCCTGGTTTAGTCCTGGTTTAGTCCTGGTTTAGTCCTGTTTAGTCCTGGTTTAGTCCTGTTTTAGTCCTGATTTAGTCCTGGTTCAGTCCTGGTTCAGTCCTGGTTTTGTCCTGGTTCAGTCCTGGTTTAGTCCTGGTTTAGTCCTGGTTTCAGTCCTGGTTTAGTCCTGGTTTAGTCCTGGTTTAGTCCTGGTTCAGTCCTGGTTTTTTTTAGTCCTGGTTCAGTCCTGGTTTAGTCCTGGTTTAGTCCTGGTTCAGTCCTGGTTTAGTCCTGGTTTAGTCCTGGTTTAGTCCTGTTTTAGTCCTGGTAGTCCTGGTTTAGTCCTGGTTCAGTCCTGGTTCAGTCCTGGTTCAGTCCGGCATCACAGTTCACGTAAACGGGAATCAGTTTTTTTTTTCTTTTTTCTATTGTTTATAAAATTATTATTTTTTTTTTTTATGAACACTGTAGAATCTTTATCAGTGCAGCTTGGGATTTTTAGTCCAAATCGAGACTCACATCGCCTCTGGTCTCCGCTTCGGGCCCATAAATAAACCATAAATAATGTAGTTCATTTTTTATTTCGTATCTTTTACATTTAAATTCACTGCCAACCGCTCCATTTGCCCTTTCAATAACATTTTCTTGGCTCTTATCACGCGTCTGCCTTGGACACTCCGTTACGCTCTCCTCCTCTCCACTCCTCCCTCCCTCCTTTTCCCTCTCTCTCTCTCTCTCTCTCTTCCCCTCCCTCCTTTTTTCTCCCTCTCCTTGCAGCTCGCATCTCTAAATAGCGAAGCAAACCACTCGCGGAGGGGTGGACGTCGCTCGTAATCTCCCCGCGCTCCACCTGCGAACCCGAATCCAAACATTTCCACGCGATTCTCAACTCAAAAACCCCACATTGAACCAAATAAAAACGCTAAATTTGCTCATTTTTCCCCAATATTTTACGCGCGTCAAAGGAACCGGGAGGGGGGGGGGGTCTCCTCTCCAGCGCGTCCGTGCCCGATCGGAAGCACCTTTTCCCGGGGTTGTGGGGCGGGGGGGGGACGGTCCTGGGAGCTTTTTGGATGCTTCGGAGCGGAGTTGAAGCGAAGTCCGAAACGCGGTGACGAGACGCCGGGGGAAGGAGCGCTCCTGCCCGGGCTTGAACATGGACGCGCCGTCGCTCTGCTTCTCCATTGTGCTGCTCCTGTTACAATGTAAGTAACGCACGCATTTTTTCTTTTATCTTTACGCTTTTTTTCTGCGGGAATTTCTCGATTAAAGTTACAAACCGGAACAGCTCGAGTCAAAGCGTAATTGCGTCTTTTTTTTGGGCACGTTTTTGTCTCGGGTGACGCCGGGTTTGAGTCGCACAGTTCGGCGTAAAGAAGCGTGGATTTGTAAACACGAGCAGGTGGTAACTTTGAACTGGAAGCTAATCTCCGGGAGTTTTTTTATTGATTTTTACGAAATGTGTCACATTTTAACGTTTTAATCACTAACACGCGCCAATTGAGGCTAATAAACAACAACAAAAATGTTAATATTATCATTTTAAATCGAGATATACAGAGAAAAGACGGTGTCAGACATAAGCAGTTTAACAGAATTAGTAGAAAGTGGATTATTTATTTTAGTTCGCACAGGATATTTTCTTTTAAATATCATTCAGTTTTTAATTAAGTCAAGGTTTATTGTTTTTAAATTTATGGTGCATTTTGAGTTTTTCGAGAAGCTCTTCCCCTGTGTTGTTTTCTGGTCTAAATCAGGATTAAACCGGGTCTTGACCAGGACTAAACCAGGTCCAAACCATCACAGATAAACTCAGGGACTAAAGGCGTCACTAAACGAGTATCAAACCAGGACTAAATCGGGACTAAATCAGGTTTAAACCAGGACTAACATGACCAGTTTTTAACATAGGCTTGACCAAACTGAAATGGGACTCAAACCAGGTCTAAATCAGGTCTAGACCAGAATGAAACCAGGTCCTAACCAATCTGAACCATCACGGCTGAACTCAGGACTAAATGCTCGACTAAACGAGTACCAAACCAGGACTAAATCAGGATTAAATAAGGTTTAAACCAGGACTAACATAACCAGTTTTTAACGTAGGCTTGACCAAACTGAAATGGGACTCAAACCTCATCTAAATCAGGGCTAAACCAGGTCTAAACCAGGTCTAAACCAGGTCTAAACCAGGTCTAAACCATCACAGCTGAACTCGGGACTAAATGCTCGACTAAACATTTACCAAACCAGGACTCGACCAGGACTAAATCAAGACTAAATATGGTTTAAACCAGGGCTAACGTAACCAATGTAGGCTTGACCAAACTGAAATAGGACCCAAACCAGGTCTAATCCAGGTCCAAACTAGTCTAAACCAGTCTTAACCATCACGACCAAACTCGAGACTAATTGCTCGACTAAGCAAGTACCAAATCTGGACTAAATATGGTTTACACCAGGACTAACAAATCCTGTTCTTAACACAGGCTTGACCAAACGAAATGGGACTCAAACCAGGTCTAAACAAGGACTAAATCAGGTCTTGACCAGGATAAAACCAGGTCTAAACCAGGTCCAAACCAGTCTAAACCATCACATCTTAACTCAGGACTAAATGCTTGACTAAACAAGTACCAAACCAGGACTAAATCAGGACTAAATCAAGACTAAATACAGTTTAAAACTAGGATGAACATAACCAGTTTCTAATGTAGGACTGACCAGACTGAACTGGGACCCAAACCAGGTCTAAACCAGGTCTAAACCAGGTCTAAACCAGGTCTAAACCAGGTCCAAACCAGTCTAAACCATCACATCTTAACTCAGGACTAAATGCTCGACCAAACCAGGACTAAATCAGAATTAAATCAGGTTTAAACCAGGACTAACATGACCAGTTCTTAATGTAGACTTGACCAAACTGAAATGGGACCCAAACCAGATCTAAACCAGGACTAAACCAGATCTAGACCGGTTCCAAACCAGTCTAAACTGCCCTCATCACAACTGCATGCTGGACTAAACCAAGACCAAATCTGGTTTAAATTTGGACTAAGATAACCAGTTCTTAAATGGGACTGACACTAGGACTAAACCAGGACTAAATTAGGACTAAACCAGATCTTGACCAGTTCCAAACCAGTTTAAACCAGCCCTGAGTACATCACAACTTAACTCGGGATCAAATGCTGGACTTAACCAGGACTAAACCAAGACAAAATCAGGTTTAAGACAGGACTAAGTGAACCAGTTCTTAACCAAGACTTAAGCCAGGACTAAACAAGGTTCAAACCAGGACTAAACCAGGTCTTGACCAGTTCCAATCCAGTCTAAACCAGGACTAAACCAGAACTGACTAAACAAGTAAAAACCAGGACTAAACCAAGAGAAAATCAGGTTTAAACCAGGACTAAGCTAACCAGTTCCTAACCAAGACTTAAACCAGGACTAAACCAGGTCTTGACCAGTTCCAAACCGGTCTAAACCAGGACTAAAGCTGGACTATTCCATCTCCTTCTCTGTCCACTCCCCCCTGTTGTTTTGCGTGGGTGGACCGAGCAGACCCGCTGTCCCAGGACCTCCCGAGGACTTGGACTCAGGTCTGGTCTGGACTTGGATCTGGACTTGGACTTGGACTGTGGTCTGGACTTGGCTCGGTTTCATCACATACGGCAGCTCCAGTGGGCGAGAGGTGCTAAAACGCGTCTCACTTTTTGGACTTGAACCAGAAAACAGGTCGTGACGAGGCAGGGAACGGACTTTTTATATTTATTTAATGTAGAAGTTAAAGACGAGACTTTGCAGGATGAAAATTTCAAACTCGATTTATTTTTTTTAGACATTAGAATCTGATTTTCAACATTAAATGGTAGATACTTTGTTTAATATTCCCCTGTGGTTTTATGGGACTTTTTTAGTCTCGATACCTGATTTTGAAACAAGTTTTAGTATCGATTCGAGGACTAAATCAGACCCAAACCAGGATTAAACCAGGACTAAAACCAGAACTAAAACCAGGACTAAACCAGGACTAAATCAGGACAAAACCAGGACTAAACTAGGACTAAATCAGAAATAAAACCGAACTAAAATCAGGACAAAACTAGGACTGATCCAGGACTAAACCAGAAATGAACCAGGACTAAACCAGAACTGAACCAGGACTAAACCAGAACTGAACCAGGACTAAACCAGAACTGAACCAGGACTAAACCCAGGACAAACCAGGACTAAACCAGAACTGAACCAGGACTAAACCAGAACTGAACCAGGACTAAACCCAGGACAAACCAGGACTAAACTAGGACTAAATCAGAAATAAAACAGAACTAAAATCAGGACAAAACTAGGACTAAACCAGGACTAAACCAGGACTGAACCCAGGAATAAACCAGAAGTAAATCAGGACTAAACCAGGACTAAGTCAGGACTGAACCAGGACTAGACCAGGACTAAACATTTTCAAATTTTTCTAGATTTTGTCAGATTTACAACTGCGACTAGAAGCCCAAACGTCGTACAGATTCGAATCAGATTTTTGATATTTTTGCCAAACGTACTTTATATAATTATAATTTCTGACATTTGTTGATCTTTTCTTTAAGTTTTACACAGTTTAAATCACAAAATTGATCTAAAACTATAATAAAACTCTTCTGATTCTAAAGAAATTACTCTGGAAACTTCTGGCGTTGATTTCCAAAGAATAACGATTACGCAAACATTTATTAATCACTCACTTTTTTGCCGTTTTTGAGCCGATTTTTTTTTGTTTTTGGGATCGAGTTTTCGCTTAATCGAGTGTCGTGCTTCGTGTCGTAAACATGAGGTAACGAGAACCGATTAATACCTCATGACCAGCTCCTGATCGACAATCGTACGTCGCAAGAAAATCCAACCTGTCTGAAATCCAGTCGCGTCTCGTGAGGGTTTCGCTCTGTTGAAGTCGTTCGTTTAGTTTGAGAACGTGAATCGTGAGCGGTGAACTTTTAAACCCTGAGATTTGATCGAACAGTTTGAGCTGAGGCTGAATGGAACGATCGAAAATATCTCAGAGTGTACGTACGTCCGTCTTAAAAGAGAAGGGAAACAACGTAGGAGTCCATTTGGGATAGTACGTCCCCTTTAACCCTTCCTGATTTTTGATATTTTTGTCAACCGTACTCTATATAGTCACAATTTCTGACATTTGTTGATCATTTTTTTTATGTTTTACTCACTTAAAATCGCAAGATTGATCTAAAACAACAATAAAACTCTTCTGATTCTAAAGAAATGACACAAACATGCATTAATCAGTCAGTTTTTGGTTCTTTTTGAGTCGATTTTTCACTCGTGCGACTGTTTTCGGGATCGAGTTTTGGCTTAATCGAGTGTCGTAAACATGAGGTAACGAGAACCGATTAATACCTCAGGTCGCAAGAAAATCTCGAATATATCGTTTAGTCTGAGAACTTGAATCGTGAGCGGTGAACTTTTAAACCCTGAGATTTGGTCGTGCAGATTGAGCCGAGCCCGAGTGAAACGATGGAAAAAACGCAGGAGTCCGTTTACCAGAGGTGGGAACTTGCAAGTCGTGACTTGGACTCGAGTCAGACTTGAGTCACTATATTTAGGACTTGAGGCTCGGCTTGATAAAATGGACAAAGACCTGGGACTCGACTTGGACTTGAAGGTCAGTGACTTGGGACTTGACTCGGAATTGAGGCCTGTGACTTGAGAAGACTTGAGAAGAACTTTTAAATCTGAACTCTTTCTGTTCTGACTGTAATGATTTGGACTCAAAAACCAGGTCTAAACCAGGACTAGACCAGGACTAAACCAGGTCCAAACAAGTCTAAACCATCACGACTAAACTTGTTCCGAACCAGGACTAAATCAAGACTAAATCGGTCTTAAACCAGGTCATTTAAAAAGGAAAAATTAACCTAATTCATTTCTATAACTCTTATATACTCTATAAATACTCTAAATATAAATATACTCTGACATTTTAAGTACAATTTATCTTAAAATTCATATAAATTGCAAAAATCTATCTGTCTGTATTTGGTTCTTTGGTTTAAAGACTTGAAATGACTTGAAGCTCAAAGGAGACGATTTGGACTTGACTTGGACTTATGGGCCAGTGACTCGAGACTCAACTTGGACTTGACTTGGACTTGAGGTTAAAGACTTGAGACTTACTTGAGACTTGCAAAACAAAGACTTGGTCCCAGCTCTGGTCCGTCCCCTTTAACCCTTCCTGAGAATATGTTTTATATAACCGCGCTTAACTTTCCAACCATAAAAGATAAAAACGTACCTTTTTCTTCCTTGAAAAGCTGAGAGTTGTGGCTTTCTACGGAAGCCGAGAGGGGTCACAACAGACGCAAACGCCGCAACAAATACAAATGCGACAACACGACAAAAAGCCACAACACACCAAAAAAAGCCACAACGGAAATGACCGCGGGACTCTATTTTAACGCAAACACCGCAACAAATACAAACGCCACAACACAAACGCAAATGCCGCAACACATCAAAAAGCCACAACACATCAAAAGCACAACAAAAAGCCACAACACATTAAAAAGCCACAACACATCAAAAAGCCACAACACATTAAAAAGCCACAACGGAAGTGACCACGGGACTCTATTTTAACGCAAACGCGCAACAAATACAACGCCACAACACAAACGCAAATGCCGCAACACATCAAAAAGCCACAACACATCAAAAAGCCACAACACATTCAAAAGCCACAACGGAAGTGACCGCGGGACTCTATTTTCCGACGGACCGATCAAGCGGCAAGTGAAGAAGAAGAACTACAACTTGAAACGAATAATGATAAAACAATAAATTATTTTTACTTACGTTTCCAACTTCTCCGTTCCTTTACTTTTCACGTTGTAGATGATGTGTTGTGGCTTTTTAATGTGTTGTGGCTTTTTGATGTGTTGTGGCTTTTTAATGTGTTGTGGCTTTTTAATGTGTTGTGGCTTTTTAATGTGTTGTGCTTTTTTGTGTGCTTTTTGATGTGTTGTGGCTTTTTGATGTGTTGTGGCTTTTTAATGTGTTGTGGCTTTTTGATGTGTTGTGGCTTTTTAATGTGTTGTGGCTTTTTGATGTGTTGTGGCTTTTTGATGTGTTGTGGCTTTTTAATGTGTTTTGGCTTTTTTTGATGTGTTGTGGCTTTTTGATGTGTTGTGGCTTTTTGATGTGTTGTGGCTTTTTAATGTGTTGTGGCTTTTTAATGTGTTGTGGCTTTTTAATGTGTTGCGGCATTTGCGTTTGTGTTGTGACGTTTGTATTCAAATAGAGTCCCGCGGTCATTTCCGTTGTGGCTTTTTTTGGTTTGTTGTGGCTTTTTGTCGTGTTGTGGCATTTGTATTTGTTGCGGCGTTTGCGTTTGTTGTGACCCCTCTCGGCTTCCGTAGCTTTCCGAGCATATTTCCGGCTTTTATCCTACGTCACACACTCTTTTTCTGTTTGACGACTTAAAGAAAACGAGTGTCCAATAGGAACTTTGTTTTCCGCCGAACTCATTCGCTCCGTCCATTTTGATCGGCCCAAACTTTGCCAAAGAGTGTAGTGAGTTAAAATGATCGACTGCTCTGAGCGTCTGTGTTTGTAAGAATTGAAAAAAGCCGCTCTAAGTGCAGTTATTTCTCAAATAAATGGAAAATTACGACGGATATGAAATGCAGGAAGTGATGTGGCTCTGTGCCCTGGACCTGACACCAGCTGTTTCCATGACTGACACCAGGAAACTCATGAGGCCATTGTGCTTTTTTTGTTTTGTTTTGAGGCAATAAGGAGATTTTTAGTTTACTAATCTAACCAGTTCTTAACCTAGGTTTAACCAGACTGAAATGAGACCCAAACCAGATCTAAACCAGGTCTAAACCAGGTCTTGACTAGGATACCGATGTCTGTAAGTTTTGTTTTATTTAATTTTTGTTTTAATGAACTAAATATTGTTTTCAGTCTTTGCTCTGACCCAAACCAGGTCTAAGCAGGTCTAAACCAGGATCAAATCATAATTAAACCATATCTAGACCAGTTCCAAACCAGGTCTAAACCAGCACTGACTTCACCACACCTAAACACTAGACTAAACCAGGACTAAACCAGGTTTAAACCAGGACTAACCTAACCAGTTCTTAATCTAGGCTTGACCAGACTGAAATGGGACCCAAACCAGGTCTAAACTAGGTCTAAACCAGTTATCAGATCATAGTTAAACTATGTCTGGACCAGTTCCAAAGTCTGAACCAGTCTGAACCAGTCTTGACTTCATCACAACTAAACCTAAACCAGGACTAAACCAAGACCAAATCTGGTTTAAACAAGGACTAACCTAACCAGTTCTTAACCGAGGCTTGATTAGACTGAAATGGGACGCATACCAGGTCTAAACCAGAACTAAACCAGGTCTAGACCGGTTCCAAACCAGTCTAAACCAGGGCTAAAGCAGAACTGTCCTCATCACGACTGCATGCTGGAGTAAAGCAGGACTAAACCAAGACAAAATCTGGTTTAAACTAACCAGTTCTCAAATGGAACCGAAACCATGACTGAACCAGATCTAAACCAGGACTAAACCAGATCTAAACCAGGACTAAACCAGGTCTTGACCAGTTCCAAACTGGGATAATGACATAGCTGCTACATTATGCTACATTATATTATGAATCACGACTAAATCAGGACTAAAAAAGTACAAAACCAGGACTAAACCAGGACTAACCTAACCAGTTCATAACCTAGGCTTGACTTCAGTGAAATGAGACCCAAACCAGGTCTAAACCAGGATCAAATCATAATTAAACCATGTCTAGACCAGTTCCAAACCAGTCTAAACCAGCACTGACTTCATCACAACTAAACGCTGGACTAAACCGGACTAAACCAGATGTAAATCAAGTCTAAACCAGGTCTAAAGTAGGTGTTGACCAGGATAAGGATGTCTGTCTTGTTTTGTCTTGTTTTATTTTTTTTTGTTTGATGAGATCTTTTCACAACTTCCACAGACCAGACTGGACTTTTGCTGTCACGGTAACGCTACAAAAAACTACTAGCATGCGAACACACTTCCTGATTCTCAAAAAAAAAACAAAAAACAGACACAAACACAGACTTATTTTGATTTAAAGAGCTGCTTTTACAAAATATCTGTACTGGGGTAAGACACGGGGAAAGCTTCAGTACAGACCCTTTAATGCCCCTGCCCCCCTCCTCCTGCCCCCGTCCTGCCCTCCTGCTGCCCCCCCCTGAGGTCCACACTTGCCCCGGGGCAGCTGTTGCGCCCTGGGACGGTCTTGTACAGAGCTCCTTTGTCTTGGGTCGAGCACACGCGGAGCTGTTGGTTCATTCCTGTAACGTTATCTCAGTGACACGACCGAGAGTCAAGGATGAACAGAACCAACGCCAACTGATGTCAAACAGTAAACAAGAACTAAACCAGGACTAAAACAGGACTAAACCAGGACTAAACCAGGACTAAAACAAGAACTAAACCAGGACTAAAACAGGACTAAACCAGGACTAAAACAGGACTAAACCAGGTCTAAACCAGGACTAAAACAAGAACTAAACCAGGACTAAAACAGGACTAAACAGGACTAAAACCAGGACTAAACCAGGACTAAACCAGAACTAAACAGGACTAAACAGGACTAAACAGGACTAAACCAGGACTAAAAACAGGACTAAACCAGGACTAAAACAGGACTAAAACAGGACTAAACAGGACTAAAACAGGACTAAACCAGGACTAAAACAGGACTAAACCAGGACTAAAACCAGGACTAAAACAGGACTAAACCAGGACTAAAAACAGGACTAAACCAGGACTAAACCAGGACTAAAACAGGACTAAACCAGGACTAAAACAGGACTAAACCAGGACTAAACAGGACTAAACAGGACTAAACAGGACTAAACTAAACCAGGACTAAAAACAGGACTAAACCAGGACTAAACAGGACTAAACCAGGACTAAACCAGGACTAAACCTAAACAGGACTAAAACAGGACTAAACAGGACTAAACCAGGACTAAAACAAGAACTAAACCAGGACTAAAGGACTAAAACCAGGTCTAAACCAGGACTAAACCAAGAACTAAACCAGGACTAAAACAGGACTAAACCAGGAAACCAGGACTAAACCAGAACTAAACCAGGACTAAAAGGACTAAAACAGGACTAAAACCAGGACTAAAACAGGACTAAACCAGGACTAAAACAAGACTAAACCAAGAACTAAACCAGGACTAAACCAGGACTGAAACAGGATTAAACCGGGACTAAACCAGGACTAAAACAGGACTAAACCAGGACTAAACTAGGACTGAACCAGGACTAAAACAGGACTAAACAAGATCTAAACCAGGACTAAACAAGAACTAAACCAGGACTAAAACAGGACTAAACCAGGACTAAAACAGGACTAAACCAGGACTAAACTAGGACTGAACCAGGACTAAAACAGGGCTAAACAAGATCTAAACCAGGTCTAAACAAGAACTAAACCAGGACTAAAAGAGGACTAAAAACAAGATCTAAAACAGGACTAAACAAGGACTAAAACAGGACTAAACCAGGACTAAAACAGGACAAAACAGGAAACCAGGACTAAAACAAGATAAACCAGGACTAAAACAGATCTAAACCAGGACTAAAACGAGAACTAAACCAAGACTAAAACAGGACTGAACAAGGACTAAACCAGGACTGAACAAGAACTAAACCAGGACTAAAGCAGGACTAAACCAGGACTAAACCAAGATCTAAACCAGGACTAAACCAGGATTAAGTCAAGGCTGAACCAGGATTTATCCTGAACTAAACTAGACCAAAACCAGGACTAAATCAAAATTGAACCAGGACTGAATCAGGACTAAACCAGGATTTATCCAGAACCAAACTAGACCAAAACCAGGACTAAACCAGGTCTAACCCAGGACTAAACCAGGACTGAATATGAATGTGAGTAAATGAGTAAACTAGAACTAAACCAGGACTAAATTAGGACTAAACCAGGACTGAGCCAGGACTAGCCCTGGTCTAACCAAGAACTGAACCAAGACTAAACCCGACCAAAATTAGTCGAAACTAAAGAACCAAACCATAGCGACGTATCATGAAGATTCACACACAAACCCTGCACATTTATACAGGCTGAGTTCTTCTCTCAAAAAGAACACACTCCACCTTGTTCCACCTCGTGATGTCATGAGGTGATACAGGAAGTGCTCCACTGTGTTTTTAAACCCCATGCATGTTCACTAGAATCATTTCTGCTCAGGATTTGCCGATCTCTCCAAACAAAACCAGGTCCAGGTCTGTTTTTGAGGAGGAAACAACATGATAACACGACGAGAGTGGATTTTTCTTAACATAAAACCTTTTTAAATCCGCGTGTTTCCTCCCGTAGCTCGGTTCAGACTCTCCTCTCTGCGTCTGGCTCTCTGTTAATTTGAATAAGTGCTTTTAATTGCCCGCTCTCCATCGCGTGACCTCGACTCGAACTGAAAACGCCATTATAGAAAGTGCGCCGAAGATGCCAAGAAACCTCCAGACAGGTTTTACTGTTACTTTAAATAGACCCGAGACTGGACACGACTCTCGGCTCGTCCTGTAAACACTGAAAGCATCGGAAATCCATCAGAATGCACAATACACCACGCAGAGAGATGAATTAAATGTTCTATATTACGCCAAACTGACTCTTGTGAGGTTTAAAGGTTGTATAGAGGATTTTCCAAGGAACGAGAAATCCAGCGACTGTTTGTCCTTTTTCAAATGTTGCGCATGTGTGAAACCACCTCCCCTCCCCCACAGCTCCTACGTAGAAACACCTCCTCCTCCTTACGCCAGAAACAGGTTTGTTTACAGTCGGTGCACATGACTTGTAAACAACTAACTACAGTGTTGGTTAGACAAGACGGAGAAGTGAGGAGCGGGTGTGCGGACATTTCGTTTGCGGACGAGAAGTGAGGAGCAGGGGGAAGAGTGGATCGGGCAGCGGGGACAGGAGCAGGAAAGGGGAGCAGAGAAGAGTGCGCGGAGATTCAGTGCGAATGAACTAGCTACAACACGCAGCAGCAAGCGGACTCTTTCTTTGCCTTGAAAATTACGTTTTCAGACATAGGATATCGCTTTCGTGTCCTGAAAAACGTTTGTCCAGCTCTTGGAAATAAAGTACGTTTTCATAATAAGCAGAAGTTTCCTGTCCAGGAGTAATTTGTGGACCAGTGCTTCAGTCTTTAGACCCTTCGTCTGCTTCAGTCGCGCCATCGCTGGAATGAATCTTCAAGAATCACCTTAGTTTGGCTTCGCTGCTTTTCCCCTTGTCTTCTTCTTTCAGCGACCTCAAAAACGGACTTTCTTTTGCGGCGAACTGCTCCTGGATTCTTGTCGCCATCGCAACAAACTTTGTGCGAACTGCGAGGAAGATATAGGTCAAAAAAAGCCGCTAAGAACTGTTGCGTTGGTGGAGTAAACAGCGTCTGTGCGTCTTGCGTCTGTGGACTGCGTGACAGTCGTACGTAAACCACGTACCGGCGGCGCAGGCAAGTCAGTTACACTAGAAACGTAGGGAGTTTGATTGACAGCCTGTCAGCTCACAGATAACGAGGCAGTGTCGTTATCTATTGGCAAATGTTTAGCCCCACCACGTCCAGAGTTGATGAATTTTTATTCTCTTTTTTTTGGTCATCATAATTACAAGGCTACTGCATCTATAATCTATCACTGACAATTTGAAACAAAAAAAAATCCTCCATACAACCTTTAAGTCGTGTCATAATGTTGTTTCCTCGGCGATTCCAGAGCTGAAATGATCCGAATGATTCTATTGACGGTGTGTGGAGTTTAAAAACACGGTGGAGCACTTCCTGTATCATCACGTGACATGGAAAAAATCAAGCCCCGGGGTTTCAAAATGGTCGTCCATTCGAGTCAATAGGCCGAGCTCAATGGCGCGTGACTCCAGATTCGTCTTCAGTCCGGCGAGGTTCTTCCGGTGGCGGTCTCGTGGATCATGTGATCGGTTTGACCAATCAGAGCGAGAGGAGCAAAGCAGAGCCGGAGCGAATGATTATAAAGCTTTTCTTTTGAGCTGAGAAAAAGTGTAACATCTAAAAATAGGTAAAAATCGCCACAAAATCTGACATTTTTGAAAGTTGTAAGTCCCTGTGAGCCGAACACGAGCAGGAACGAGCAGGAACGAGCAGACACCTTCCCCTTAGGTTTAGTCATGGGTCCAGCCTTTTTAAAACGTGGTGAAGACCTGGTTTAGACCTGGTTTAGATTTGGTTTAGACCTTTTTTCAATCTGTATATTAAATACATATTCTTATTTATATAAAAATAAAAATATCCCGAAATAAACTTTGTTAAGCTTTAATGGTTTCAATTCCATTATATGAGTTTGGAGATCGTTTGACATCGTTTGGTTTAGACCAAGTTTAGATCTGATTTAGACCAAGTTTAGATCTGGTTTAGACCTGGTTTGGACTTGGTTTAGATTAGACATGGTTTAGATTTAGTTTAGACCACGTTTAGATCTTGTTTAGACCTCATTTAGATCTGGTTTAGACCTAGTTTAGACCAAGTTTAGATCTGGTTTAGACCTAGTTTAGACCTGGTTTAGATCTGGTTCAGACCTGGTTTAGACCTTGTTTAGATCTGGTTCAGACCTCATTTAGATCTGGTTTAGACCAAATTTAGACCTGGTTTAGACCAAGTTTAGATCTGGTTTAGACCTGGTTTGGACTTGGTTTAGATTAGACATGGTTTAGATTTAGTTTAGACCACGTTTAGATCTTGTTTAGACCTCATTTAGATCTGGTTTAGACCTTGTTTAGATCTGGTTTAGACTTGATTTAGACCTCGATTAGATCTGGTTTAGACCAAGTTTAGACCTTGTTTAGATCTGGTTTAGACTTGGTTTAGATTAGACCTGGTTAAGACCTTGATTAGACCTCATTTAGATCTAGTTTAGACCTCGATTCGATCTGGTTTAGACCAAGTTTAGATCTGGTTTAGACTTGATTTAGACCTCGATTAGATCTGGTTTAGACCAAGTTTAGACCTGGTTAAGACCTTGATTAGACCTCATTTAGATCTAGTTTAGACCTGGTTAAGACATGGTTCATTCCCCTTCAGCTTCTAGAATCATTTGGACTAGAGTCAGTTTTGTTTTAAAAAAAAAAAAAAACGAAACAAAAAAGACCTTTAAGTATTTTTCAGTATCAAAATTGAACAAATTTAACAAATATTTATTAGAAAATTTTATTTTTATTTCCAAAAATACAATCTCTGTACCTCATATTCAGTATTTATCCTCTGAATCTTCTTCTACTGTATGTCTCTATCTCTATGGTGACCAGCAGAAAAGTTCCATAGTGCATCTTTAATCGTGCACGGACAGATTCAGCGGAGGAGAACGGCGCTGCCAATCATTTTTATGTTTTTGGGGTTTTTTTAGCGGCGGTTTTATTTTTCACTTGAGCCGCGTTTGAAGTTCTAGACGCGAAGAACGACCCAGAATGCAAAAAAAAAAACGCCGTCGTAATTTTCCATTTCTCTCTTTGTGTCTTTATTCTCCGGAGGTGCATGACTAAGAAGAAGACGGAGACGGAGACGGCACGACTTTGGGGTGTTTGAACAGCTCTGACGCCACGATAAAAAATAGACAATCTCCGAGACAGACTTAGAATTAGCGGCTCGCAAACAAACGCAATCCACACGGGACGAGTACAGTCCTCGCTGGCACAGAAGAGACCAAAGTGTGCATTTTAAATAGAACGAATGATATGTACCAATGGTTTATTTAGCAGAGAGAGACGGAGAAAGAGAAGGAGACGAGAAATCAGGGACTAAACCAGATACGGGGCCGTTAACTGTGAACTGCACTCTACTGTACGCGAGGGTTTTACTTTAATTTATTTATCTTTGGTGACTGTAGTTGTTAGACATGATGTTATTTGTTGTTTCTTTGCACGTAAATGTTCTCCCGTCGTGTATTTTGACGTTACTTCGGTCTTGTCTACGCCTGGGACACAGAGAAACGTCATTTCGGTTTCATTTTATTTCGAGGAATTGACGATAAAAGCCAAATTTGAGCTTTTGAACTTTAAAACGATCGAAAGTCAAATACCGAAACTAGGTCGATCTGAGTGTCGTTCGTTCATTAGTTTTACATGATAAAAACGAAAATAATAAAATGAAAAAACAATTATTTTCTTCATTATTTGTCTCCAAAACTAAAATGATAAAACAGATTTTGTGTTTAAATGAAAAATGGAAAAAAAAACGGATAACGACCGTTTCTTGTTTTCGTGACTTAAACTGCGATAAAGGGCTGAACCAGGACTAAACCAGGATTAAATCAGGACTCAACCAGTCTCAGTCCCAGTCTGGTCCCGGTCTGATCCTGGTCTGATCCCGGTCTGGTCCCGGTCTCAGTTCTGGTCTGGTCCAGGTGTCAGTCTCAATCACCCGACAGTCTACACATTTTATGACATTTTAGTCGTTCAGTCCTGGTTCAGTCCTGGTTCTGGTCTGGTCCTGGTCTCAGTCTCGGTCTCGGTCCTGGTGTGGTCCCCGTCTCAGTCCCCGTCTCAGTCCTGGTCTCAGTCCCGGTCTCGTCCCAGTCTGGTCCCAGTCTCAGTTCTGGTCTGGTCTCGGTCTCAGTTCTGGTCTGGTCCCGGTCTCAGTTCTGGTCTAGTCTCGGTCTCAGTCCTGATCACCTGACAGTTTACGCATTTTACGACATTTTATTCGTTTAGTCCTGGTTCAGTCCTGGTTTAGTCCCTTTTTCATTTAAACACAAAATCGAAAAATGAAAAAGCAAATCATTATCTGTTTTTTTATTTTGGTTTTGGAGACAAATAATGAAGAAAATTGTTGTTTTTTCGTTTTCTTATCTTTTGTTTTATTTTGAAAAACGAATGAACAAATGACACACGGATTTAGATGCACAAAACTGACTCTTGTGAGCTTTCAGACATGTTATTATGTTGTCACCTCCTCAAAAACAGACCTGGAGTTGTGTTTTGTTTCATTCATTGTTTTGACAAACTCTTTATTATTCAGATTTACTCAAAACTCTCTGTTCATGTAGCGTTAGTTTTCAAGTGAACAGCTCCTTTCTCACTGCAAATTTCTCTGATCTGGCCAAGAATTTAAAACTTATATCAGGTTATTCATCATGTTTTCAGATTTATTATCGACTTACTAGTTCAGAGATGCTTAATTCTAGTCTAGAGGTCGTTTATTTTAAGATAACTTGTCAAGTAAAATTATTTCGATGCATGGACAAAAAATTTCACTACTTTTTAAGTCATTTTCTGGTAAATTTAAGTGTTTATATCTTAAATTGTACCTTTAGTTCAGTAGAGATCAGCAGTTCCGGCGCTGAAATGATCCAAATGATTGTAGTGAAGGTGTGTGGAGTTTAAAAACACAGTGGAGCACTTCCTGTATTAATCCCACGTGACATCACGAGGTGGAACAGAGCGTTGAGACTAAACAAAGTGAATATGAGATATGACTCTCTTTTGAAACGACCTTGAAGTTGAAGTTTTATCACTTTGACATGACAGTTTCCGATTACGATAATGTTGTTTACTGTACAGAAGTAGGTCGTCTGCGTCTGCCCCACGGTGACGTCGTTGCTTTGCCGGGAATGTTCCGCAGTATGGCATTAGTACGGAAGCCGAGAGGGGTCACAACAGACGCAAACGCCGCAACAAGTACAAATGCGACAACACAACAAAAAGCCACAACACACCAAAAAAAGCCACAACGGAAATGACCACGGGACTCTATTTTAACGCAAACGCCGCAACAAATACAAACGCCACAACACGAACGCAAATGCCGCAACACATTTAAAAGCCACAACACAACAAAAAGCCACAACGGGAAGTGACCGCGGGACTCTATTTTCCGACGGACCGATCAAGCGGCAAGTGAAGAAGAAGAACTACAACGTGAAACGAATAATGATAAAACAATAAATTAGTTTTACTTACGTTTCCAACTTCTCCGTTCCAATTACTTTTCACGTTGTAGTTCTTCTTCTTCTTCACTTGCCGCTTGATCGGTCCGTCGCAAAATAGAGTCCCGCGGTCACTTCCGTTGTGGCTTTTTTGAATGTTTTGCGGCGTTTGCATTTGTGTTGTGGCTTTTTTGATGTTTTGCGCGTTTGCATTTGTGTTGTGGCTTTTTGATGCTTTGCGGCGTTTGCATTTGTGTTGTGGCTTTTTGATGTGTTGCGGCGTTTGCATTTGTGTTGTGGCTTTTTGATGTGTTGTGGCATTTGCATTTGTGTTGTGGCTTTTTGATGCTTTGCGGCGTTTGCATTTGTGTTGTGGCTTTTTGATGCTTTGCGGCGTTTGCATTTGTGTTGTGGCTTTTTGATGTGTTGCGGCGTTTGCATTTGTGTTGTGGCTTTTTGATGTGTTGCGGCGTTTGCATTTGTGTTGTGGCTTTTTGATGTTTGCGTTGTGTTGTGCTTTTTGTTGCGGCATTTGCATTTGTGTTGTGGCTTTTTGATGTGTTGTGGCGTTTGCATTTGTGTTGTGGCTTTTTAATGTGTTGCGGCATTTGCATTTGTGTTGTGGCTGTTTGTATTTGTTGCGGCGTTTGCATTTGTGTTGTGGCTTTTTGATGTGTTGTGGCGTTTGCATTTGTGTTGTGGCTTTTTGATGCTTTGCGGCGTTTGCATTTGTGTTGTGGCTTTTTGATGTGTTGCGGCGTTTTGCATTTGTGTTGTGGCTTTTTGATGTGTTGCGGCGTTTGCATTTGTGTTGTGGCTTTTTGATGTGTTGCGGCGTTTGCATTTGTGTTGTGGCTTTTTGATGTTTTGCGGCGTTTGCATTTGTGTTGTGGCTTTTTGATGTTTTGCGGCGTTTGCATTTGTGTTGTGACTTTTTGATGTGTTGCGGCGTTTGCATTTGTGTTGTGGCTTTTTGATGTGTTGCGGCGTTTGCATTTGTGTTGTGGCTTTTTGATGTGTTGCGGCGTTTGCATTTGTGTTGTGGCTTTTTAATGTGTTGCGGCGTTTGCATTTGTGTTGTGGCTTTTTGTATTTGTTGCGGCGTTTGCGTTTGTTGTGACCGCTCTCGGCTATAGTAGTCGTGTAATAGTGGTATCGACAAATGTTTAACGAGTACAAATATATTTAGGAAGTTTTGGGGTCAGTGCATCCCTACACACAACTGGAAGCAATGAATCATTTAGTTTTGAAAGGATTTCATTGCAAGATAGAGTCAAGGATAGAGCAATCACCGTTTACAGATGCAAGACACACTATGTAATCAGGTATAGGAGATTTTTTTAGCATGCTAACAACACAGTTCCTGATTCTCGGACAATAAAACACTTCACAATTCGATGCAGACAGAACACAAGAGCTGCTTTTACAATATATCTGTACTGAGACAAGACACGTTTTGGTCAAATACACCCAATTTTATCAATTTTTGGTAAATTTTGTAAATAAATAACACAAAATACTGACATGATTTTGTATTATTCTTCTTAATATTTAACTTTATTTTAGTCTATTTGCGTCTTAATCAGCAGATAGTTGACATTTCGCTTAACATTTGCATTTTGCCCGTTCTGCCTTTACAACAATAGACGTTTCTTTGGACTTGTGTCATTGACAGACAAAAACAAAACACACAAATGAGGCATTCAGGGACACACCGTAAATGTCAGTTCTACGGGCTACGGAGCTATTAAAAGCACCGCGAATGTCAAGGCTTGAATAACACCGCCGCTTTCTTCTGAATACATGCAAAAATATATAAAGGGCGAAAGCGGCCGAGCCTGGGGACCTCAAGGTGGAAACAGGCGAAAAAACTACAGCTAAATGCTATTAGCGTTAGCGCAGGTTCAACTACAGGGGTCAGAGGTCAAAGAAGGGTCATACAGAGGTGAAATATTGTTTTAGTGTAGAGGAGGCTAGATGATGTTCCACAGTAGAGCATTAAAACTGTCTATATTGTATTGTAATTACACTGCAGCTGCTTAATTATTTGCATTCTTAGGAAGTAAAAACTAGATATATACTTGTACATGAGTAACATTATTTTGAAGTAACTGTACTTTTACTTAACGTTATTCACCTATCCTTTAGTAATATTATTTTGAGGTAACTGTACTTTTACTTAATGTTATTTACTTCTACTTGAGTAATATTATTATGAAGTAACTGTACTTTTACTTAAAGTTATTTACTTTTACTTGAGTAATATTTTGAAGTAACTGTACTTTTACTTAACTTTATTTACGTCTACTTGAGTAATATTATTTTGAAGTAACTGTACATTTACTTAGGTTATTTACTTCTACTTTTCTACTTGATTAATATTATTTTTAAATAACTTTTACTTACATTATTAACTTCTACTTAATTTGAGTAATATGATTTTAAAGTAACTGTATTTTTACTTATTTAAGACTACTACTAATATTATTTTGAAATAACTTTACTTTTACTTATGTTATTTACTTCTACTCGAGTTATATGATTTTGAAATAACTGTACTTTTACTTACGTTGTTTACGTCTACTTGTGTAACATTACTTTGAAATAACTACTTTTATTTACGTTATTTAAGGTTACTTGTGTAATATTACTTTGAAGTAGCAGGACTTTTATTTAAGTTATTTAAGTTTATTTGTGTAATATTACTTTGAAGTAACTGTACTTTTACTTACGTTATTTACGTCTACTTGTGTAATCGTATTTTGAAGTATTAATCACAGAAAGTAAAAACAAGATATAGACAAATATAAACCGATGCGAATGGTTTAATACATATTTAAAGATGCTCTGTGTAACATCTGTCATGATTTAGATGAGTTTACTTTGTCTAGAATGTTCCACAATAGTTTCTATTCACACTTACGTCACAAATCAGGAATATGTATGGAAACATGCTAACATTAGCCTGCTAACATGAGTTGGCTAACACTTCTCTGCCAATATACAACAACACAAGTCTGTTTACTAATATAAAACTTATCTTTTTCGTTGTATTGTTGTGAAATTGACAGTACTATTTTTCCCGTAGAGTCTCTTTGCTTTGTGCAATTTATGAGACAACACTTAGCATAAGTGTTAGCATTAGCGTTTAGCATTAGCGTTTAGCATTAGCGTTAGCATGTTAATGTTTTGGTTCTTTGTAGAGTGACCAGACGTCCGTATTTACCCGGGACAGTCCCAGTTTTGAGTTCTGTGTCCCCTGTCCCCGCAGATTTATCCAAAACCAGTGATTTGTCCAAGTTTTATACAAGAAATGTCTCATTTGTCTCTATTTTTGACCAATTTGATCCCTGCCAACAGTAAAGAGAGGCTTAAATTGTCATTTGTTTTGGTAAAATTCAGAAAAGCTGCTTAAAAATGACCAAAACACGAAGAAAATGTGACTATACTGCCTTACATTAGTCATAATTGGGCCAAATGCAAAAAAATTTTCCTTAATTACACGCTCGTTTCACATTTTTATTATTGTTTATTGATTTCCAGGAAGGAAGTCGAATTTTAAACCTGCAAAAATGTCAGAATTGGGAAAATAAAAGGAAAATCTTAAATTTAATGACCTTAATAGTGTTTTGGTGAAATTTGTAGTCCAACATTGTCATAGGCGCTTTCACAGTCGGCCTTCAGACTTGAATCCTGGACACGCCCGTATTATTCTTTCTAAAATGACCCGGTTCCTGCTCATTTTAAAAACTCCAAATGCAGTTTCCTGTTTGTCTGTGCGTCAGGAACGAACTCATTGTTCCGACACCGCTTCCTGCTCGCGCCGCACTGACACAGAAGAAGAAGAATGACAGGAAACGGGAAGTGGGAATCATGTATGCGCAAAGGAAGGCCGCCGTATAGTCCGTGTTCACGAGACAACAAAACATTCAAAAGTCCCTATAGTTTAAAGGCCCTATATTACGCTATTTTTAAAAACCCTGCAGGTTTGTTCTTTTCTGAAACGGAAAACACTCTGTTCCACCTTATGCTAACAACAACTAGCATGCTAACGGCGCACTTCCTGATTATCGCACAGACAGTACACAGCGCACTGATTTTGACTCTTTCTTTCTTTCTTTTTTTTTTTTTTGTACGTTTCACGATATGGTCTTAAGCATATCTGGCATGTTTTTATTTAAAGGTGCATTGTGTAAGTGAGTCCGTCACCTGCTTGTTTCTATGGATATGTCACTGCTCTGCCTGGAATGTTCTACAGTGTGACTTTAAACAGCTCTACTTTACATTTATTCAATTGGTGGTTTTATAACTCAAAAATAGCTAGAAAAACAAAAACAAAAGACATTCTGATTGTGTCCGGGGTCGCCTCTCCACAGATCTAATCTCTAACTTCGTCTCCATGAAAAAAAAAAAAAAAAAGGATAAACTCTAGGGGTGTAACGGTAAACAATAATCATGGTTTGGTACGTACCTCAGTTTTGAGGTCACAGTTCAGTTCATTTTCGGTTCAGTGTGGGAACAAAATGCAAAACTATTTGTGTCTTTATTAAACTAACCAACATTTGTTTTAACATTACACAAACAGGAAAATAAATAAAAACAAAGTGCTGCTTGGCAATACTAGTAAGTTCAATAAAATACTCTCAAATAAGCACCAAATGTATGAATTATAAAAAAAATAAATTCCTTGTAAACAGTAAACAAAACTTTTAAGGGAAGTTTTTTTTTTTTTTTTAAGTAAAGTGCAGCACTAACAGTTCCAGCATGAAGTTTTACTCAATTTTCATAATTTTGTCTAGAAAAAAACAACTTGTTGACATCGTCTGCAGTAAGTGCTGATCTGCTGCAGGTACAACGTCCCCAGTGGATGAAAATACACTTTCGCTAGAGATTCCATGCCGGTAAAAGGTGAAAGTCAGGAACGAGGCGCGACTACCGTAGTTTTATGGGGATTCACGTGGTTTTGGAGGGACATAGTCAAGTCGGCCGCTCTAACTATAAAGCGCTGTGGGAAACACTGTCACCCCAATCACGGACAAAATCCATCGTGAATATTAAAGAGCCCAGCCTCTGCGTAGCTGCACATGTAGTGGAGGAATGTAAACACACAAATTGCGCGAACTCACTCGTGCACAACCCTGCACCGAACCAAACGTCCCCTAGTAAAATGAGTTCGACACAAATACATGAACCGTTACACTCCTAATAAACACACATTTTACGGTGGATTTTCTTTTTTTGTGTGACTTTTCTCATGGAACGTCCGCTCCATGTAAATGTACTTGCGTTGTCTGGAATGTTCCATCGCAGAGTATTAAACTTACATCTTATTTATTCAGTTACAAGTGTTTGGGTCGTTCGAAAAGCACCTTGACAACTCTCCACAGATCTGACCTGTGACTTGTTGTCTGGCCTTGTTTTTGTTGTTGTCTCCATGGAGATAGACTCATTTCGCTCAAATACGTGGGAAAAAAAAAATCTGCCTCAGCCCGATTTAACTCGATTTGTGATTACGCCGTCGTGTTTAAATGAGATCCTTGAGTCTTTCGGGAGCCCGGGACCCCACATCCTCGACACTCGCATCTGCTTCTGCGTGTTATTATTATGCAAATTTCAAACTATCTCAAATACATTTTAATTAGCTCCACAACTCTTCAGATTAGCGTGGCCTTGTGTAGAACGAACCCTAGTGCTGGTCCAACAAGCTTTCTTTGTTCAGTTTGACAAAGGAATCTTTAAGTATGCGTTAGTTTTACATCAGTTAAGTGGCAGTTTGTGGAAAACGTTTTGCGCATGTTATACGCAAAACCAATTAACGAATTCAAAAGTAGCGTATAGTGACTTTTATTGGAAATGTAAATGAAAGTACCAAAGATCTGTTGTGCAAACAGCATTTCTTTACACTGGAGCAGGACACTAGTCTGTAAAGTCCATGTTTATTCTTCTTCCTTTGGAGAATCTTACTCAAAAAAAACAAAAAAAAAAAACTGTTTCAGTGCATTTTGTCATTTCCTAGAATCTGACTTAATGAAATGAATTCAAAAGTAAAGTTCATGTGATCAGCAGCAGTAAAATAAAGTATTCAGAGTAAATCTCAACTGAAAAATCAAACCAAATACAAAACTGAAATGCGCCACTGCCAAAGCTTTAATGTTTCCTGTTTGATATAAAAATCTCAAAAAAAAAAAAAAAAAAAAACAGTAACCAAAAAACAGAAAGACATAACCACAAAACCGTTTCACTGCAGTTTGTCAATTCTTATTCCAATTCCAATTCCAACTTTTTTTTGACTTTTTTGAACAAAGCAAGTTAGTTAAAGTATACAAGATTATTTTTATTATTATTAAGAATGTGATCACTGACACCGGCTTCCTGCGGAGGAAAAGTGAGACTGGGGGTGGAGGGTTGCGACGAAGACTGATGGACCCCACGGTGGTGCCTCTGAAAGCGCTTGGTGCCTACACACTGTGTTTATGTGAGAGTGTGCGGAGCGACGGCTCTGGTCGGCCGAAGTCTCGCTCCACTTTTTTTGACTGAATGATTTGCCACATCAACAGAGTGTTTTGGTTTAGGTGATATTTCAGACTCGTGAAACTCCGATGATAAAACAATTCAGTGTTGCAGTGTTACAAATGACTTTGCGTCGACTTCACTGTCTGAAGAAGTTCCTTAACCTGCTTCGTGTTTGTTTATCTCACTTTCTTTCTCTCTGTTTTCTGTGATGCAGCAGTAAACAATTCTAGGCTCGCTTATGATGGACTTTTTCAAAATAAAACCCCGTGAGCAACAGACGCTTACAATAAAAAAATAAATAAAACTGCATTAAATATAGAGGATTTTTTAAAAGCAATAAGCGACAGTCCTTTTTCAAATGTTGTGCATGGTGACACCACCTTCCTCATAAAACATCTGCCTCTTTACTCTAGAAATCACATTTGAATAGTGCATAGAATCACTGTTGAAGTGACCTGCCTATATTTAGCGAACGTTCAGTTTTTAGACTTTGGACTTTCTTTCAAATGGTCGTGAACTTTGTTGCGAATTGCAAGGAAGCTACAGTTTGAAAAAGCCTCAAAGAACGCCGCATAAACCACATAATTCCCGAGCGCCAACACTAAAAATGTAGGGAGTTTGACTGACAACCTAACAGCAATAGAAAAAGAGGGAGCCTCGTTTTCTATTGGCTGATGTTTATCTGGCCTCACTACGTCCAAACTGATAATTTTCATTCTTTCTTTTTTTTAATCATAATTACAAGAATGTATTTTAAACTTTCAATGACAATTTGAAAAAAAATCCTCTACAACCTTTAACGTAATGAATTAATCAATTAGTTAACTCAAAATTAACGCGTTAACATGCACGACCCTAACCAAAATAAATGAGTTTTAAAACAGAATCCCTCTGTCTAGAGCTGCTCAATGATGTAAAAAATCATTATTATCACGATTATTTTGGTCAATATTGAAATCACAATTATTATTATTTTTTAGTTACACGATGCATTTATTCAGCATTTCTCTCTCAAAAAAACACTTTGTTGTGGATAATTTACGCAAAACTTTCAAACTGAAAATAAATTTAGGCTACAAATAGAGCAGTTTTAGACTTGGACTTAAAATTTATCGATCCACAAGGGAAATTATTTGGACAGCTCACACATCACAGAGAACTTTTAACTATATACTACTACTACTACTACTACTACTACTACTACTACTCCGCGTACTTCTCAGTGTGTACATGTACTCGTCAGGTCGTCTGTCAGTCCGTGTGACGGTTCAGTATTTGGCAGAGTGGTCGGCGCCGCTTCCTTCCTCGCTCAGACAAACACTTTTGGAGGTAGCAGCGTGACAGGAGCAGCGCCTGTCGAAACGCGCCTGTCCGTGGAGATTTCCCCCGCCTTCAATCCTCCTCGCTGTGTTATTTATGCTCCTGTGGGTCCCTCTCCCCCAACATCACTCTGTTTAAAGCGACACGACAGGTCAGACTAGTTTACGTTATTACATTTAAAGCTCCGATATCACACGAAACGGACTCTTGTAGATTTAAGTCGTGTTTTAATGTTGTTTTCTTCTCAAAAACAGACCTGGACTTGTGTTTTGTTTCATTCACATGTTTGAGTAACGTTTATTATTAGTCTGTTTACATCCGTGTATCGTTCGTTCATTCATTTTTCAATATAAAATCTAAAAATAAGAAAATGAAAAAAACAACAATTTTCCTCATTATTTGTCTTGAAAACCAAAATGAAAAAATGGATAATGATTTGTTTTTTCAGTTTTTGATTTTGTGTTTAAATAAATAATGGAAAAAAAATGGATAATGACCGTTTACGTGACTTAAACTGTGATGCCCGACTGAACCAGGACTTAACCAGGTCCAGGACTCAGACCAGGACTGAGACCAGGACTGACCGGGAACAGATCAGAACTGAGTCCAGGACCAGACTGTGACCAGGACCAAGATTGGGACTGAGACTGGGACTGAGGCCGGGACCAGACCGGGACGGAGACCGGGACTGAACCAGGACTGAACTAGGATTAAAATAGGACTAAACCTGGACTGATCCCAGGACTGAACTAGGACTGAAGCAGGACTGAAGCAGGTCCGGGACCAGACCAGAACCAGACCGGGACTTAGACAGGAACCAGACTGGGACCAGGACCAGGACTGAGACCGGGACTGAGACTGAGACTGGGACTGAGACCGGGACCAGACAAGGACTGATCCCAGGACTGATTCCAGGACTGAACAAGGACTGAAATAGGACTAAAACTGGACTAAACCAGGACTGAACTAGGACTAAAACAGGACAGAACCAGGACTGAAGCAGGACTGAATCAGGTCCGGGACCAGACCGGGACGTAGATTAGGACTTAGGCTGGAACCAGACCGGGACCAGGACCAGGACTGATCCCTGGACTGAACTAGGACTAAAACAGGACTGAACCAGGACCAAAACAAGACTAAAACAGGACTAAACCAGGACTAAACTAGAACTGAAACAGGACTGAATGTCAGGACAGGCCTGGAGGTGCGCTGCTCCGTGGGCTCGGGGTCCCATCTCTTTCTTTTAAGTCCAAGATTAGTCCAAGATTAGTCCTGTTTTAGTCCTGGTTCAGTCCTGGTTCCATTTTTCATTTAAACACAAAATCGAAAACTGAAAAAATTATCATTATCTGTTTTTTCATTTTGATTTTGGAGACAAATCACGAAGAAAATAGTTGTTTTCTTTTCTTATTTTTGTTTTTATTTTGAAAAACAAATGAACGAACGATACACGGATTATTTCAGTCTGTTTTATGTGAAAAGTTCCGTAGTGGGGCTTTAAGGTGCGTTCATACTTATCCCCATATAACTTCTGGCAGATCTTAGAGGAGTGACCTGATTTGAGGAAAAAGCAGCAGAACAAATGAGCAGAGATTCAGACGCTCGGGGCAGTGCATTTAAAAGAGGAGATTATAAATGTTAATGGAGCTCTGGGAAAAACTCAGAAAAACTCCAACTCAGGAACTTTTAATTCACTTTCATTAAAGAAGCAGAAGAGGAGAATGTTAAAACAGTCCAGATCGGGATTTAAAGATGCGTTACGTAACTTTTCCAGCGAAGGATTTTGTTTAGGTTTTGTTTGCAAGTGTTTGATGGCTTAAAAAGTATCGTGTTTGTGACTAAACAAGGACTAAAACCAGGACTGACCTACAACTAAACCAGGACTTAAACCGGGTCTAAACAAGGACCAAAACCAGGACTAAACTACGCCTAAACCACGACAAAACCAGGTCTAAACCAAAACTTAAACCAGGTCTAAACAAGGACTAAAACCAGGACTAAACCACGACCAAAACCACAACTAAAACCACAACCAAAACCAGGACTAAACCAGGTCTAAACTACGACTAAACACATGTCTAAACCAGGACTTAAACCAGGTCTAAACAAGGACCAAAATCAGGACTAAACTACGACTAAACCAGGTCTAAACCGGAACTTAAACCATTCTAAACAAGGACTAAAACCAGGACAAAACCAGGACTAAACCACGACCAAAACCACGACTAAAACCACGACCAAAACCAGGACTAAACCAGGTCTAAACTATGACTAAACCAGGACTAAACCAGGTCTAAACCAGGACTTAAACAAGGACTAAACCAGATCTAAATCAGGACTTAAACGAGGACTAAAGCAGGACTTAAACCAGGACTAAACCAGGACATAAACCAGGTCTAAACAAGGATTAAAATCAGGACTAAACCACGACCAAAACCATGACTAAAACAAGGTCTAAACCCACAACTAAAACCAGGTGTAAACCAGGACTAAACCAGGACTAAACCAGGTCTAAGTTTGGATCGCGTTTGTGTTCGTGGCGTAATGACAAACCGAGATGACAGAGAAGCCGGTCGCATCTGAAGTGTGTGTTTTCTGTCCAATCAGAACCCTGTTGCCGTGTCAACTGGAAGGAGAATATTTAAATTCCGAAATGTTTAATTCAGAACAGTGAATTCGGAATTAAAACACTTCAACAAATGGATCAGAAAATAGTCTGAACAGTGGTGAAATCCTGCAGCTCGGACCCGGTTTAACCCAGACACACTGAAGGACGGGTCAAATGCGGTCGCCATGGTTACCTACTTTATCTCCCCTCCTCCACCGTTCACCTTGACCCGCCCACGTCCTAATCCCCGGCCAATCGGCTCGCGGGAAAAGGGCAGTACTTCCTGTTTGTGTTTGGTCCTAATCTGTCTGCGTGACCCCCGCGCCCTGGTTTAAATAAACATACGGAGGGACGAGGCTTAAGACTCTGGGATTAAAACAGACGAGAGGAAGAAGAAGAAGGAGTAATCCAGACTCACCTTAGAGACAGAGAGGGTCAAAATGTTCCTAATTGTGTCTTTATATACAGGAAAATGTGCAGTTGTTTTGAATAATACGATTTTTTCCCACTCGAATGAATTATTTACATGGAAATTATACAAAGAAATGTGTGATTTTTTTGTCTCACTGTTGGTTCTGAGTTGGTATTGAGTTAGTCCTGGTTTAGTCCTGGTTTAGTCTTGGTATAGTCCTGGTTTGTCTTGGTTTAGTCCTTGTTAATCATATTTTTGTCTTGCATTACTCATGGTTTAAAAATAGCTTTTGTGTGGTCTGGTTTAGTCCAAGTTTAGTTTAGAGCGCGTTTGGTCTTTATTTAGTTCAGGTTCAGCCGTATTTTATTCCTGGTTTAGTCCGGGTTTAGTCCGGGTTTAGTCCTGGTTTAGTCCTGGTGTAGACCTGGTTTAGTCCTGGTTTAGACCTGGTTTAGGCCTGGTTTAGTCCTGGTTTCGTCCTGGTTCAGCACTGGTGTAGACCTGGTTTAGTCGTGGTTTAGACCTGGTTTTGTCCTGGTGTAGACCTGGTTTAGTTCTGGTGGAGACCTGGTTTAGGCCTGGTTTAGTCCTGGTTTCGTCCTGGTTCCGTCCTGGTTTTGTCCTGGTTTAGACCTGGTTTAGTCCTGGTTTAGTAGTCCTGGTTTTAGACCTGGTTTAGTCCTGGTTTAGACCTGGTTTCGTCCTGGTGTAGACCTGGTTTAGTCCTGGTTTAGACCTGGTTTAGACCTGGTTTAGTCCTGGTTTAGACCTGGTTTAGTCCTGGTTTCGTCCTGGTTTCGTCCTGGTTTCGTCCTGGTTTCAGTCCTGGTTTAGTCCTGGTTTAGTCCTGGTTTAGTCCTGGTTTAGTCCTGGTTTAGACCTGGTTTAGACCTGGTTTAGTCCTGGTTTAGTCCTGGTTTAGTCCTGGTCCAGTCCTGGTTTAGTTTAGTAGAAGAATCTGCATTGTCCAGTGATATTAATGATATTATTATTATGATCATATAAACCTGATTGTTAAATGTTTGTATATATTTATTTTTATTTTATTTTATTTTTCACAAATCTATTAGTTGCGTGTTTCAAACTCACACTTGTTTTTCTCTCCAGGCGCCGCGCTGCTGTCCGTCACTGTCACCAGTAATCGCCACAAAGTCGAGGTCAAAGAAAACTCAGGTACGACTCTATTTCTGTCAAACTCAACTCAGAATAACCAAGTCACTGTTTTATCAAAAAAATAAATACAAATAAATAAATGTAAATAAATAAATAAATGAAAAGGTTTACAGTGTACTAATTACACTTTACCATCAATACTCTTATTCTGTCAGTACTATGTAGTTATTATATTTACAGATACTATTACTACAGTACTACACAACTCACCGAAATGTATACAACTATTACTCCTGCTACTGCTACTACTACTACTTCTACTACTACTACTGCTACTACTACTACTGCTACTGCTACTACTACTACTACTACTACTACTACTACTGCTACTACTACTACTACTACTACTACTACTACTACTACTACTACTACTACTACTACTGCTACTACTACTACTACTACTACTACTACTACTACTACTACTACTACTACTACTACTACTACTACTACTACTACTACTGCTACTACTACTACTACTACTACTACTACTACTACTGCTACTACTACTACTACTACTACTACTACTACTACTACTACTACTACTACTACTACTACTACTACTACTACTACTACTACTACTACTACTACTACTACTACTACTACTACTACTACTACTACTACTACTACTACTACTACTACTACTACTACTACTACTACTACTACTACTACTACTACTACTACTACTACTGCTACTACTACTACTGCTACTACTACTACTACTACTACTACTACTACTACTACTACTACTACTACTGCTACTACTACTACTACTACTACTACTACTACTACTACTACTACTACTACTACTACTACTACTACTACTACTACTACTACTACTACTACTACTGCTACTACTACTACTACTACTACTACTACTACTACTACTACTACTACTACTACTACTACTACTACTACTACTACTACTACTACTACTACTACTACTACTACTACTATTGCTACTTCTATTACTGCTGCTACTTTTACTACTACTGCTACTTCTGCTACTACTACTGTTAGTACTATTTCTACTACTACTTCTACTGCTACTACTTCTACTACTACTGTTACTACTCCTACTACTACTACTGCTACTTCTACTACTACTATTTCTACTACTCTCCACAGATCTGACCTGTAATTTAACCTGGCGACTCTCTCTGCTTTAAGTTGAAGTTTAGGTTCTTCTCTCAGAAAAGTTCCGCAGTGCGTCTTTAAATACTCCCTAAATAAGAACCTGCGCTTTGGTTCGTTTTGACTAAAAATACTTTTTCTTTTCCTCTTTCTGTCAAACTGTCGTCTATAAATATCCCTCGCTCTCTCCGTAAATAGATGTTTGTTTTTCTTTTTTTAAACTCTTTCTTTTTTCTCTCTTTTTTTTGTTTTGTTTTTGTTTTTGTCTGATGGCAGAGGCGGTGCTGTCCTGCCTCTACAAAACGGAGAGAGACCAGAACCCGCGCATCGAGTGGAAGAAGAGAGGGAGGGACGTGTCATTCGTTTACTTTGACGGACAGTTCAGAGGTGAGAAAGTGCTGTCGCCGTGGAGACCTGAGCTGACAGGGCTGATCAGAGAAAGAGAGAGAGAGAGAGGGAAAGGGGGGGGGTAAAAGAGGAGGGGGAGAGAAAGAAGAGAGGAAGGTAAAAACTCAAGGAGGAGGGGGGGGTAAAAAAAAAACCAAGGTGGGGGTAAAAAGAGGAGAGGAAAGAGGGAGGGAGGGGGAGAAAGGGGTAAAAAGTGGAGTAGAGAGAGAGAGATGGGGTAAAAAGAGGAGGGGAGAGAGAGAGGGGGTAAAAAGGAGGGGAGAGAGAGAGAGGGGTAAAAAGAGGAGGGGAGAGAGAGGGGGTAAAAAGAGGAGGAGAAGAGAGGAGAGAGAGAGAGAGGGGAGAGGAGGAAAGAGGAGAGAGAGGAGAGAGAGGGAGAGAGAGAGAGGGGAAAAGAGAGGAGAGAGAGAGAGGGGTAAAAAGAGGAGGGAGAGAGAGAGGGGTAAAAAGAGGAGGAGAGAGAGAGGAGGGTAAAAAGAGGAGGGGAGAGAGAGGGGTAAAAAGAGGTAAAAGAGAAGAGGAGGAAAAAAAAGAGAGAGAGGAGAGAGAGAGGGGGTAAAAGAGAAGGAGAGAGAGAGGTAAAAGAGGGAGGGAGAGAGGAGGGGTAAAAAGAGAGGGGAGAGAGGGGGGTAAAAAGAGGAGGGAGAGAGAGAGAGAGAGAGAGAGAAGGGGTAAAAAGAGGAGGGGGAGAGAGAGGGGGTAAAAAGAGGAAGAGAGAGGAAAAGAGGGGGAGAGAGGAGGAAAAAAGAGAGGGGAGAGAGGAAAAGAGGAGAGAGAGGGAGAGAGAGGAGTAAAAAAAGAGGAGGAGAGAGGTAGAGAGGGAGAGAGGGGTAAAAAGAGAGGAGAGAGAGGGTAAAAGAGAAGGAGAGAGAGAGAGGTGGTAAAAAGAGAGAGGGAGAGAGGGGGTAAAAAGAGGAGGGGAGAGAGAGGGGGTAAAAGAGGAGGAGAGAGAGAGGAGAGAGGTAAAAAGAGAGGGAGAGAGGGGGTAAAAAGAGGAGGATAGAGAGAGGGTAGAGAGGAGGAGAGAGGAGGTAAAAAGAGAGGGGAGAGAGGGGAAAAAGGGAGAGGGAAGAGAGGGGGTAAAAGAGGAGGGAGAGAGAGGAAGAGAGGGGGGGTTAAAAAGAGGAGAGGGGTGAGAGAGGGAGACAGGGGGTAAAAAGATTAGGGGATAAAAAGAGGAGGAGAGTGGGAGATGGAGGAGGTAAATAGAGGAAGAGAATGAGAGAAGGAGGGGGGTAAAAGAGGAGAGGGAGAGAGAGGGAGATGGGGGTAAAAAGGTAAAGGGGGTAAAAAGAGAAGAGGAGAGAGAGAGAGAAAGGGGTAAAAGAGTTGGGGAGAGAGAGGGAGGAAAGGTGTAAAACGAGAAGGTGAGAGAGGGGTAAAAAGAGTAGGATGGAGGGAAAGGGACAAGAGAGGGGGTAAAAGGAGGAGGGGAGGGGGGGTTAAAAAAGAGAGGGGAGGAAAGAGAGAGAGACGGGCCAGAGGGGTAAAAAGAGGAGAGAGAGAGAGGAAGAGGAGGTAAAGAAGGAGGGGGAAGAGAAGATAAGAGAGGCGGAGTAAGGAGGAGGTGAAGAGAGAGAGAGGGTGTAGAGAGGAGAGAAGGAAAGAGACAGAAGGAGAAGGGGAGAGAGAGAGAAAGAGAGAGAGAGCGGAGGAGGAGGAGAGGAGAGACGGAGTAAAGAGGGGGTTAAAGAGAGAGAGAGAGAGAGGAGAGAAGAGAGAAGGCAAAGGGTGTAGAGAAGAGAGAAAGAGAGAGAGAGAGGAGGAGGAGGAGGGAGGTAAAGAGAGGAAGGGAAGGAGAGAAGAGAGAGAAGGAGTTAGGAGAGGAGCAGAGAAGAGAGGAGGCAAAAGGTGAAGAGAGAAGAGAAGGAGAAGAGGGTGGAGACAAAAGAAAAGGAAGATGAGAAGAAGAGAAGAGAGAGCGACAAGGACAGAGAGAGAGAGAGAGAGAGATGGAGGGAATAAAGAAAGGAGAGAGAAAGAGAAAGAGCAGTGTATCTTAACTAAAGTGACACAGAACAATTCCTTGGTTCAGTCGTTCCAAAGGCCGTTTCAAATACTACAGTAAATCCTTCTGTTGTACAATTATTACGTTCGTTGTAGTTTTGACCCTTTGTCCTTGCCCTTTCACTTTCACTTTCACTTTCACACTCTGTTCCTCTGTCCCCGAAAACCCGCTGAAATAATTAAAAACACCGAACTTTAATGAAGTTTTTCTCACCTGGAGCAGTTTGGACAGATGGTCCCCGTGACCCATAAAACTCACAAAAACCACAAAAACCACAAAACCGACTCCTTCAACTTTAAAAGGAGCGTTTTTGAAGAATGAAGTAGAACGAATAGTAGTAGTAGTAACAGTAGTAGTAGTAGTAACAGTAAGTAGTAGTAACAGTAGTAGTAGTAGTAGTAGTAACAGTAGTAGTAGTAGTAGTAGTAGTAGTAGTAGTAGTAGTAGTAGTAACAGTAGTAGTAGTAGTAGTAACAGTAGTAGTAGTAGTAACAGTAGTAGTAGTAGTAGTAAACAGTAGTAGTAGTAGTAGTTAGTAGTAGTAGTAGTAGTAGTAGTAGTAAAGTAGCAGTAGTAGTAGTAGTAGTAGTAGTACAGTAGTAGTAGTAGTAGTAGTAAGTAGTAGTAGTAGTAGTAGTAGTAGTAACAGTAGTAGTAGTAGTAGTAGTAGTATACAGTAGTAACTGTAGTAGTAGTAGTAGTAGTAGTAGTAGTAGTAGTAGTAGTAGTAACAGTAGTAGTAAAGTAGTAGTAACAGTAGCAGTAGTAGTAACAGTAGCAGTAGTAGTAGTAGTAGTAACAGTAGTAGTAGTAGTAGTAGTAGTAGTAGTAGTAGTAGTAGTAGTACAGTAGTAGTAACAGTAGTAGTAGTAGTAGTAGTACAGTAGTAGTAGTAGTAGTAGTACAGTAGTAGTAGTAGTAGTAGTAGCAGTACTAGTAGTAGTAGTAGTAGTAGTGGTAGCAGTAGCAGTAGCAGTAGTAGTAGTAGTAGTAACAGCAGTAGTAACAGTAGTAGTAACAGTAGCAGTAGTAGTAACAGTAGTAGTATCAGTAGTAGTAGTAGTAATAGTAGTAGTAATAGTAGTAGTAGTAGTAGTAGTAGTAGTAGTAGTAGTAGTAGTAACAGTAGTAGTAGTAGTAACAGTAGCAGTAGTAGTAGTAGTAACAGTAGTAGTAGTAGTAGTAACAGTAGTAGTAGTAGTAGTAGTAGTAACAGTAGTAGTAGTAGTAACAGTAGCAGTAGTAGTAGTAGTAACAGTAGTAGTAGTAGTAGTAACAGTAGCGTAGTAACAGTAGCAGTAGTAGTATAGTAGTACAGTAGTAGTAGTAGTAGTAGTACAGTAGTAGTACAGTAGTACAGTAGTAGTAGTAGTAGTAGTAGTCAGTAGTAGTAACAGTAGCAGTAGTAGTAGTAGTAGTAGTAGTATAGTAGTATAGTAACAGTAGTAGTAGTAGTAGTAGTACAGTAGTAGTAGTAGTAGTAGTAGTAGTAGTAGTAGTAGTAGTAGTAGTAACAGTAGTAGTAGTAGTAACAGTAGTAGTAGTAGTAACAGTAGCCACAAAGGTGTATATAAATTGTAGTAATAATAATAGCGGAAATATCAGTGCTAGTAGTAGTAATAGTAGCCACCCACATTGGTAAAGTAGTAGTAGTAGTAGTAGTAGCAGTAGTAGTATTAGTATCAGTATTCCAGTCTTATAATTGATGTCTGTTCCAAAAAGCCAATCGTCTTTAGTTGATTTAGTGCCGATCTTTTGACAGGTGCTTTTAGAGGCCCTGTCCGCTCCGTTTGACAGGTGCTTTTAGAGGCCCTGTCCGCTCTGTTAGCAACGCCGCTAACACGTAAAAGCTACAATTTATTATTTAGCTCCAGCTCAGCGGCGTGAAGGAGAGAGGAGACGAGGAGAGAGGAGACAAATGAAGGATCCTAGCGGGTTCATAGATCATAATAATGTCCAAATGTACTTTATCCTCGGTCATAAATATAGATTTATTTGTCCTTATAAGTGATGGGGAGCTTTGCTGTTAGCATGCTAGTTAATGTTAGCAGTGACAGTGTGGCTTCTGAAAGTTGTGAAAAGCTTTTATAAACTCATCCTGGTGAATAATTAGGACGTTCTGAAAGGAAATCGTAAGAGAGGAAGAACTTTGGACCACTGTGAACTGTTTACAATGAACTAGTTCTGTTTTTCACGATTTTAAGACAGGAAAAATCTGGTACAGAGACTTAAAATGTGTACTAAATCTTAAAGGTTGTATGGAGGATTTTTTTGTTTTGTTTCAAATTGTCAATGAAAGTTTAAAATACCATTACAGAGACACAGCAGCTTTGTAATTATGATGAACAAAAAAATAAAAATAAAGAAAATCAACTGTGGACGTAGTGACGCCAGATAAACATCAGCCAATCGATAAAAAGGCTACCTCATTTTCTATTGGCTGTCAGGTTGTCAATCAAACTTCTTACGTTTCTAGGGTAACTATGCAGCGGTTCTTAGAGGCTTTTTCTAACTGTAGCTTCCTCGCAGTTCGCACAAACTTTGTTGCGACGGCGGACGAGAATCCATGACCAGTTCGCCGCAAAGGAAAGTCAGTTTTTGAGGTCGCTGAAAGAAGAAGAGAAGGGGAAAAGGAGCAAAGACAAACTGAGGTGATTCTTGGAGATTCCTTCCAGCGATGGCGCGACTGAAGCAGACGAAGGGTCTAAAAACTGAGGCATCGGTCTCTAAATCAGTGGTCACCAACCTTTTTCAGACAAAGATCTACATGTTTGGTCTGAGGAAAGAGCAAGATCTACCAACATGAACGTAAATAACAACAAACGTGATCATGTTTATAGTTCCAGACAGCTTTATTTTTGCATTCTTACTAAAAGGAACACTCATTACAGAATGGAGACTAAAACACTCTCTGCAAGAAAAAAAAAAGTGCAACTGCAATACAAACAAAATGCAAACCAAATGCAGTGAAAGCAACCAAAATAGTGCAAATTTGACCACTAAACAGCATTAACAGTATATCGAAGGGTTAATGAGAGAAGTTCCATTATTATCAAATTCAGGGTGATGGCTGAGTCTGAATTTCCTTGGATAATGTTTTGAAGTTTGGTTTATAGTTGCAAACAGCTAAACTGAGACAATCTGTGAGGTGCCTGTCAGTCAGACTGTTTCTGTGCTTGGATTTTATGATTTTTCATTTGTGAAAAAGCCACCTCATGCAGATAAGTTAAACCAAAGTAAGCACTCACTTTCAATGCACATTTAGTATCACAAGTTGTCAAATTAAGCTGGAGATCTACCGGGGACATGGCAAAGATCCAGCTGTTGATCGCGATCTACAGGTTGGTGACCACTGCTCTAAATTATTTCTGGAGGGAGCTGTGGAGGAGGAAGATGGTGTCACACATGCACAACATTTGAAAAAGGACGCTGTATTTCTCTTCCCTTAAAAAATCCTCTATACAACCTTTAAGTAAAAAGTATAATTCGTCTCCTTGCTGCCCCCTGGTGGTTAAAGCGTACATGTCCGTGTGTTTCAGGTCCGTTCGAGGGCAGAGCGACCATAGAGGGCGCCACTGTCACTCTGCATGGAGTCACTCAGGACGACGCCGGAGAATATCGCTGTGAGATCAGCGCTCCTCTGGACTCAGTCAGCCTGGGAGAGACCAACGTCACCCTCAAAGTACTGGGTAAGAACAAGTACTACTGCTAGGGGTGTGCAAAAATATCGGAATATCGATATATCGTATCGTTTAATGTGATGATATAGTATCGATATCGTGGGCTACTGTATCGATATTTCACCAAGAGTATTTTTAGGTGTGTTTTACTAAATTATTTTGTTACAGTTGCTACAGTTTTGTTGCTTGTGGAGTGAAAGGAAACTCATTTATGCAACACATTTGACATTTTCACTGTTTCGAGGATTAAAATGTTTGTGTTTCATATGAACTTTGCACAAGAAGTGGTTTAACAAAGACTTTTAGTATCACAGCCATGATTTATCCTTTATTTTTTATTGAACTGTATCGGATCCATTTGAAATCTATCATATCGAATCGAAAGTGCACTGTATCGAGATATGTATCGTATCGTGGCCTGTGTATCGAGGTATGTATCGTATCGGCAACTTCGGAATGATACCCAGCCCTAACTACTACTACTACTACTAATACTACTGCTACAGCTGCTACTATTACTACTTTAGTAATAGTAAATTAGTACTGTAGGACTTTAGGGAGACTGAAGTTGTGGCAACACATGTTCAGTTTCACGATGAGGTTCCTGGTGTTGTACGCGCTCGTCTTTTCTAACACCTGAAAGAACATCGTGAGGGTGATGCCCCCTGGTGGAGCAGAGAAAAATTACTCTGACTGGCGCAAACAAAGGCCACGTCTCGCCCGCACAGACAGAGACAAGAAACTCATCTCGCACGCTGAGTCGATCCAGTTCCAAGTCTTTTTACTTAAGCCCAATTTTTTCAGGTGAATTACTTTGCGGCGCATATACCTTGACGCAGATCCATAAATCAAAAACGACAGTGATGAGGCAATGGCAGCAGTGTGTGATGAGTCGATGCAGAACTATAATTCCGCCATTGGACACACACCCCCCCAGTCCAGAGCGAGAGAGGAGCTCGGAGGCGGCCACGTCCTGCGCGTGTAGATTTCAGAAAATAGGATCCATCCTATTTTTTGATGCTCTACATGAGCGTAGGTGCGTGTCCCCGTCTAAATACAGACAGAGCATGAATCTTTGGTTGTTGGCAGTTTTGTGTTGGTGAAAGAGCCCAGCTCCAGAAATACTGTTAATTTGTGTTTTAAAATTTACTTTTCAAATCCTGTCGTTTGCCGTGGTGAGTCTGTACAGAAGGTAAATACAAGTCTGTTCTGCTGTTAGTTTCACTGTGGACCTGATACAAGTGACTAAATGTGCCCAGTCAAGTTTGATCGACTTTCCCATTGAGAAACACAGAGCCAGTGCTGCGCGTGTTCTTCCTGCTGCAGCTGCCGGTGGAGGCGTCTTTGAGTTGACGCGCAGCTGTGGTTTCGTGAGGTTACATGCATAAACGCTGATGCCTGCAGTGGAGCCAGGCTCTTATGAGAGATAGACCGATATATTGGTTGGCCGTTATATCGGCCGATATTTATACTTTTTTACATATTGCTATCGGTCTTAAACCTCAGCACAGGCTAATATTTTGTTGTTGTTGATTTGCTGCCTAAAAATACACAAAAACACTTTGATATGAAAAGATGGCTGCACAAAACATGACGCCACCGCTCTCGATCGCTTTGTTTACTCTGCTCCAGAAAGATTATAATTAAAATAGTCCAGGTACTAGAAATACTGTTACAAATAAAACAGTGAAATGCACTTTAAACGTGAACAAACTGTATTTCTATCTCCTTCTTCTCTCAGTCCCTCCTCACACTCCGTCCTGCGAGATCCCCACCTCCGCGGTCACTGGGTCTGTAGTACGACTCCGCTGTCACGACCATCAGAGCATCCCTCCGGCCACGTACTCCTGGTTCAAAGACTCTCAGCCAATCAGCTCTCCCCGCCACAGCAACGACTCGTACGTGCTCAACTCGTACACCGGAGTCCTGGTAAATATAACATGTACTTATTTATTTACATAATAAAGGTCAAATGTACGGTAAACGTTACTGTTTTTATTAGATGTGACATTTCAACTATTTTTAATACATACTGTAGAAAAAGTAGGTCTAGTATTTTACTGGTTTTGGGATGACACCATAGACTGTTTATAGGTGAGTAGGTTGTGGGTTCAATTCCCAGTTTGCACGTTCCCCCTACGTTTCACAGTAGTGTTTTGTCGATACTAAAAATACTGATAATTCTAAAAAGGTTCATTTCTATCCAGTCAATGTGACTTTTTTAGTATCGAAATCTGCGAAAAATGAGGATCTACTTTTGATATTAGTTTTAGTATTGATTAGGATCTGATTTGTACGGAAGCCCTGAGCGGCAAAAAAAAAAAAAAAAAAAGAGGCATGTCATTTGGGCTAGTAGTTTTGTTTTTGTTTTTTTTCTCCAACATCTCAAAAAAAAATGTTTCTTGCCTTTTTTTTCTGCACAAACAGCTACATTTTTATGCATTATTTTTATTTTTTAATCAATCACTAGTAGTATCACTAGTAGTAGTAGTATTAGTTTATACGAATATACTGGGAAAACACACTGGAGTGTTTGATTTTATATATTATTATTATATACATTAATTTTAGCATCGATTAGTATCTGGTTTGTATGGAAGCCTTGAGCGTCAAACAAACAAACAAAAAAGAGAGGCACGTCATTTGGGCTCCATTTTCTAAGTATTTGGGGTTATTTTGTTTTTGTTTTTTTTGCACCAACAGCTCCCCTTCCAAAAAAAATTCTTTACCCCTTTTTTTTCACCAACAACTCAAAAAAATTGTCTCTTGCCTTTTTCTTTCGTTTCATTCTAACAGATAATTTAAAGTAAAAAAACAAATAAATAAATTTAAAAATGTATGTATTAACCTGCTCTACATTATAATAAAGGATTTTAAATGAAAACTTTACATAAATCAAAATGAATACTGCTTTGTATTTTAGAAAGTAAAGAAAAAAACAGGACTAAACCAGGACTAAACTAGAACTAAGCCTTGGTCCTGGTTTAAGCCAAGTTTAGTCCTGATGGTAGACTTGGTTAGGTTCTGAATTCTTAAATCAGGACTAAACCAGAACTAATCCTAGTGTTTTCATGTCACTATTTTGTCTGTAAATAAATTTCTATTCTTAATATCGAAATGGCTCCAAATTCATTCTTATAACTTCTAGATTCACTTAGTCCACTTCTTTATACAGTCTATGAATCACATTTTTATTTTCATTATTGAATCAAAATGTTAAAAGAGAATACATGATTTATGATTCCCATAAATATTACAAATCTCAGAATGTCAGATAAAAGGGAAGGGCATCTGGCTTAAAAATAACATATTCAAAGACTGTTATTGTTCCTGGAATCCAAAAGTTTACACATTTGTCTGAAAAGTTGCTTAAATTTCCATAAATTCAAACCTGGCAACGTTCTCTTTCCTGCGATAAGAATATTATGCAACTCTCAAAATAAAGCTGCTATTGTATTTGCTGTGTTTTTGTAACAAGTTTGAAGATAAGAAATGTTAAAGCTGCAATTTGTAACTTTTCTGGTGGATTTGTTACATGGTGTGACATTAACCTCAGGTCTTTGGAGAGTCCTGGTTCAGTCCGGTTTCAAATTCTGACTTTTGTTTTGCAGGAGTTCAAATCCGTGTCCAAAGAAGACAGCGGGAGGTACAGCTGCCTCGCCTCAAACGGAATCGGAACTCCCAAAATGTGTGAAGCGAAAAACATGACAATAGGTGAGTGGGACTGTGGCAGAGTGGTTAGCCTTTCACAGTTTGTTTCACAGTAGTGTTTTTACAATACTAAAAATACTGATAATATGAAAAAAGGTTCATTTCTGTCCTGTCAATGGGACTTTTTTAGTAACAAAACCTGGGAAAAATGAGGATCTAGCTCTGATGTTAGTTTTTATCAATTAGTATCTGATTGTACAGAAGCCCTGAGTAGCAAACAAACAAACAAGCAAACAAATATTATTAAATATATTTTTGCTCAAACAGCATTTATTTATTTTTTTATCAAACACTTAGTATTACTAGTAGTAGTATTAGTATATAAACTAATATACTGGGAAAACTGATTTTATATAAACTGTCATAATTTATAATAAGTGCCATAATTTGTTTAGCTGTTTGTTTTTTTTTTTTTTTTAACCTGGTTTCCCCCAAAAAAAGTAAAAAACCAAACAAAACAAAACAAAAATTAGAAAATTGAGCTTTTTTTTTGGTTTGTTTTATGTTTCTTGCTCAGGGCTTCCATAAATTTTGATACTTTTGATGACTCTTTTCGATGCTGCTCACAGTAAGAATACATGTTACTGAATGTATTTTTTGCAATAAAAACCCATATTAAATCAAAATAAATACAAGATTTCAAGGCTGCACTATGTAACTTTTTGGTTGGGGGGAGTTCGTCACCTGCTTGTTTCTATGAATATGTCATTGCTCTGCTTAGAATGTTCCACAGTGTGACATTAAACACCTCTACTTTACATTTATTCAATTACAGGTGGTTTTATAGCTCAAAAATACCTAGAAACACAGACATTCTGGCTGTGAGCGGGGTCGCCTCTCCGCAGATCTGACCTGTAACTTGTTCTGGTTTGGTCTCCATGAATATAGAAAGGTTTAATACTGTGAAACATTCCTGGCAAAGCAGTAACAATAATATTCATGGAGAAAAGCATTAACGCAATTGTCCTCCTCCGGGAAAGCTCCACTATGCACCTTTAACGCAAATACTGTGGAACATACATTATTATCGCCACGGAGACCGGCAGATGGCAAACCCAATACCCACCTACACAAATCTCTGCTTTGTTATGAAAAAAAAGTAAATAGAACGTCGTTTTTAATACAGTATTTGCGTATTTCTTATATAAAATGTTCAAATGTACGACCAACTCCGCTAAATGCATTGAGGATTACCGTGAATTCAAATGGACAACTTAATTCTAAAGCTAAACGCATTAAAAGCCCATATTCAAACGCTAATCCTTATATACTCTCTGTACTATGCAGTAGCAGTAGTAGTAGTAGTAGTAGTAGTCGTCGTATAATCTTAATTGCTAAGATAAGAAGGATTACGCTAATACTAACATAGAGTCGCAATATATGGTCCTCTCTTGGTTTTAATGGCGTTTTATCTGCGCTACGAATAATGCAGGGAATTGGAAATGTGTGTATTTTTAAACCAATATGTTCTGTGTCTTGCGTTAAGTCTGAAATAGTCTGAAATCTGTAAACATGAGCTTCTATTGTACAATTTAAAGGGTATTTTAATGTAGTTTTCTCATCACAAACAGACCTGGAGTTGTGTTTTGTTATTAGGTTTAGTATCGATATAGATCTGATTTGTACGGAAGCCCTGAGCGGCAAAAAAAAAAAAAAAAGCCACATTATTTGGGCTAGTAGGTTGTTGTTGTTTTTTTTGTCACCAACAACTCAAAAAAATTGTTTCTTGCCTTATTTTTTTTTTTTTTGCACAAACATTTTTTATCACAAACAGACCTGGAGTTGTGTTTTGTTATTAGGTCTAGTATCGATTAGGATCTGATTTGTACGGAAGCCCTGAGTGGCAAAAAATAAAAAAAAAAAATAGCCACATCATTTGGGCTAGTAGGTTTTTTTGTTTTTTTTTGTCACCAACAGCTAAAAAAATTGTTTCTTGCCTTTTTTTTTTTTTTTTTTGCACAAACATTTTTAATCACAAACACACTTGGAGTTGGGTTTTGTCATGTTTTTTTTTTTTTTTTTTTTATATTTGAATTTTTTTCAACTCCACACACCTTCACTAGAATCTTTTGGATAATTTCAGCTCTGGTATTGATGATCTCTTCAGAACTAAAGGTAAAAGGAGGTGTTCGCTTGAAAAAAATGACCGTTTCATGACATCACAAGTTAGAACAGAGCATTTTGAGCTATGGAGATGTAGACAGACTAATAATAATTACAGGTTTAGGCCTCATGTAGTGCTGGTCCGCGTTGCTATCAGTGTCGCGGCCGTGGGTGTTGTGGTGAGTCCAGTATTAAACGCAGACTTGTTTTAAACTTTCCGGTTGGCGTCCTCGTTTTTCTCGAAGTTGGTCACACGAAATAATACGACATAATAAACCCTTTGAAGTGTGAACGTGACGTCATGTATGAGATCCGAGTGGGAGACGGATGGATAATCGAAAACAACATTAGTCCTGGTTAATAAAATGTTACTCAAACATGTGTGAGTGAAACAAAACATAACTCCAGGTCTGTTTTTGAGGCGGTAACAACATTATAAGCTCACAAGATTAAATTTTGCGCAACACAGACTGTAAAATAAACACAGAATTGCGCATGTCATAACAAGGTTTATTGTTTTAGGAGTAAATGCGGGTTGTGGGTTAGACTCCTGATCTCTCTAAGCGGAGTGTGTCTGTCCTCACATTGTTGTTTGTTGTGTCGTCACGAGACTAAAAATTCAAACTCGATCTTAGTAGGAGATAGACTCAGTACAATCAATATATTCGGTATCACGATGAGAATAAAAACACTCTTTATTTAGACAGTATAATGTCATTTTCAACATTAAATGGTAATACGTTCTTTTTTATTCTCTTGTGGTCTTATATCTGTGTATTCCCTCAGTTGTTGAATGTTCTATGCAAACCCCGGGGTTCCAAAATGTTCGCCCATTCAAGTCAATGGGCCGAGCTCAATGGCGCATGATTCCAGATTCGCCTTTAGCCCGGCGAGGTTCTTCCGGTGGCTGTGGGTCGATTGAGCATGCGCAGTAGTGCTCTTTACCTCCATGGGCACGCGCGAATGCACACGAGCGCAAACAAGGAGCGCGGTCTTGTGTATCACGTGATCACTTTGACCAATCAGAGCGAGAGAAGCTAGAGCAGAGCCCGAGCGAACGATTATAAAAACGTTTTTTAAGACAACTGACGGATTTTGAGCTGAGAAAAACGTTATGATCTAAAAATAGGTAAAAATTGCCACAAAATCTGACATTTTTGAAAGTTGTAAGTTCCTGTCAGACGAACACGAGCAGTTTGTGATTACATTGCGCTCGACGAGAAAAATCCTCTCAGTCCAGGGGATTTTTCCGCTGAAGAACCAGTGAGCGTCACTACGTCAACTGGAGGCAGAGACGAGCAGCAGCACCCTCCAGTTATTTTAATAGATCCGTGGTTTTATGTTCTTGTTTGCAGAGGATGTGAATGTAACAGCTGTAGTAGTAGCAGTACTGGTCATCGGACTCATCGTGGCCATCTGCAGTTGTGGAGGAGTACTACTACATCGCAATGGGTTTTTTAGTCGTAAGTAACTTCTGTTTGTTTGTCTATTGCGAGAATGATCAAGCTTGAACAAAAAAAGCTTGATAATAATAAGAGTAATAATAACAAAACAAAACAATAAATAAATACAAATACAATGGTTTCTTCAAGTCACAATAATTTAAAATCTGATCTAAACCCGGCAACAAACACTCTCCAAGTTTTCCAATAATTGTCAAATTTGTCAAAGTTAAGTCTCATAGATAATGTCGGCTTTTCCATTACATAATGAGTATGGACAACATTCATCTAAACCTCAAGACAGGGACCTTTATCACTAAGCCATCTTCTTGTAATACACTTCTTTCCAGCAGTCGGTAGTGTATTATAAATATATAAATATATTTTTCTGATGTTCTATAAACTGAGCAGGTCTTTTCCCAGTGTACAGTGTCTCAAAATTGTTAGTAAAGTAAAACAGAGAACTTTTTCAATACTGCTAATCTGAGACCAGAATATGTAATGATGGAAGTTACTTTTGTTTTAAATGATAATATTACAAGAAATTAAAATTAATTATTAAAAAAATTTAAATTATTAAAATTCGTCTTGTGTTAGTGGAGACGTACAGGAACCAGGGAATGTTTAGTCCTCAAAGTTTGTGTGTTAAGAGCAGGAAAAAGGATCTGAGGAGGCTGACAAAGGTTAGGTTTAGTCCTGCTTTAGTGCTGAGTTAGACCTGGTTTAGTTCTGGTTTAGACCTAGGTTAGACATGGTTTACTCCTGGACCTGGTGTGGTCCTGGTTTGGTCCTGGGTTAGTGGATCTGCTTTAGTTCTGGTTCAGTCATAATTTAGTCCTGGGATAGACCTGATTTAGTCTTGGACTTGGTGAGTCCAAGTTTACACCTGAGTTAGACCTGGTTTGGTCCTGGTTTGGGCCAGGGTTAGTCGTGGTTTTAGTCTGGGTTTATCCCTCGTTTAGGACTGGTTTAGGCCTGGTTTTGGACTGGTTTAGACCTGGGTTAGACCTGGTTTAGACCTGGTTTAAACCTGGTTTAGTCCTGGAACTGGTGTAGTCCTGGTTTAGTCTTGGATTAATGGATTTGCTTTAGTTTTGGTTCAGTCATAATTTAGTCCTGGGATAGACCTGGTGTAGTCCTGGACCTGGTGAGTCCTAGTTTAGTCCTGTGTTAGACCTGGTTTGGTCCGGGGTTAGTAGGCCTGGTTTAGTTCTAGTTTAGACCTGGGTTAGACCTGGTTTACATTTGTGGATTTGACTTTTATAGATGGTGGAAATGAGCCTAAATAGTCAAAAAATCTTTACAAAACAGTCTTTAAAATGCTCAATTTTTGTGTCTAACCTCACATCTCTCTCTCCTTCCACTTCTGCTCCTGTCTGCTCCTGTCTGCTCCTGTCTGCTCCTGTCTGCTCCTGTCTGCTCCTGTCTGCTCCTGTCGCTCGTAGGACACAGAGGGAGGTAAGTGATTTCTTATTGCATTAACATTGACGTGTGTTTGTGGCTAGACTAATATCTTGGATTAAAACACAAGGGGATTGCACCGAGGCCGACGCTGAAGGGCTGTGGAGTCTTTAATTTAGTCCTGATTTAGTCCTGGTTTAGTCCTGGTTTAGTATTGGTTTAATCCTGGTTTAGTCTTTACTTAGTGCTGGTTTAGCTCTGGTTTAGTCTTAGGTGAGTCCTGGTTTTGTCCTGATTTAGTCCTGTTTTAGTTGTGGTTTAGTTCTAATGTAGTCCTGGTTTAGTCCACCAGGTTCTGTTCTGGTTTAGTCCTGGTTCAGTCCTGATTTAGTCTTGGTTCAGTTCTAATTTGGTAGGTCCATTGGTTCAATCCTGATTTAGTCCTGATTTAGACTTGGTTTAGACCTGGTTTAGCTATGGTGTAGTCCTGGTTTGGTCCCAGTTCAGTCTTGGTTCAATCCTGATTTAGTCCCAGTTTAGTAGACCTATTGGTTTAGTCCTGGTCGAGTCTTGATTTGGTCCCAATTTAATAGTCTATTTGTTTAGTTCTGGTTCATTCCTGATTTAGTCTGGGTTTCATCCTAGTTTAGTTTTCGTTGAGTCTTGATTTAGACCTTGTTTAATCCTGGTTTAGTCCTGGTCTATTTGTGGTTTAGTCCTGGTTCAGTCTTGGTTTAGCTCTGTGTCACTTTTAATTTAGTCCTGGTTTAGTCCTAATTTAGTTTTGGTTCAATCATTAATCAGTCCTGGTTTAGTCCTGGTTTAGTCCTGGTTCAGTCCTGGTGTAGTCTTGGTTCAGTCCTGGTTTAGTCATGGTGTAGTCCTGGTTTAGTCCTGGTGTAGTCCTGGTTTAGTCCTGGTTCAGTCCTGGTTCAGTCCTGGTTCAGTCCTGGTTTAGTCCTGGTTTAGTCCTGGTTTAGTCCTGGTTCAGTCCTGGTTTAGTCCTGGTTTAGTCCTGGTTTAGTCCTGGTTCAGTCCTGGTGTAGTCCTGGTTTAGTCCTGGTGTAGTCCTGGTTTAGTCCTGGTTTTAGTCTGGTTTAGTCCTGGTTCAGTCCTGGTTCAGTCCTGGTGTAGTCCTGGTTTAGTCCTGGTTCAGTCCTGGTTTAGTCCTGGTGTAGTCCTGGTTTAGTCCTGGTTCAGTCCTGGTGTAGTCCTGGTTTAGTCCTGGTTCCTGGTAGTCCTGGTTCAGTCCTGGTTTAGTCCTGGTTTAGTCCTGGTTCAGTCCTGGTTCAGTCCTGGTTCAGTCCTGGTGTAGTCCTGGTTCAGTCCTGGTTCAATCCTGGTGTAGTCCTGGTTCAGTCCTGGTTTAGTCCTGGTTTCCTGGTGTAGTCCTGGTTTAGTCCTGGTTTAGTCCTGGTTTCAGTCCTGGTGTAGTCCTGGTTCAGTCTTGGTTTAGTCCTGATTTAGTCCTGATTTAGTCCTGGTTCAGTCCTGGTTTAGTCCTGGTGTAGTCCTGGTTCAGTCCTGGTTTAGTCATGGTTTAGTCCTGGTTCAGTCCTGGTTCAGTCCTGGTTCAGTCCTGGTTTAGTCCTGGTTGTCCTGGTTCAGTCCTGGTTTAGTCCTGGTTTAGTCCTGGTTCAGTCCTGGTTCAGTCCTGGTTCAGTCCTGGTGTAGCCCTGGTTCAGTCCTGGTTCAATCCTGGTGTAGTCCTGGTTCAGTCCTGGTTTAGTCCTGGTTTAGTCCTGGTTCAGTCCTGGTTCAGTCCTGGTTCAGTCCTGGTTTAGTCCTGGTGTAGTCCTGGTTCAGTCCTGGTTTAGTCCTGGTTTAGTCCTGGTTCAGTCCTGGTTCAGTCCTGGTTCAGTCCTGGTGTAGCCCTGGTTCAGTCCTGGTTCAATCCTGGTGTAGTCCTGGTTCAGTCCTGGTTTAGTCCTGGTTTAGTCCTGGTTTAGTCCTGGTTTAGTCCTGGTTTAGTCCTGGTTCAATCCTGGTGTAGTCCTGGTTCAGTCCTGGTTTAGTCCTGGTTCAGTCCTGGTGTAGTCCTGGTTTAGTCCTGGTTCAGTCCTGGTTTAGTCCTGGTTCAGTCCTGGTTCAGTCCTGGTTTAGTCCTGGTTCAGTCCTGGTTTAGTCCTGGTTTAGTCCTGGTTCAGTCCTGGTGTAGTCCTGGTGTAGTCCTGGTTTAGTCCTGGTTTAGTCCTGGTTTAGTCCTGGTGTAGTCCTGGTTTAGTCCTGGTTCAGTCCTGGTGTAGTCCTGGTGTAGTCCTGGTTTAGTCCTGGTTTAGTCCTGGTTCAGTCCTGGTGTAGTCCTGGTTTAGTCCTGGTTCAGTCCTGGTGTAGTCCTGGTTTAGTCCTGGTTCAGTCCTGGTGTAGTCCTGGTGTAGTCCTGGTTTAGTCCTGGTTTAGTCCTGGTTCAGTCCTGGTTCAACCTGGTTCAATCCTGGTGTAGTCCTGGTTCAGTCCTGGTTTAGTCCTGGTGTAGTCCTGGTTTAGTCCTGGTTTATTTCATTAACATTGACGTGTGTTTGTGGATTAGCATGGAGGCTAACCGCTAATGCTAAAGTGGAGTTAGCTTGTCGTTAGCTTAGTGTAGCATTTGTAGTTTGACTAAAACGACTGACGCTAACAATGATTTCGTGATAATTAAACACATTTTTGTTTTTTCACTGTTGAAATTATAGTTAAATAATTTATAAGTAATTAGATAAAAGTACACAACAAAAGTATTTTCTGGTTTTGCGCAAAAAATATTGAAGGAAAATCTTAAATGGCTCCGTTATTAAAATATAGTCAAATTTTGTATCTCAAGGTCCATTACTGCTACTACTTCTACTGCTTCTACTGCATCTACTACTACTACTACTACTGCGACTACTACTACTACAACTGGTACTACAACTTTGACTAATCAGACTACTAGGCTACTTTTAATTTTACTGCTACTACTACTACTACTACTACTATTACTATAAGCCTACTGGTACTACTACTACTACAGCCGGACCTACTACTACTTTGACTATACACATCTACTATTAGAGCTATTGCATTAACGACTGCATTACTACTACTACTACTACTACTACTGTGACTGGTACTACGACTTTAACTATACGCATCTGCTTCTGTAAAAGTAGTAATATCCCTCAAGTAGTAACAGTACTGCTACCACAGCTTTGCCGACTGCTACTACTACTACGATTACCGCTACTACAGCTACTTCTACTACAGCTACTTCCACTATTGCTATTTCTGCTACTGCTACTACTACTACTACTACTACTACTACTACTGTCTCTATTACAGCTACTTCTACTGCTATTATTTCTACTACTGTTACTACTACTACTGTTACTACTACGACTACTACTTCTACTACTAGTACTGGTATTACTGTTACTACGACTACTACTTCTACTACTAGTACTGGTATTACTGTTACTACGACTACTACTTCTACTAGTACTACTAGTACTACTACTACTACTACTACTGCTTCTACTACTACTACTACTACTTCTACTACTAGTACTACTACTACTACTACTACTGTCTCTATTACAGCTACTTCTACTGCTATTATTTCTACTACTGTTACTACTACTACTGTTACTACTACGACTACTACTTCTACTACTAGTACTGTTATTACTGTTACTACGACTACTACTTCTACTAGTACTACTACTACTACTGCTTCTACTACTACTACTACTACTTCTACTACTAGTACTACTACTACTGCTACTATGACTACTACTTCTACTACTACTACTGCTACTACTGCTACTACTATTAGCCTACTACTACTACAACTACTCTTAGGCTACTACTACTACAACTACTCCTACTACTACTACTACTTCTACTACTACTGTTACTACTACTACTACTACAACTACTTCTACTACTACTGCTACTACTACTACTACTGCTGCTACTACTACTATTGCTACTACTTGTACTGCTACTACAACTACTACTACTACTACTACTACTACTACTGCTACTGCTACTGCTACTACTACTACTACTACTACTAGTGCTACTATTACTCTCAGATACTACAAAAAGTACACAGAAGTACACAGATATTTGAGTACTGGTGTTTGTCGTCTTCACTTTATCTGAATCGTTGTGAGGAAAAGTCATTATGAGACTCATTAATGAACCAAGGAAAAACTGCAGCCAATTAAACTGTGAGTAATCTGGATTAGAGACGCAGATTATATCAGGCCAGATCAGACCAGAGGTGGGGCGCAGTTATACTGGTTTAGACCTGGTTTAGACCTGGTTTAGACCTGGTTTAGACCTGGTTTTAGTTCTGTTTTAGACCTGGTTTAGTCCTTGTTTAGTCCTAGTTTTGATGTGGTGTAGCTTGGTTTAGTCCCGGTTTAAATCTGGTTTCGCCCTTTTCTAGTCCTGGTTCAGTCCTTGTTCAGTCCTGGTTTAGTCCTGGTTCAGTCCTGGTTTAGTCCTGGTTTAGTCCTGGTTTAGTCTTGCTCTGGTCTAGTTTTAGTCTAGGTTTACTCCCAGTTTTGATGTGGTGTGGCTTGGTTTAGTCCTGGTTCAGTTCTGGTTCAGTCATTGTTTAGGCTTGGTTCAGTCCTGTTTTAGTCATGGTTTAGTCCTGAATAAATCCTGGTTTAAGTCCTGGTTTAGTTCAGGATTTAGTCCCAATTTAGTCCCAATATAGTCCTGGTTTACTCCTAGTTTAGCCCTGGTTTAGTCCTGGTTTTAATCCTAGCTCAGTCCTGGTTCAGCCCTGGTTTAGTCCTGGTTCAGTCCTGGTTTAGCCCTGGTTTAGTCCTGGTTTAGTCCTGGTTTAGTCCTGGTTTAGTCCTGGTTTAGCCCTGGTTTAGTCCTGGTTCCTGGTTAGTCCTGGTTTAGCCCTTGTTTAGTCCTGGTTCAGTCCTTGGTTTAGTCCTGGTGTTAGTCCTGGTTTTAGTCCTGGTTTAGTCCTGGTTTCCTTTAGTCCCTGGTTTAGTCCTGGTGTAGTCCTGGTTTAGTCCTGGTTCAGTCCTGGTTTTAGCCCTGGTTTAGTCCTGGTTTAGTCCTGGTTTAGTCCTGGTTCAGTCCTAGTTTAGCCCTTGTTTAGTCCTGGTTCAGTCTTGGTTTAGTCCCTGGTTTAGTCCTGGTTTAGTCCTGGTTTAGTCCTGGTTTAGTCCTGGTTTAGTCCTGGTTCAGTCCTGGTTCAGTTCATCTTTCTCAGTTTCAGAGTATAAAGGCTTTTGGCTCGTCTACAGTCAAAGACACTGTGATTTGATTACTGCCTTGTTAGCGCTCCCTCCATCCCTCCATCCCTCCATCCCTCCATCCCTCCATCCATCCGTCTCTCTTTCCGTCCATCCATCTCTCCCTCCCTCTCTTTCTCTCTCTCTATTTCTTTCTTTCTCTCTCCTTTCTTTCATCAGATTAAAGTCTCCCTCTTTCTCTCTCATCTTTCTCTGTCTCTCTCCTCCTCTCCCTTTCTCTTTCTCTCTGTCTATCTCTCTATCTTTCTCTCCTCCAACTCTCTCCTTCTTTCTTCAGGCTTCTTTCTATCCTCTTTCTCTCTCTCTATTTTGTCTGGGTTAGGTCTTTCTCTTCCTCCATGTTTCTCTGCCCCCCCCCCTCCTCCTTTCCTTCTCTTTTATCTTTCTCTCTCTCTTTGTCCATCCCCCTTTCTCCTCCTTTTTTTCATTTGGATTAACTCTGTCCTCTCCTTCTTTCTCTCTCTCTCTTTCTCTTTCTCCCTCCTTTCTCTACTCTCTTCCGCTCGGGTTAATCCTCCCTCTCTCTCTTTCTCGTCTGGGTTAAGTTCTCTCCTCTCCTCTTCTCTCTTCTCCTCCGTCCCTATTTTTAGCCCAGCGCTCCCTCCCTCCTTCTCTCCTCCCTCCTTCCTCCTTCTCTCCTCCCTCTCTTCTTCCTCCTTCGCTCTCTCCTTCCTCCTCAAAGACAATGTGACATGATTTCTGACGCGCCGCGGTTAACATCCCGGGCGTCTCGGTGCCTAAAAGACGGGCGGTTCGAGCGTAGACAAAGCATGCCTCGCTCTAGCGTTCGGACGAGCTGACGGGTAAATTACCGGCGGCGTGACGCGCTGTCAAACTGTCAGACGCCAGAAAAGACGCGAGTTTATTTTAACCCGAGAGAATAATTACCGAATAATCGCCAAACGCCGCTTCGGAATTTAATTAAACGTTTCTGGTCGTGACGTTTGTGAGACGAAGAAAAAAAGACGTCAGTCACTGTGGAGGTTGTAAATCGTATCTGCGAAGAATTAATTTAACTCAAGGAGAATGTGGTCCTGGTTTAGTGCCGGTTTAGTCCTGGTTTAGTCCTGGTTTAGTCCTGGTCGAATCCAGTTTCAGTCCAGGTTTAGTCCCAGTTTTAATGTGGTGTGGCTTCGTTTAGTCCTGGTTTAGGTTTAGTTCAGTCCTGTTCTAGTCTTGATTTAGTCCTGGTTTAGTCTTGGTTCAGTCCTGATGTAGTTCTGGTTTAGACCTGGTCTGGTCCTGGTTTTAGTCCTGGTTTAGACCTGATTTAGTCCTGGTTTATTCCTGGTTTTGTCTTGGTTTGGTTCAGTCTTGGTGTAGTCCTGATTTAATCCTGGCTTAGACCTAGTTTAGTCCTTGTTCAGTCCTAGTTTAGTCTTGGTTCAGTTCTGGTGTAGTCCTGGTTTAGACCTAGTCTAGTCCTGGTTTTCGTCAGCATTTCTGGTGGTGGTGGTGGGGGGGGGGTCTCCATGGAGAAGTTAGGTTAAGCACTTGTCTGGAATGTTCCGCAGCATGACGCTTCTATCTTGCATTAAAATACTTAAAAACATGCAAAACATGCACTCCTACACAGATCTGACGTGTAACTTGGCCCGGTTGCGTGCCTTGTTTGTCTCCATAGAGATATTTTATATAAGCTTAATGCCATGCTGTGGAACATTACAGGCGAGCAATAACATCTCCATGGAAACATGCAGGTGGCAGACGTTCCACCAGGGAAGTTACTTAATCGTAATAAAAAGATTATTTCACTATCGAGGACCACGCCAACAACGACATAGTGCGAAGAAGTTTATTGATAATGTACGAAGCGAGGCAGAGATGTCTGGGCTGAGACTCTGGGCTGAGACTCTGGGCTGAGACTCTGGGTGGGGGCTCCGTCTCAATCTACAATTGGCCCAGTTAGAACGGGACCCCCCCTCTGTAGGCGTCTTATGACTGAAAGACAAAATAGGGGATGGGAGGGTGGGGTCGAGTTCGCGGAGACAAACTGGGATGATGGGAAAGGCTGCTACATACAGGAGGCTTCTGGGAAATTGGAGGCGTGGTCGAGGTGGTTGTGGTTCACTGGTGAGAGGAGAGGGCGGCTGAGGCGTCGTCCTGCTCCTGAATCTCACTTAATCATATTAACTACATTTGAAAAAAAACTGAACCAAAATAAGACTAGACTTTTTCTCTGTTTTGTTCGTCTAAAAAACCCTGTTCATAATAAAGCCTGTTTCCAGACTGGCTCCTGTAACCGCAGCATCAGGAGCTGAACTCTGAACCTTAAAGACACTGAACCTTTACACATTCACCTCCATGAGTTTATAAACTCTTTTCACCGCTCTGAGACCAGAGTGGAGTTTAACCTGCCTCAGGTCAGACTGATCTGTGCGTCTCTGAAGTGAGTTCACGTTCTGAATGTGGAACAGTTCTCACTGAAACAGAGAACGTCAACATGTTTATCTGAATCTGACTGGCTGAAGTCAAACTTTTGCTCAGTCCTGTTGAGAGGAAAGCTCAGACATCTCCTCTGTCCACAAATGCACAAAGTTCCCTCTGATTCATTTGGACACCTCGTTTAGGCTCCGCCCCAAATCTCACTGTAACGTGTGCGACGTGATTGGTCCGTCCGCTGAACCACACAGCGGGAGCCAACACTGATCCTCATGAGTTTGTGAGCTCACAAACATTGTGAGAATCCATCTTGTTTTGAAAAGTTAGTGGAGTTTTATCATCATGTTAAAACGAACAACTAGCATGCTAACAGTGCATGTTTATAATTAGATAAAGACAGGACACAGCGGACTTATTTTGACCTTAAATATTTGTACTGGGGTAAAACACTTTTACTCAAATACATGAAGAAATCAGGTCCAGGCCTTTTAAACCCTCTCAGTCTCTGTCTCTTTGGTTGATGCATGTGTGTGTTGCTCAGAGGCACAAAGCTGCACGGTTTTGAGTGTTTTTATCCTACATTTTGCCCTCCCCCCCGAGCATGTGTGTGTGTGTGTGTGTGTGTGTGTTTGTGTGTGTGTTTGTTTGTGCACCTGACCCAAACTTTTGACCCAAATTACCCTGAACGTGGCGTCACACACTGCCCCCTGCAGGTCGTTCTGGATCACAGAGTGTCACGAAGCGTCCAACCAAACCCTGCACCGACCCGACGACATGTGAGTGACAGACAGAGAGAGAGAGAGAGAGAGAGAAAGAAAAAGAGGAGGAGAGAGATAAAAAGCAGTGAGAGAGAGAGAGGAGAGACAGACATAGAGACAGAGAGAGAAAGAAAAAGAGAGAGAAGCAAAATTATTAAAACATTTCTCTGATTCTTGTGTTTTAAATGAGTTTGTTGTGGACAGTAGTTTGCACGTAGCTGTTAGTCTTTGAACTCTGAATATTTAATTGTTTTTGGAAAATTCATTGGGAAAATGAATGTAAAATGTACTTCTGGAACCAGTGGGCTGTGGGGCTTTTGTGTTGAGCTGCTTTAAAGGTTGTATGGAGGATTTTTTTTTTGTTTTAAATTGTCAATGATAGATTATAGAGATGCAGTCGCCTTGTAATTATGATGACCAAAAAAAGAGAATAAAAATTCATCAACTCTGGACGTGGTGGGGCTAAACATTTGCCAATAGATAACGACACTGCCTCGTTATCTGTGAGCTGACAGGCTGTCAATCAAACTCCCTACGTTTCTAGTGTAACTGACTTGCCTGCGCCGCCGGTACGTGGTTTACGTACGACTGTCACGCAGTCCACAGACGCAAGACGCACAGACGCTGTTTACTCCACCAACGCAACAGTTCTTAGCGGCTTTTTTTGACCTATATCTTCCTCGCAGTTCGCACAAAGTTTGTTGCAATGGCGACAAGAATCCAGGAGCAGTTCGCCGCAAAAGAAAGTCCGTTTTTGAGGTCGCTGAAAGAAGAAGACAAGGGGAAAAGCAGCGAAGCCAAACTAAGGTGATTCTTGAAGATTCATTCCAGCGATGGCGCGCAACTGAAGCAGACGCAGGGTCTAAAGACTGATGCACTGGTCCACAAATTACTCCTGGACAGGAAACTTCTGCTTATTATGAAAACGTACTTTATTTCCAAGAGCTACACAAACGTTTTTCAGGACACGAAAGCGATATCCTATGTCTGAAAACGTAATTTTCAAGGCAAAGAAAGAGTCCGCTTGCTGCTGCGTGTTGTAGTAGTAGCTTGTTCATTCGCACGGAATCTCCGCGCACCGCTCCTCTCTCCTCTCTCCTCTCCCCGCTGCCCGTTCCGCTCTTCTCCCTGCTCCTCACTTCTTTTCCGTGCACGAAATAGTCGCGCACCCGCTCCCCCCGCTCCTCACTTCTCCGTCTTGCCTAACCAACACTGTAGTTAGTTGTTTACAAGTCATGTGCAGCGGCTGTAAACAAACCTGTTTGTGGCGTAAGGAGGAGGAGGGAGGAGGTGTTTCTACGTAGGAGCTGTAGGGGAGGGGGGTGGTTTCACACATGCGCAACATTTGAAAAAGGACAAACAGTCGCTGGATTTCTCGTTCCTTGGAAAATCCTCTATACAACCTTTAAAGCTGTGTTCAGACTGCGGCATCGAGGCGTCCAGTTTACCTGTAAAGTCTACATGGACGTGCGTCTAGGGCGTCCTGTTTTTTTGCGGCACATCTACAGGCGTCACCACGGCGAGAATCTGGCGTCAACGTGGCGCCCTGGACACTGGACCAGGAAGTCAGCGTCACAAGTTGAAAAAGCAGAACGTTTGGCGTCGGTCACTCCCTGTCAGCCAATCACGGGCGACTATCCAGTGACAAAGCAACATTATTATCCAGAAGAAGGAGAAGAAAGACAAAGACCCGAGAGCCACAAAAACCAGAACAAGAAACTCTACGCCGTGTCATTAGTGGAGTGTAAATAGAAACACGCCGCAACTGCCGAGCCGATCACTTCTGCTGATGGTTTCATGTCATAAATACACTAAAGTCACTCTCTTGACTGGGAAAACAAGGCTCACAGACCACAACAACGGGACTAGTGTCAAGTATTTTCTTCCACGGCGTCCAAGAAGTGCGTCAGGAGCGTTTGAACTCAGATGCAAAGGCTCCAATTAGAAGCATCCGGCTCGTTTTTTGACACCGCGGTCTGAACGCAGCTTAACTTTTCTGGTGGAGGGTTCAACACCTGCTTGTTTCCATGGAGACATCATTACTTTAAAGGTTGTATAGAAGATTTTCCAAGGAAAGAGAAATGCAGCGACTGTTTGTCCTTTTTTAAATGTTGCGCTTCGCACCTTTTCCCCTTCACTTCTTCTTTCAGCAACGTCAAAAACTGACTTTCTTTTGCAGCGAACCGGTCGTGAATTCTTCTCTGCCATTAAAACAAAATTTGTGCAAACTGAGAGCTACAGTTCAAAAAAGACGCCAAGAACCGCTAAACATGAACCGCGAACATAAACCACACAATCCCAGAATCCTAGAAACGTAGGGAATTTGATTGACAACCTAACAGCCAATAGATAAAGAGGTAGCCTTGTTATCTATTGGCTGAGGTTTATCTGCCCTCACTACATTCACAGTTGATGGATTTTTCTTTTTTTTTGGTCATCATAATTACAAGGCTGCTTCTTCTTTATAATTCTATTTTGAACTTTCATTGACAATTTGAAAAAATATTTTTAAAAATCCTCCATACAACCTTTAACCAGGACTGAACCAGGACTAAACCAGGGATGAACCAGGTCTAAACCAGGTCTAAACCAGGACTAAACCAGGTCTAAAGAACCACTTAAGAGTCCCATGTTACTCTATTTTCTGATTTGTTTTAATGTAGTTTCCTCGTCACAAACAAACCTGAAGTTGTGTTTTTTTTTTGTTTCATTCACACACGTTTAACCCTGCAGATTTAGGCTGAAAACACTCTCTTCCACCTTGTGATGTCATGCGGTGTTACAGGAAGTGCTCCACTGTGTTTTTAAACTCCACACACCTTCATTTTCTAGAATCATTTGGATCATTTCAGCTCTGGAATTCCCGATCTTTACTTGAACTAAAGTTAAAAGGAGCTGTTCACTTGAAAAAAAAACTACCACTTCATGACATCACGAGGTGGAACACAGCGTTTTGAGCTTTGGAGATGTAAACAGACTAATAATAAAGAGTGAATGAAACAAAACACAACTCCAGCTGTGTTTTCTTGTTTTTCTGAGGAGGTAATAACATTAGAACGCGACTCAAACCTACTGAACTTTTAACTATGACGTAACAAATTCTGATCGTTTTTGAACCGAAACTGAACTCTGAAAAGCTGAAACGTCACGAGTCTCGTCACGTTTCTGATGGTCGTGGTTTGAAAGACGGGAGGCTGTAAACGTGGCCTTATTAAGCCGGATCAGTCACTGCGTCTGACTTTTCCGTTTTAGCCAAAGGGGGCGTGGCCTCTGCATTATTAATACAACCATGAGTCAGGACACAGCTTCAGGTTACCAGCTCTTCAACTCTCTCTCTCTTTCTCTCTTTCTCCATCTCTCTGTTTCTCTCTTTCTCTCTTTCCCTCTTTCTGTCTATCTTTCCCCCTTCTCTATCTATTGTTCTCCTTCTTTTTTTCTCTCTCTCTTTGTGTCCGTCTCTCTCTTTCTCTCTCTCTTTCACCGTTTTTTTCCTTTATTCTCTCTTTCTTTGTCTTTCTTTCTAACTCTCTCTCCCTCTCTCTTTCTGTCTCTCCTCTCTCCTCTCTCTTCTTCTCTCCCTCTCTCTCTCTTTCTCTTCTTTCTTCTGACTATCTCCCCCCTCTCTCTTCTCTTTCTTTCTAACTCTCTCTCTTTCTCTCTCTTTCTTTCTAACTCCCTCTCTCTCTTTCTCTCTCTTTCTTTCTAACTCCCTCTCTCTCTTTCTCTATCTTTCTTTCTAACTATCTCCCCCCTCGCTCTTTCTCTTTCTTTCTCTCCCTCTTACCCCCTTCTCTGTCTCTCGTCTTCTTTTTCTTTCTCCTCCCTCTTTTATCCAACCTCCCCTCTCTCTTTCTATGACTTTCTCTCTAACTCTCTCTCCCTTTCTCTCCTCTCTTTCTTTCTCCTCTTCCCAATCTTTCTCGTTCTCTCTTCCTCCCTTTCTTTTTCTCTCTCCCTCTCTCTTTCTTTGTCTTTCTTTCTAACTCTCTCCCCTCTCTCTCTTTCTAACTTCTCTCTTTCTCTCTTTTTTCTAACTCTCTCTCTTCTTTTTTTTCTAACTCTCTCTCTTTCTCTGTCTTTCTCTCTTCCCCTCTCTTTCTCCCACCCTTTCTCTCTTTCCTTCTCTTCTCTCTGTCTCTCCCCATCTCCCACTTTCTGTCTATCTTTCCCCCTTCTCTATCTATTGTTCTCCTTCTTTTTTTCTCTCTCTCTTTGTGTCCGTCTCTCTTTTCTTTCTCTCTCTCTTTCACCATTTTTTTCCTTTATTCTCTCTCCCCCTCTCTCTTTCTTTCTAACTCTCTCTCTCTCTTTCTTTCTTTCTTTCTAACTATCTCCCCCCTCGCTCTTTCTCTTTCTCTTCTCCCTCTTACCCCTTCTCTGTCTCTCGTCTTCTTTTTCTTTCTCCCTCCCTCTTTTATCCAACCTCCCCTCTCTCTTTCTATGACTTTCTCTCTAACTCTCTCTCCCTTTCTCTCCCTCTCTTTCTTTCCCTCTTCCCGATCTTTCTCGTTCTCTCTCCCTCCCTTTCTGTTTTTCTCTCTCCCTCTCTCTTTCTTTGTCTTTCTTTCTAACTCTCTCCCCCCTCTCTTTCTTTCTAACTCTCTTTCTCTTTTTTTCTAACTCTCTCTCTTTCTCTCTTTCTCTCTCCCCCTCTCTCTCTTTCTCTTTCTTTCTAACTCTCTCTCACTCTCTCTCTTCTTTTCTAACTCTCTCTCTCCCTCTCTCTCTTTCTTCTAACTCTTCTTTCCTTTCTTTCTAACTCCTCTCTCTCTTCTCTCTCTTCTTCTAATGCTCTCTTCTTTCTAACTCCCTCTCTCTCTTCTCTATCTTTCTTTCTAACTATCTCCCCCCTCGCTCTTTCTCTTTTTTTCTAATTCTCTCTCTTTCTCTGTCTTTCTCTCTTCCCCCTCTCTTTCTCCCACCCTTTCTCTCTTTCCTTCTCTTCTCTCTGTCTCTCCCCATCTCCCACTTTCTGTCTATCTTTCCCCCTTCTCTATCTATTGTTCTCCTTCTTTTTTTCTCTCTCTCTTTGTGTCCGTCTCTCTCTTTCTTTCTCTCTCTCTTTCACCGTTTTTTCCTTTATCTCTCTTCTTTCTTCTCTTCTCTTCTCTCTCTTTCTTTCTAACTTCTCTCTCTCTCTCTTTCTAACTCTCTCTCTTTCTCTCTTTCTCTTCTCTTCTCTTTCTAACTTCTCCTCCTCTCTTTCTCTTTCTTTCTAACTCTCTCTCTCTTTCTCTGTCTTTCTCTCTCCCCCCTCTCTTTCTCCCACCCTTTCTCTCCCTCTTACCCCCTTCTCTGTCTCTCGTCTTCTTTTTCTTTCTCCCTCCCTCTTTTATCCAACCTCCCCTCTCTCTTTCTATGACTTTCTCTCTAACTCTCCCTCCCTTTCTCTCTCTCCCTCTCTTTCTTTCCCTCTTCCCGATCTTTCTCGTTCTCTCTCTCTCTTCTTTTCTATCTTTCTTTCTAACTTTCTCCCTCTTTTCCTTTCATTCTCTCAATCTTTCTCCCTCCCCTTCTCTCTTTCCCTCCTTTTTTCTCTCTCCCTTCTCTCTTTCTTTCCATCGCTCTCTTTCTCTCTCTCTCTTTCCACGTTTTCTCCTTTTATCTCTCTCTCTCATCCATCTCCCTTCCCCTCTTTCTTTCTAACTTTCTCTCCCGTCTCTCTTCATTTCTTTCTCTCGCTCCCTCCTTTCTGTCTTTCTTTCTAACTCTCCCTCCCTCTTTTTTTTTCTCTCTCTCTCTCTTTCCTTCTCTTCTCTCTGTCTCTCCCCATCTCCCTCTTTCTGTCTCTCTTTCCCCCTTCTCTATCAATCTCTCTTCTCCCTCCCCCTCCCTCTCTCTTCCTCTCTCTCTCCCTCCCTTTCTGTCTTTCTCTCTAAATCTCCCTCCTTCATCTTTCCATCTCTCTCTCTCTCCTTCCCTCTTTCTCCCTCTTTCTCTCCCCCTCCCTCTCTCGCTTTCCCTCCTATCTCCTCATCTCTCTCTCCGTGCCTCTTTCTTTTTCCTTCTCTTAATCTCTCCTTTCTTTTTTTTCTTTCAGGTCCAACGTCAACTACATCCCTCCGCCACAAGAGGTAACAATCGTTTTTTTTTTGTGTGTCTTTCTTCAGCTTTGACCTTTAAAAGATAAAAACAAACACAAAAACACACAAACACACAAAGGATTTTTCAGTATAAAGTGAACTGGAGCCAGAGTGGATGGATCCCGAAGCTCGTCCGTGCTCACTTCCTGCGTCTGTGTCCGTTTTTCCGGGCTAAAACACAGAGTCACGGTCACACAGAGAGAGGAGCTGAGCGCGATCGTGTTGCTCTCGCGGTTTATAAACTGAACACTCGATCTCGTCCTGACACACGCTCCTCTAGAGTTTCACGTGTCGAGGCAAAAATACAGGAAGTGCGCGTTGATTTTGAACGACGGAGCCAAAAATGTGAAACGGCCTATAACTTAAAAACATT